>NC_079432.1:8574088-8601088 GCF_026213295.1 Gadus chalcogrammus | reverse complement strand
TATTGCATGGCTGTGAATTTATTGGGGTAATCGCAAGGACGGCGAACACTGTGATGCCTCCCCCTTTGCATGTGCGTTTGCGCGTGTACATCTGTGTGTGTGTGTGTGTGTGTGTGTGTGTGTGTGTGTGTGTATGCGTGTGTGTGTGTGTGTGTGTGTGTGGTTTCTCTTATTTATTTCCACTTTGAACATAACACTTCTATCGGTATCTGAAACTTTGATAAGCGACGCTACTGATCTGAGCAGACAAACATTTTATCAATCACTACACAGGGAAACAACTTAGTACACACAAATCGTTTGTGGCTCACGCCGAACACAAGCTGGTATTAGCATATCAGGCGAACTCGCTCAGACACTGAGCTTTTCATTTTTATGTATCTGTAGGAATCAGCCGTCTCTACTACCATCCGTCGTGGCATCAGTTACACTCCAATACTCGATAATCTTTCTCAAAGAAGCTAAGAGTGAAGGGACATAACATCCCGCTAGAAGTCTGAACGTTCATAATGTCTTTCCAAGTGCAGGACTGGGTGACGGAAATGGGCCTGCCAGTCAGACCATTAAAAATGCAAACGGAAAACACGGCTCCGCGGAACCCCCTTCCATAAACAAACATTGTTGTCTGTAGCAATACACTCTGCTCTGTGTTCTCCTGGCTTTAAATATGACTTCAAATGGAATCGTAATTAACGAGCGCTAGGTATCCGCGCCGCAAAGAGCGTCGCTTCTTAAAATGGTTGCTACTTAAAAGGCAGTAACATGAGGATAAAAACGATGAGCTGCATTTTCCTGTGCATATAGACGCCATGTAAAGCACTTCAAGAAAAGGAAAAACAAAGAATAGGGCAAGTGAGGGGGAATCATTTGAATATTCGCTAGATCAACAAACTTAGAACAAGTGGCGCCATGAATACTCTTGGTCACCCCCGAGGGCTCATGTTACACAGCACTCATCCAATGTCTCTCTCAATTTCTCTTTCTCTCACTCCCTCTGTCTTCCCCGTTCTCGCCACCTCTCTCTCTCTATCTCCCTCTCTCTGCCTTCCACTCTCGTTTTCTCTTCTCCATCTCTTTTAACTTCAAAGACGGACTCTACCGTGAAATTCATCTCAGGTGCAAGGGCAATCCGTAGTGTGTGTGCATGTGCGTGTGCGTGTGTGTGTGTGTGGGAGTGTGCGCGTGTGTGTCACACACTTCACACTCTTTTAAGTGTTAATCATCGCCAGCACGGCAGTGGATGGCAGACCAATGAAAGCGCAATTAAGATTTAGGTTGTGTGAAATGACTAGAGCAACACCCGCCCACCCCCCCCTACACCTCCCCCACCCTGAACCTCATCATCCCCCCCCGTAGCCAATTCTCCACCATATCTGCTTGCCCAATCATTTGCGGGTGTTGTGTTCATCCCTAGCATTCCGAGTGTTGTGGGCTGCAAGCCATGCCAGAGACCACTTTTTAACCTTTTTTTTCCTCCACCTACAATCCCCCCACGCCCATCTGAGCACGAACGGACACGGAGAGTCGGCCCTTGGACCCCGGCATGGCTGTGAGGCACGGCGGAAGGACCATTGGAACCCCACTCAAGGCTTAAAAAGGAGCCCCCTTTGGGTGCCCGAAACGGGGCTGGCTCCGCAGGCCACCGGGGGAAAGGAGGAAGGGGAGCGAGAGCCAAAAGAGAGTTAAAGAGGGGCCAAGAGGAGTAAGTGGCTCCCGGAGTGGACAGGAAGGGAGCGTCTCTCCCCTTGAAGGAAATAAAACCAGCTAGACCACAGAGTCTGGCATAGGGCAGGATATGAGAGAGAGAGAGAGAGAGAGAGAGCGAGAGCGAGAGCGAGAGAGAGAGAGAGAGAGAGACAGACTGAGACAGATAGAGACACAAAGAGAGAGAGAGAGAGAGAGAGACAGACTGAGAGACAGAGACTGAGACAGAGAGAGACAGAGAAAGAGAGTGAGAGAGAGCTCTATCAGCCCTCGGCCACACATCCCAGGCAGGGGTAATAAGGCTGCTGAGGATAAGGCATGCGGGCATGAAGAGAGGCTATTTCTACGGGGAATCCACAGGAGAGGCCAATCCAGGCCTGCCAGTGAAGCCCAGCGATGAGAGGTCTCTCATGGGGGAGGATTGGGGGGGGGGATAAGAGGCCCTGCGTGGAAGAGCTCTCACGTCAGCACTTCAATCACGCCTAATCCCTGCTTAGTACACCCACTGCCCCAGCCTGGCAGAGAGAGAGAGAGAGAGAGAGAGAGAGAGAGAGAGAGAGAGAGAGAGAGAGAGAGAGAGAGAGAGAGAGAGAGATGAGAGAGGAGAGAGAGGAGAGAGGAGAGAGAGACGAGAGAGAGAGGAGAGAGAGAGAGAGAGAGAGAGAGAGAGAGAGAGAGAGAGAGATATAGAGAGAGAGAGAGACTACATATGTACATATACATACAGTATATATATATATATATATATATATATATATATATAGATATATAGGCTGGAACTGAGAGGAGAGGGGGAGATATAAAGTGGCAGAAGAGACAGAAGAGAACTATGGAAGTGGTAGGGCGACATGTGGGAAGACATTTATAACAGAATTGAATATTTTCAAATAGTTAAAGAAAGCACCTGTGTAATGTTTCCTTGTGAACCCTCAGATGTTTATTAAATCCGGGAGCAAATATAAAATTATGTCTTTCTGAATTTCTATCCGCTAGGTAATAAACCGATGTCAGAGCAGTTCGACTGATGCACTAAACAAATATATTGAGCTCAATGTGTGTTCTGCCATTTGAGATAAAATCAGAAATAAAACCAAAAGTACTGGCAGCAGCACATTCCTGCATTTCTAAAAACAAATGCAGCACGTAGAAAATAAATTAGCCTTACGCCAATTTATTCTGTCCTTTCATTGACAGAAAGAGAAGCGTCACCGTGATCTTGCCAGATAAGTGTTGCTATAACTTCTATTCAGCAAATTAAGAGCCGAAATTCAAGGCACAAGACAAGATTAAATGCTTGTCAGATATCTGCCGCAAAACGAGTGTTGTTCCACTCGTCAGACAGACATCATGTTATTCCCTACATGAGTCTCTTCACGCGCTTCGGGACGGACTGTTGTTGTTCAGCCGTGGATAGAATCACCCCAAAATAGGGACAACATTAGGATACAATCTTGTTTAATCCTTCAGCGATTGAAACCCCCTTCGAAAAAAAAGTACTGTCAATGAAAAGCCTTTCTGTTGTGGAAATAATTTACTTTTCAAATATCTTCTCCATTTCTCATTATTATTTGCCACCTAAATGGATGAAGTAATGAGAAAAAGACTTCAAATGGATGGAGGGAGAGACGGAGGGATGGCTGGACGCAGGGCTGAAAGGGAAAAGGTAGCCTTGCAGGGTTGACCCTTGAATGCTTTGCCAAGAGACACACAAAACAGTGTCAAACACTAAACCCTAATCCGATGGATGATGCGGGCGATATATGCATGTGTGTGTGTATGTGTGTGTGTGTGTGTTTGTGTACATGGGTTGTGAGTGATTGCAAGCATGTGTTTGTGCGAGCATGGCTGTGTATGTTCCTGATGTAGTGGTGTAGAGGAGAGGAGGGAGAGGAAGAGAGAGAGAGGAAGAGAGAGAGAGAGAGAGAGAGAGAGAGAGAGAGAGAGAGAGAGAGAGAGAGAGAGAGAGAGAGAGAGAGAGAGAGAGAGAGAGAGAGAGAGAGAGAGAGAGAGAGAGAGAGAGAGATGTACGGAAGCAGATGGAGAGAGAGGAGATCAGGGGGGAAAAGAGGATTAGGCAACGTCAAACCATCATCTCTCCCATAAATCAGTCCACCCCACCCACACACACTTACATGACCACGGTGGACTCATAAACAGACACAGAGCTGGGATAATTCCAGGGCCTGACTATCATTCCACAGCCCTGCTCTCACTAGATCTCACCATCACTCTCCTTAAAGCTGAAGACATGTATTTTACCTACTGCCTTATCCAACGCAACTCATGGCGATTTATTTTGTAAATGTCTGTTTAACATTATAATCAATACATGAATGGATGAGCAGCTGCATTCTGGCACCTGCTCTTTGAAGCCTACAAGTAGACTGCAGACAAGGTGGTTAAACCCAGAACCTTATTATTCAATAATTCTAATTATTGATATTAGTATTACTCCCAGTGTAATATCAATATCAATAATTATAATTATTTAATATTAATAATAACTCATTTTATTTATGAAGAGCTTCTAATTTAGGAAAGCTCACAGCGCTGTACAGGTCTAAAGCAGATGAGGCAAGTAGAGCTAAAACCGTGCAACACTAACTTGAAACTAACTACAACTAACCAAAGGCCATCTTGTATATGTATAGCTCTTTATGGAAAAAAAAAAGAAGAGGACGATGATGACAACGGATGTACGACAATGTAAGGACTTGGGAGTGAGTGAGAAGTAAGAGGGATTATTTCCAGGGCAGGGCAGTAGATTTATGGGTGGTGGCTTATTTTTATTACACCTGTCTTTGGTGTGAGAGAAAGGCCAATTTTACAACAGCAGGGTAAAAGTGCAATACTAAAAGGGGACATATTATGATATTATTACTTATCCTGGGATTTGGGTCTCTGGTGCTCCCACACGCATACAAACTTTGAAAAAAGTCTGCACATGACTTTTTGAGTGAGATATGCATTTCTGAAAGCACCCCGCCTACAGTTACCAAACGAGCGAGTCAGTTTCGGCGCCCCCTCCTACATAGGAAGGGGCCACAGTTGAATATTACCTACCACTTCCCCACTCCCCTCCAATCAGAGCATAGCTAAGATTTTGTGGACCAGCGGCGAGCAGCTCCGGCGGGGGGAACTCGGCAACAGCTCAGCTCCGGGAGTACAATCACGGCAGCCACGGTCGGCAGCACCGCCGGAGCTGCCGGACAGGCAGTCCGAGGCAGTCTGGAGGAGGAGACATCGAGGAGAAAGGGATTGTACTCCCGGAGCTGAGCTGCCGGACTGCCGCCGAGCTACCCATGCCGGACTTTTCTGCTCCCGGAGGACACCCGCCGGAGCAGCCGGAAAGCTTCGGCGGCAGTTCAGCTCCCGGAGTACACCGCCGGAACTCAGCGGCATTTCGGCATCTCAGCTCCCGGAGTACAATCCCGTTCTCCTCCATGTCGCGGTTCATGGACTTCAGAGAGTCAAGGCCAAAGATCCTTTCCCCCAATTCCTCTCAACCATGGCCGAGATATCCCCCACTAAGAGTCTTTACTTGTTGTAAAGGTGCCAGAGACGTTCGACGCAGTCTTTATGATTCTTAATTTCATCCGAGGCGCACATAGCTTTTGGCCATGATATAAGATATAATACTATATAAATACCCATGTATAATATTATTATTATTATTATATTATATTATATAGATATAAAGCTCCAGGAGTCCACAAACAGCAACAATCCCTTCTCCTCCATGCTGTGGTTCAGTGTGACGGCTCATTGGTCAATGGGCAGCTGCTCATTTGCATTAAAGCTACAGACACCAGAAACAGCGCATTCTGAAGGGACTGAAACAGAGGGGAATATTGGTAGGCAAGATTTTGTGAACTCTGCAGGTGCCATGGACTTCATGAATGGGGGCCACCGCTGCTCTCTGTCCTGAGGTGAGGGCCATATTGAGCCTTGAATAGACTTCAGGACCAGGGACAGCTCCCGCACTCCTCTGCATCACGACTGGCGCTCTGCATTTCAGCACCACGGACAGAGCCAAGGCTCCTCCACAGAGCACCGAGTTGCCCTGGTTGTTACACAGCCAAGATCCTTACTACTGCTACCACTGATACTGCAGCTGTTACTATTACTAATAATATTACTGCTGCTTATACTAATACTAATACTTATACTAATACTTCTACTGCTACTACTTATTATATTACTGCTACTTATACTAGTCACACAAAGCACGGTTACATCGGCGACGGCGACATCCCGTGCACAGACCATGCACGCACACATACACCCACACGCAACCGCACACCGACACACAGTTTTGAAATGTACTTGGAAAAGGTCACATTCATCTTGAACCGGTCACAAATAGTCCAGTCCAGGTGAATGGAAGTTCATGTGCAATGTTTCGATTAAGGATGTTATGCGTGCCATCAAAACAGAACAGTACACAGAACAACTCCATGCCACGCTCTCAGCACGCCTTTCACATCAAGGAAAGCATAATTACAATCGCAATTTGGCTTCCTTTCGGTTACAATGATCAGGATGCCACTAGATAGCCTCTGCCCGCTCTCCATTTAAACAAGTGGCTTTCTCTGTGCATGGGCATACATTTCTGTGTTTATATGAAGTTTGGCTGTGTGTGTGTCGTTGCATGTGTGTGTGGCTGCATGTGTTTGCGTGTGTGGTTGCGCGCGTGTGCGTGTAGGTGCGCGAGTGTGTGGTTACGCCCGTGCGTGGTTGCAGGCGTGCGTGCGTCTGCGTGCACACAGCCCTCCTCTTGAACTGAGGGGCTATTCCCCATGGGGTCCTGGTTTTCTCAAGGAGAGGGGCGGCTGGCACACTCCCCACTCCCCACTCCCCCCCACCCTCCCTCCCTCCCTCCCTCCCTCCCTCTCAGTGTGGAGCATTCCTTTTCCTCCCCCTTCCTTCTGAAGTGCCGCCAGCATCACGGGGGGAATTCTCGAGCGCGCCGGGCGCTCATGTACGCTCATGTGTCCTCGTTGCCCACCAGCTGCTGCCCCCAACAAGACCAGTAAAGGGGGCATCACATTCCTCTTGAGTGGAGGGATTAAAAACATGGGGGCTGGTTGGAGGGGAGCACACCACACATTAGGTTGAAGGGATCTGAGAAAGAGTGTGTGTGTGTGTGTGTGTGTGTGTGTGTGTGTGTGTGTGTGTGTGTGTGTGTGTGTGTGTGTGTGTGTGTGTGTGAACGGCTTGTTTGCTCTGCCCTGTTAGTGCTCCACGCCCGCGTATGCCAGACACGCTGGAGCTAGTCACCGGCCAACTCACACCCACCCACCTACCTCACACAATATTCCCGCAGTCTAATTTGCAGATTGATGTGGTGCCTACTTCTGCTCCCTCACTGCTGGGATTCCCTAATCCAAAATGGTGGTGGAGGAAGAGCGCTTGTGGGCAGCAGGAGGCTAGCTAACTATCCGGAACCGAGTTGGAATCAGCTTTCTGCGTGATGATAACACACACACACACACACACACACACACACACACACACACACACACACACACACACACACACACACACACACACACACACACACACACACACACACACACACACACACAAATGCATAAACAACCACACAAACACACACACAAACACACACACACACACACATATACACAGATGGCAAAATGTAGGTCGTAAGTGATGGTTAAGTAAGTGTCAATGGGGTAAAGGTTCAGGGTAAGGTATGTGGTTTAAGGGTTAAGGGTTATTGTCCTTTGTTTCTGCCCTCCAGGTACGTTCTCTTTCTCAAACTGGGATGTCTCTTCTTGTACTGCACTACTCAGGTCACACTCAATGAAATCGCTAAAATACCCAAGCCAATCCAACTGCTATAATACTCGAGTCATCAAATTGCTTGAAAGCCCTAGACCCAATACCGAACAAATCGCTAGAAATCCGGAGCCAAATCAAATTGCTAGAAATCTCGAGCCAATCAAATCACTAGAATACCTGAGCCAATCAAATCACTAGAATACCTGAGCCAATCAAATCACTAGAATACCCGAGCCAATCAAATCGCTAGAATACACTAGGCAATCAAATCAGGATAGCATTACATGCCAGGTGTTTTTGTTTGTTGGGCGTGGCAATGCGTACAGCCCTGAATACGTACAGGGAGAGGAGGTGTTCAACAGACTGGATGCTGGGTATGACATCAGAAACGGGAGACCCATATATACACTGAAAGTGGAAAACCGCATTTAAAGTTAAAAAAATAAATAAGAAGGAAATCGATGATCTTGGTCTCATTTCCAATGTGTTTGTAGTGAGGGGTTTGGGATAAGTATGCCCAAATGACACCGTCAACATGAATCCATTTCGTTTGTCAATAACGCATGCCGCCTCCCTGGAACGGATACCTTCAGGAAATATTGTGCCAGCGCGGAAACAGTTTAAATAATAGAAAGGTTTGGATCTTTAGTCATTTTATATCATTCAATAGCAAGAATTCTGCGGCTGCAGCTACTAAAGGGAGAAAATACTACTACAACTTTAAAGCCCTAAATCGACAAGGGGTTGTAGTGGAAGAACATTTGGTTTTTCATTTGACATTTCTTTTACAATTCACTTACATCAATTACAACTGTGATTGCGGTTTAAATGACCAAAATCACACAGTTTCCCCTGGACTTGAGGACTCAGCAATGCAACACTTTCATTGGATCAACCGAAAAAAAAAAAAATCCAACGACAATATATTTATTATATCTCTCCTTTATGTCTGTGACATGACTGTAGTTTAACCCCCACCCTCCTAGCCTAAGGGCGGAGCCGGAAATCAAACCACAGCTTTTGATGGCTCTAAAGCACGGAGGTCACGAAGATAATGATAATGGTGGTAGTAAGCATGATGTTGTAGGTGAGGACTATGAATAGGAGGATGACTGTTATGATGAAGAATAATAATGCAAGCATGCAAAAAATATAAATGTAATAATAATAATATGACAACAATGACTCATGATGGTGTACAGGGGACTGTGGACCATCTACTGAACCATTGCGGCAAATCCACCGTTCAGTCGCCCAAAGTCGAAGGTAAAGGAACACCGCCTCATCCAATCCCCATTGAGCTCACAGCGCGGCGCTACGCTCAGCGGGTTTAAGTGTTCGCCGTGTTTCAATGAGGACGTCCCCCGGATGTGGAGACGAAAATCTTAAGGCCGTTTTGTCGTTACTCATCGTTTTGTGTAGTTTATGGTTTTTCATGGGGGAACGGATGTGCGTTGATGTTTTTTCCGTTTTTTTCCTCCGTGTTCGTTGTTCTCCCCCCAGTGCTGCGTAGCAGCTGAATCCATTCCGGCGCTTTTATTAGCGTGTGTGTGAAGAAAAAAAAAAAAAAACACTGAACAAAAAAACGCACACGTTTTGCAATGCATTCTCCGGATGTGAGCCAAGAGGAGCTCAGCTATTTTGGAGCTGCGGGGGGGGGGGGGGGGGGGGGGGCAGGGTGTTGGGGACAGGGGGGATTGGAAGGCAGTCTCTCGCTCAGTATCCAAACACGGATGTGGAGGATGTGGAGGCTAAATGTGGGCCTTTGTTCTTCGCCGCCTTCCCGCCACGAAGAGGTGCCTTTAATATTAACCACTCCCGAACCCACTGAGGAACTAGATATACAGACAGAGAACATAGAGGCGCTCAGAGCCAGAAACTGTTCCTGTTACAGTGTGTGCACCTTGACATGCCCAACGCACACACGCACACGCACACACACACACACACACACACACACACACACACACACACACATACACAGAGGGCTCTTTGATAACACCCACCCCTTGGCATCCCAAAGCCCCCCCTCAGCTCCCTGTCTGGTACTCTACAGAAGTACTATTACTAGTAGTATTACATAACAGGGTGTTTGAGGGAAAACAGGGGCATATATGGAACGGAGGAGAAGGGAGATATATATATACATATATATATATATATATATATATATATATATATATATATAGAGAGAGAGAGAGAGAGAGAGAGAGGGAGAGAGAGAGAGAGAGAGAGAGAGAGAGAGAGAGAGAGAGAGAGAGACGGAGATAGATAAATAGATAGTGAGAGATGGTAGTTGAGAGGATGAAGATGGATATGCGAATGAGGGAGAGGGAGGGAAGGAGAGAGAGAGAGAAAGGAGATAGGGATAGAGGGGAGAGGGTAAATGTTTACATGAGTATATGAGTATTTCAGAGCGCTATGTGAGGAAGATCGAGCAACATCGAGAAAGAGAGGGACAAAGAGCACGTGCGTGAGTAAGAGAAACGGAGAGGAAAACATACCAACGAAAGATAGCGAGTGTGCGAGAGAGAGACAGTGCAAGAGGTGTATGATTGTAACGGGGGAGGGAGCTGGGGGCGGGGGGGGAGACGGTGGCTCCCCTCAGCGGATGGGTCGGAGCTTCATTTGGAGGCAAGAGGAGGCAGAAGGGAGGAAAGAGGACAGAGAGAGAGGAGGAAGAAGGGACCTCGTTATAAAGCCGACCCAGAGCCAGGGCCTGACGCAAACGGCCTGACGCTTCCGTTTCAAGGTCAAACGCATCCCAGAGGGTCACAGACGTTGGGAGGGAAGGCAGTGATTACAGCGACGGCGGCCGGTCGTTTAAATATGCAGGCAGGGAACAGGGCGCTGGATATGATGTCAGAACGTTGGATTTGATTGGTTTTATTTTAAACGTGGGAATAAAATCGACAGTAACAATTCAAAAGTGTAAATTAAACGCTTTTACACTTCTACCCCTCTTTGACATTTCAATTAAAAAAATGAGGCAATCCTTTTATAACATGGATTTGCTACCTCTGTATTGTTTCCCATACATTCTTTAAATACATCCATCTTTTGATCAAGGAAAAATACACCATCACTTTGTGTCACCACCATTTATCCTGTGAAACCTTACCGTCAGGTAAGACAGCAAATAAATTAATAATGACTGAATTCTAAGCCACCTGCTAAGCTAGCGCCCACACTGCTAGGCGACTTTGCCGAGATGGATTTGTTCATTATCGAAGTCTGTAAAATGTCAAACAGAATGGCTTAGGGCCAAGTTCCCAGAGTCCCGGAGACCTTGCTTTTGTCCGGCAGCCAAGAAAGCTAATATTCATCACGTATTGAGCAAAGCAATAAGTCACAATTATTCAGTGTTCAATGGTGGCTATATTGCTTGAACGATCAATTGATGATCATGAATAGTTTTTTTAGTTGTTTGAATAATAGATTTGTAATGCACACACACACAAACACACACGCACCCGCACACGCACACGCACACACACACACACACACACACACACTGATTCTGTGTTGTGTTGGTCCATCACTAGTTGGTCCATATGTTACATACATCTGTATTCTGCCTATAAAGGTTTGAAATGGTAAACATCTCTCCAATGCTTCTCTCTCTCTCTCTCTCTCTCTCTCTCTCTCTCTCTCTCTCTCTCTCTCTCTCTCTCTCTCTCTCTCTCTCTCTCTATTTCCTTGATCATAATTAACATCCCTCACCATCTCTCACTCGCTGCTGAGAGCAAAAAACCTTGAAACCCTTGAACCTTTTTTTTTTTTTCATCCCAAGCCGACGACAACATACGTGACTACTCTAAAGTCATGGTAAACGCCATCCCACCCATCAGGCCTTCAAAGCCCGTGGAGCGGCCTGGTTGCGATGGCACTCACCTATGGAGCATTATTCGACATCTCTTGACCTTCTCTAATCTCTATTATCTGGCCTGGCAGCTGGGTGCGGAGCACCGCTGAAGTGTGTGTGTGTTTGTTTGTTCCATGAATATATAATACAGTGGAGAGGCACTCTCTGCTCCCCAGGGTCAACAGCAATTGAAGCACATGCACGTTCACATACGCACACATGGGCACGCACACGCACACGCACACACACACACACACGCACACACACACAAAGTTACACTACACACCTGCACAAATATACACACAGACACACACACACACACACACACACACACACACACACACACACACACACACACACACACACACACACACACACACACACACACACACACACACACACAGGCACGTACAACCAGGAACTCACCCAAATATTGTCCCGGTTCTCTACCCACTATCTTAAACAAAATGAAAACATCAGACTATCTTGGGCCAGTTGTCTTACACGCTGACGGAGATTTCCGATACATTGTGCATTTAATTGTGAATCAAAATGCAAATTGAGCTTAATGAGGTCTGGGCAGCCAATGCAGCGCGTGGCGGTGTGACAGTGTGTGTGTCTGCGTGTGTGAGCCTGCACGTATGCGTCTGTGTGGAGGGCACGGCAAGGCTTCGCTAGCGTTGTACAGCAAGGTTTTGATACGCTAATTGAAACGTCTTGCCAGGTCGTCCCCTGATCTGCTCGTCTACTTTCTCATTACGCCCGCTGTCGCGCTGCTGCTCATCTCCCTCGTTCCCTCGATATACCATAGACTCGCCTTTCTGTCTTGCTTTCTTTCGTCCATTGATTCGTTTTTTTCTATCTCCTTTATCTCTTTCCATCCTTTCTCTAGCTCCTTGCCTCCTTCCCTATGTAATTTCCCTCCTTCCCTCCCTCCCTCACCTCCCCCCCTCCCACACCCCCCCCCCCCCCCCCCCCTCTCCCGATGTCTCCGCCACACGCGTCACGGTTTTTGATAAATACAAAAACCGCCGTGAGAACTAATATTCTTCCAAATCACTGATCCCTCCCCCAGCTCCGCCTATAGTGGTGTTGGTGCACATAGTGTGCACGTTTGTATGCGCTGTTTGCGTGTGACGGTGATGGGGATGGTGGTGGTGGTGGTGGTGGTGGTGGTGGTGGTGGTGGAGGGGAGAGCATCATCCAAGGCGAAGCCGGCGCCACATGAATGAGAAAGCCCATAAAGACCTGTCAGATTAGCCGCGCCGGTTGCCTCGGCGTTGCTCACCATGTATTGCTGTTGGTACTACAGGTGGACGCAAACGTGGGCCCAGACACGTGCCCTGCATCCTGATGAGGAGCCGCACCACGCTGCTGTCGGACCGCATCACACTCCATTAGCGCTCACCCCGGAGTCTCCCTCTGTGTGGGTCTGTGTGTGTGTGTGTGCGTGTGTGGTGTGTGTTTTTAAGTAAGTGCTTTTGTTTTTAAGGTGTGTGTGTGTGTTTTGTGTAAGGGTATGTGTGCGTTTGTAATGTGCAAGGTTGTGTTGATGTGCTGATGTGTGTGTGTGTTTTTATTTATGTACAGTATGCGTGTGTGCACGCGCACATGTATGTGTTTTTTTGTCCATGTAAATTGGTGTTTGGTTTTGTTCACATTTGTATGTGTGTATGCATGTGTGTGTTTGTTAGTTAACGTGTTCGCTTATGTGTGCGTGCACAAATCCTAATGCTAATGGATGTATGTACTTTCACTTGACACGTCGTAAAATGAAACAGCCAGGGTGCTTGCATCCTGGCTGCATCCTCTGATCCAGGGTTATGCAAGCACGCAAGGATGGGCAACTGGCGGCCCGTTGCCCATCCCTGCTCTGATCCATTCAGTCTTTTGACCTGAAATTAATTTCCATACATTACAGCTGCACTGATCTTTCTGTCAATGTTGGCGCTAGCCCTTGCATGAGGCAGTATCTCTCATCCAAATCCCCTTGTTTCTACACATTTCTTTCACCATACTGCCTCTAACTCTCCCTCACCCACTGATTCCCTTCGTCTCTTCATCTACAGTTGGGAGTTTGCCCCCTTGAGTCCCCCCCTCCCCCCCTTCCACATCTGTATTCAATGCCTCACTGGATCTCGCGTCACGTGCCACCCGTGGCAATCCGTGCTCTTTGAACTGCTCCCGGCAGCCCAGGCGAGATGTTTCAGAAGCCAAACCTAGCCCCTTCCTCTTGTGAATATTAAAAATAGAATTAAATAGTTCTTGACAAAAGACGGAAGGGAAAAGCACAGAAGTGTTTGCCAAAACGTGGGAACAAAGTGATCGACTGTTTGCCGTTGGATGCTGAGTCAGGGTTGGGCGAAGGGGAGGAGGGCTACGTGTGGAAACTAAGATGTTGAGGAAGATGTTATCGACTCAATGGGCCGTGGACCAGAGTAGACAAGCCCTGAGAGAAAGGTCCACAAGAAATTTGGGGTGTTTGTTGTATTTAAACCATTTGGAAAATTCCATCTACTATTTGTTTTGAATGCATTTATTTTTACAAATCTATTATTTCAATATCAACAAATCGACTTACAATCTGATGTGTTAGCAGGGGTTGAGACAGCAGGAATATACACCCTTGGCCTCACGCTTAGAGCGAAAAACTGTTTTCATTTATTCATTGTAAATTGTAGGTACTGGGTTTGGTAAGTTTGGTAAGTTTGGTAAGTCCTCTGCTCGGCTGGTTTGACCGGCGGTACTTTTTTCTACAGTTTCTGCAGATCGTTTGATCAGAGGAGTCAAGCTACTTGCTTTACTTCAAAAACAATCCCAGACCCAGACTCCCTTTCTCACCACTATTCGCTCAATAACTTGAACACTTCACTCTATTTCTGGCAGAACGTCAGCCTCACTTTTCACCCACTTAATTCCAACTCAATCTCAAGACTTTCTCCCAGAGAAAGGACAATAGCTAATGTCAAGTGATCCCTCTTAGTTGGCTGTCATCATCACTCGGTCACGGAAAACTTGAAAGGAGAAAGGGAGGAGGTCATTTTTCCACAGAGTGGTGCTAACTCTAACATTCACCAGAACCGTTTGTCTGGTACAAATAGCAGTACGAAAATGATACCTCTCAGAATATTCGTGGTACAAACGGGCGGTCATGTTTTTTCGTTTCTTCTGAGCTCTGTCTTTTCGCCCAGGGGTCTGTGTGTATTGATGAGAGGAAGGGACTAAAACAACAGTTCCTCCCCCAAGAAATAACATGGATGGATGGATGAATAATCATGGTGATCGATGGGTTACTCTATGAAAGCTGGCAGTTCCCCCTGAAGGAGAGCAAGAGAGAGAGAGAGAGAGAGAGAGAGAGAGAGAGAGAGAGAGAGAGAGAGAGAGAGAGAGAGAGAGAGAGGTTAAATAATATCCAAAAGAAAGAAAATAATGAATGAGTCAAGAAAGAAGAAACGCAGGTCAAGAAAAGGACAAAGACATGAAGATGAATAGAAAGAGATATATAATAATGCTATGCATGACAATTATACCAAGGGATGGAGAGAGAGAAATAGAGAACAAATGAATGCAGGTAAATGAAAGGACAGAGGGAGGGAAAAACAGAAGTAAGAGACATGGCTAGGAAGATTTTGCAGGACAAATTAAATGATTGACAGAGAGGAAGAAGAGATGAAGGCGTAACAATGGAAGGAGAGGAAGAGACAAGAACATGAGGGGGATTTAGAGAGACGGATAGACAAGGTGTGCACGACGAACACAATGAGATGGAGAGAGAGAAAATGAGCCCATGTAAGGAGAGAGGCAGACAATGGCAGTGGGAGTGACATAGCGCCAGCTGTACAAAACAATGAGCTATTCAGCAGAAAAAGACAGCGACAGCGAAAATTTGCTTTCTTATATATATATAAAGAAAAAGCATGAGTGCACCATTGGTGAGAGGCCCTGCCGTTCGACCGCCGGGAGGGGAGAGAGCTAAATGAAACGCCACCCTGGGGATGGAAAGAGCCTGCACCAGGAAAGAGAGCAGGTGAATGGATGGATCGAGAGTTCCTGAGTGACTCCCTCAAGCCCCAGGCCAGGGGCATGCACACACTGCCTCTGCTCCAGTCGATGATAGCAGCTTTAAACACACACACACACACAATCTTTTGCACACACCAAATTTGGTTTCTTATATATATAAAGAAAAAGCATGAGTGCATGTACACACAACACACACACACACACACACACACATAATGGGAAAAACACACTCACACACTCAACAATCATATTCTATTGGTAAGAAAATTTGTTTGTCATTAGTTAGGAGTGACCATATAGACCAAGCCCTCACTAAATGGATCGTTTGTTTTCTTAATTAGATACCTTAATTAACCCGTTGGATCGACAGCAAACAGCCCAGATTAAGTGTTGAGCCTTTTTTAAACTTTTAATTAATTTAGTCCCTTTTTGTTGTGCTTGTTTCGGTTTTATATCCCACTTTTCCCACTCTCAATCTAGCCATCGATCTATACACCAATCCATCTCCTGAGGCTCAACGATGTATAAAGAGCATAAATAAACCAGTAAGAAATGATCTCTCTCTCTCTCTCTCTCTCTCTGGGTGGTCCATCTATCTTCCACGTCGCCTCCCTTCCCCTCGCGGTCTCTGAGTCCGTGGCCGCTCCCCTCTGCCCCATCAAACCACTAACACCAATCATGTCTCCTTCTCCTCCCTCCCTCCCTCCCCCTCCATCCATCTGATCATCCTTCTCCTATGTCACCACCATCACCCTGACCGCTATGTCCAAGACCGCAACTACTCGCCTTTCACCCCCATTCTCCCTCCTTCCCTCCCTCCCTCCCTCTCCGATTCCTCCCTCCTCCATCATCCAATCCTTGCTTACATCTCTCCCTCCCTCACTTCTCCCTCTCATTGTCACTCCATCTCCCTCCTCCTCCCTTCCCTCCATCCTTCATCCCCCGTTCCTCCTCTCCATCCATCCCTCCTCCCTTCTTCTCCATCCCCCCCCCTCCGTCCATCCCACTCCCTCCGCCCCACCCTCCCTCCCTCCCTCCCCTCCCCTCGCTGTCATCCACACACCAGGGGTCTGGCAGCGTCAGGGCCTGGAAGCAGGAAGCTACATGTTTCGTTGAATGACAGGAATTCATTCTTCTCTCTCCTAATCTTAATGAGCCGAATCAGTCACAAAATTGAGAATTACAACAGGAGGGGAGTGCGCAGAGAATGGGTGAGTTTCAGGGGGGAAGGGGGGAGAGCGGGGGTGGGGTGTAGGAGAAATAGATGTTACGACGTCTCGTTAATGGCCCTGACGTGTTTCGAAACAGCTATATTCTTCACTCTCGTAACCGGTCACTCACTATGATTAATAATAGCGAGCCCGCTTAAGGCTAGCTAGTTATGCTGTTCTCTTTCCTTCCTCCCTCTGTTTCATGGTGGTCCATAAGTTTGTGGTGAATCCAGTTTCTCTCCCCAACTTTCCTTTCCATGTTCTTAATCTTTCCCTCAAGGTCAGCGATTGCAGAAGAGGCACGCCACCCACTGACACGTCTTGAGGCTGGCTCAAACCCAGCGACATGCCACATCGGATTACCTCACTTCCTGTCAACGTGCCGTTGCTATGAAAGACTTTCATTAGGCTGTCATTTATGTTGGAGACGGCATACATGTGACAACACAGGGGAAGAGGTAAACCATGAGCGCGTCTGAGAGTGTCTCAAGCTACCCTATGGCTCTGCGGTGCCTTGCCTATACAAACGCCTCTGACCATGTAGTCGTATTATTCTGTTCTGGTTTCAGAGCAGAAGGCCGTTTTTTTGCCGCCCACGAGCGATGACTGCTGACTCCCAGAGGCCGTTCTCCACCACCAGTCAATTACAACCCTATTCCTAACACTATATCTGAAAGGACCCTTTCAATAAAAGCTCAATTAAATTGACACAACCTTACTTCTTGTGATCCAGCTTGAATTTCCATTTATATTTCAATAGGATTCATACATCAGAACACAACACGTGATTTTGTTTTTATCAACATTCCAGTACCTTAGGCTTATGTAAACGTTTCATATTAGAAACGCTGTGTCAGTGTCAAACCCAGCAATGTAATGTTACGCAATAACATGATTAATGACTAAACAGTGATGAAAAAAACATCACTTCCAATCCAATAACAACACTCCGATAAACCAAAATGGAGATCTTCATTGCAATGTTATGGATCTGTGTAAGCCCTATACTGTTGCCTCATAGAGAAAAGTTTTTGGTTTACCAACATCTCAATGCCGATATATCTCTACAATCATATTTCTCGATTAATATTCAACATTCAGACACTACAAAAAAAAAGATTGGCCTCGCTGCTGACCTGACCTCAGCTTGTGTGTCCGGGATTGTGTGTGTGTCTGTAGAGAGCTCTTGTTTGGACGACATCCCTGTATGTACCTGTCACCGTAACACCCACTGGCTCTCAAAGCCTAAGAAATGACCCTCATTATCCAGAGTTTAGTTGTGAAGATCTCACCTCTTAACGAGACTCCGTAACCTTAACCACTCAACGGCAACAACAGTCTGCTTTCACCAAGCTGGAAAGCTGAGGGAGGGTAATGTTAAAAATATTTCTCCCCTGTTGAATATATGCATGAAACACTGGGAAGAGACAAGCAATGAGCAATGAGAAGAGCTAATTAATTGATATATATATATACACAGTATAAATACAAATACTGGAATCAATTAAATTGTCCTTTTTCTTGTTGACAGAAGTATTTTGCCCCTCAATTCGGCTTGCCGGCTAAATCAAGGTTAAAGGAGGGAAATATTATGGGGGGGGGGGGGGGGGGATAGACAAAATAAATAAAGAACTGAAATCATGTAAGGGCCAGGCTAGCCTAGCCTAGCTGGGGTAGCAGATTGCTAATGCAGCGGTTAATGAGAAACAGGGATTGGCAGAGGGATTATTGCTGCAAACACACAGGGCGATTATAGCCTTCAGAGTGTCTGTTCTGAATCAGAGAGAAGAAGGGGAGAGGAAAGGAGAGGACAGAAAGGGCGAGAGGAGAGGAGAGGAGGGGATGGGGACAAAAGGGGAGGAGAGGAGAGGAGGAGGGAAGGAGAGGAAAGTCGGAGAGAGGTGGAGAGGGGAGGACTGGAGAGGAGGAGAGAGGAGAGGAGGAGAGGGGATATGAGGGGAGGATAGGAGAAAAGGAGAGGAAGGGAGGAGAAAAGCAGAGAGGGGAGGAGAGGAGTCGTGGAGAGAGTCGGAGGGGGGAGAACTGGAGAGGAGGAGAGAGGAGAGGAGGCATAGGGGGAAGAGGAGAGAGAAGGATGGAGGCAAGTGTTGAGTTGAGAGGAGACGAGAAAAGGGGGGAGTGAGTAGAGGAGCAGAGAAAAGGAGAAGACAGGATAGAATAGAGGATGAGACAGGACAGATCTAGCACCCGTGCCCAAACGGTTACCCCTCAAGCTGCTTTGGAAGAGACAGAAGCAAAACAGCCTAAATTAGATGGGTGGTAGCAAGAGAGGGAGAGACAGAGAGAGAATCCTTTTTTCATGGGAGTGTATCAAAGGATATACCCTCATGTCTCCACATGCCTCATCTCTGATGTTTCCATCTTTTCGTTTTAAATGTGCTGTCAATGTGTGTGTGTGCATGTATGTCTGTGTGTGTTTGCATGTGTGAGTGCACGTTCATGTCTGTATGTGTGTGCTTGCGCATGTGCATGTGTGCATGTGTGTTTGTCAGTGTGTTCCGAACACCTAGACTCTTCAACGGGTGTCTCCCCAGGACTCCTGCCTGCTCCATGGCTGGAGTGATTATATTGGAAGGGAGAGTGGTCAAGACGAGCACTTACACACACACATAGAAGCCCCACAACAATAGCAGCAGGTCACCTTGATACAACCATACAACTGGCTGCTGGGTGGAAAGCAGCAGCGGAAAGGAGAGAGTGAGAGTGAGAGTGAGAGTGAGAGTGAGAGTGAGAGTGAGAGTGAGAGAGAGAGAGAGAGAGAGAGAGAGAGAGACAGAGAGACAGAGAGACAGAGAGACAGAGAGACAGAGAGAGAGACAGAGAGACAGAGACAGAGACAGAGAGAGAGAGAGAGACAGAGACAGAGACAGACAGAGAGATAGAGAGAGCGAGAGAGAGAGCTGGGGGTCTGAAAGCCTGGGTTGGATCAGGGCAGAGGGAGAGGAAGTGATGCAAGAGGAGAAGAGGAAGGAGTCAAAGGAGATAGAGAAGGATACGATTCAGGGAGGAGAGAGGAGAAAGAAAGTGGAAACGAGATAAGCACACTCAGAAGAGCTAGGAAGGAGAATCCAGAGGGAGGGAGACAGAAAGCCGGACCGAAGATTATGGCATAATGAATAGGGAGGGTGAAGACAGAGGAAGAAAGACAGAAGAACAAGAGAGAGAGAGAGATGCAGACAGAATATAAAGACAATGAAGAGGGATATAGCCGGAGAAGAGTATTGAGTATTGAAAGAGAAAAGGGGAGAGGGAGGGGAAATAGGATGTTTGAACGTAGCCTTTTTTCCCTCTCGTGGTTGCATGTTCCTCTGCGCTTGACATTGCACTTTGAAGACGTATTGATCCGTGTATTCCTGCTACAGCCGTTCAGATGTATAAGTATTATCTTTTTCTCCTGGAGAGGAACGTGTGAACGTGAATGCCGCGTTAATGCCAATGTTTAGAGACAGAGAGCGAGGCGACATTAGCAAGACGAAGCTGCAATCGAAAACAAAAGGTCATCAGCGTCTCCTCTGCATCTCCCTGTACACCCCGGCTCTCGCTCTCACTCACTCTCTCTCCGTCTTAAAATTAGCTCTTGGCAGGGCCCCTGGGGGGGACTCCATGGCATGTAGGCCAACGTATATCAGGCTTCGTCCCGGGCCCGGGGCCGGCTAAACCCAGGCAGCTACACAGCCACCCGCCTACACCACTGTGGGTGCACCACAGCAAACACACACGCGCACACACACATGCACAGGGACACGCAAGCATCCGGCCTCATTTGCATGCTGGCACATGCAAACATTCACTCACAGAAATATACAAATGCACGAACAAAGTTCAGACACACACACACACACACAGCTATAAATCACAAAAATGTACAGTACCTTCACGCCTGTATGCATGCTGGTGTGTGTGTGTGTGTGTGTGTGTGTGTGTGTGTGTGTGTGTGTGTGTGTGTGTGTGTGTGTGCAAAAACGGTAGAGGGACAAGAACCATGAAAGGCGGAGCGAGAACGTTTTGTGAATCGGCGTCGCAGCCGGCGCATGGAAACAACATCCGTGCGGCAGAAGGGTGTTCGAACGGGGCGAGCGTTAATGTCACTCGCTTAAATGTCACCCATCACATGCCCAATGTATACCCCCCACGCCATGCTCTCTTGTACTGCACAGCACAGGGATACACGCGCACGTAGCCTTGTCAAAATGATTAACAACAAGCAGACAGGCAGCCAAGCAGATAGGACAGTTATTCAAGCGGGTCAAGGCAAAAAAAACTGGCATCAGACCATGTCTCTGCTGTTATAAAACCACCGCCGACACACTGGTGTGTGTGTGTGTGTGTGTGTGTGTGTGTGTGTGTGTGTGTGTGTGTGTGTGTGTGGTTCTCCTTGTGCCGTACCGGAGGTGAGTGTGACCATGGTGTTAAAAACACAGAATGGAGGGTTTTGTTATTTGGGATTTTTCCAGGAACGTTTGCATTGTTGTGAGAATGCCACGGTGCAGAATGACCATGCTGTACTGATTGATTATTATTTTAGAATTATTGCTATATAATTGATTTTGTAACACATGTTCGTTGACTCTTCACACAGGTGTCATCGTAGGACCAGACACAGGTTTTGAGCATACCCCTAATTATTGGTTTCCTACTTTTATGCACCAGGATTCAAGGTAGTAGACTTATCCTCACTAGTTTACAATACTGCCAGCAAGATGGCACATAAAAGCACACTCATAATAAGGGTTATCAGTGACCACTGGTGTTGTCCTGTGATGATGCCTCTGTGGAGGGGTCAACTTCAGGGTGCCTTCTATGTGAAGGGGTGTGCATAAGACTGACATGACGCCGTCAACACCATGACGACACTCTGTATGAATGTGTCGGACTGTTGCCATCAAGTGTCAGTCTGTTATGCCATTTTTAAGGAGGGTTCACATTGTTCAATAAAATGCGTAACTCCGCCTTCTGTACGTTGACGCACAACACAGCAAGAAAGGGAAGACCAGGTGGTTTATTTGAATAGCGTATTAATATCAACACAGAGTTAAACTAAATGAGCCCCGGCCTCTGTAAACACCAAACAGTCTCTTCCAGATGGCGAACAGTGCCTTGTTCCAGGTCCCAGCCCCACTGTGAGAGCGCCAAAACCACGGCCTATATATTACCTGCGTTAATCATGCTCATCTCTAACAGCTGCGTCTGCTCTGTTTACGAGACACACCTGTCTTCCCGCCCACTCACCGGCTCCGCCCCCTCTCCCATTGCCCCACCCAGACACGTACACATTCCGGTTTTCAGGATTTATAATCCATATTTATACGAGTCTGTAACCTTTCACAGAGTTCGCTGATTCAAAGCACTGACTATTAACTTTGATGGTTGACCCCCAAAATACTTAAACTCTCCGGGCCTGGAGTTTCCCACCGCTATTACCTTTATGTTAATGTTCTCAAAGGCACTTTGAGAGGGGAATAACTCTTGCTTCCTCTCTGCTATTCTACGGACTACTTTAGGTGAGGATGACACCGGCAATGGTCGGCCCCAAACGCCCCTGACAAGAGCTGAGTTAAGCCAGAGCTCAAACTGCAGCCCCTGGCTTCGGGGCCCGGCCCCATTCTGCCAGGAAAACCAATTACTTAGTGTTTCGAAGGCCCTCTTAGGGCCCCCTCTATGGGCCCCATCATTTAACCGTGAGACACTTCCCCTTCAGTCACTGTGGGGCCCCTCAGCGGTGGCCCTGACTGACTAACAGCCGCTTGGTTTGTGTATACAGAATGATACACACACACACACACACACACACACACACACACACACACACACACACACACACACACACACACACACACACACACACACACACACACACACACACACACACACAAATACACACATATGGCTGTTTTAAGTCGGAAAAAATATTGATCAGAAAGTTTAACTTTGAATTATATATTTATATATATTTGTATTCCATGGATAAACACATGGAATCAACATGACCGACTACTGACCTATCAGGATGCGGTCTGTTCATCATGTGATCGAAGATAACAGCTCGAATATATAGCTATGGGGAATCGGGGAACTACGGGGCTCCAGTAAGTTATGTGAATCAAGATGACCCTCCAGTAAGTTATGTGAATCAAGATGACCTTGGTTTCAAAGTATAATATTGAAATGTTTGGAATTCAAAGCTGTACATTTCCATAAACAAAATTCTATCACTGTTAAAATTCAAAACAGGTATGTTCCCAGACACACACACACACACACACACACACACACACACACACACACACACACACACACACACACACACACACACACACACACACAGAGTATTTCAATGTAAAAGCGTGCATCCAGAAATGTATTTAAATCTATGGAAACAATAAGCACTACTGAAACTAATTTCCCTTCTGGAAAGTTGTTAAAAAAGTGATACTGCACACAAGAAGCACTCATCAACAAAAAGTTTTCCTCTCACAAAAAACGGTCAGGGAGGACTTTGTCTGCCAGCCTGTCCACCTGTCTGCGAGCCTGCCTTCCTGCCTGCCTGCCTGCCTGCCTGCTTGTCTTCAGTTGTTTTTGTACAAACTCCTCCAAGAGCTAGTTATTTTCTTTGGTCTCATCCTGAGAGCACGTACTGACTTCCAGTCCAAATTACAGAGTGTCCTCTTATAAGCAGGAACACTCCAAGCCTCCCCTAGTACACTGCGATGCTGCTAACCTCTCCTTCCCTCACCGGTATCCTTCCACAGGACTAGTTAATGACCCTCATTAACAAGGAGACGACAAGAGAGTGTGGAGAGGGGGAGGGATGAGAGGAGAGGGGGAGAGAGAGGGAATGGGAGAACGGAAGAAACAAGCATAAAGTGAGAGCTGAGGAAATAGACTGAATGCAACATAAATCGAGAGATGCAGAGAGTTAAAGAAGGAAAGATAGACAGGTGGAGAGAAAGGGGGATCAAAAAAAGGGAATGAGGGATACAGAGAAAGACCTGGGCATGAGATAGGGGAAAAGGGAGAGAGAGGAAGAGAGAGGGTGTGAGAGTAAGAGTAATAGAGCAAAAGAGTGAGAGAGTGAGAGAGCAAGAGAGTGAGAGAGAGGGAGAGAGAAAAGTGACAGAGAAAAAGAGGGAGACAGAGAGAGCCGGAGACAGATAGAGGAAGTGATAGAGGGAGAGAGAGAGAGAGAGAGAGAGAGAGAGAGAGAGAGAGAGAGACAGAAGTCAGACAAAACGAGAGGTAAAGCTATGCCTGAGTTAGGGGGAGAACAATCAACTGTGTCTCTCGCCGTTGGCAATGACAAAATGGAGCAATTATGCATGAAGGCTATGACATTGAGTGTGCCGTCACCTCTTCTGCTGATCTGTGAAAAAGCAAACAAGCTGTATAATTTAGGAAGACAGCACCCACACTGGAGCACACACACACACGCACATACACTCGTGCACAGAAAGACACATTCTCGCTCGCACAATGCACACACACATTTGCACACAAATATACACACGCAAACATACACGTACGCCCAGTCATGCCTGCAAACCCACGCTCGTGCAAATGAACAATCACTTGGACACACTCATGCACATATACACACACGCAGGTACTCACGCACACTGTCACTGACACACATTCACTCACATGTTTACTCTTGCACGGACACGCACACAAATACACATTTACTCTTGCACACCAACATCTACTTAAACATACCAGCAAACTCATTAATTTTCACACACAAAGACTCTCTCACACACACACACTGAAACAGTCACTCACTCACTTTCACTTACATACTCATACTCAGTCATGGACATGACTCATAATCATGACTCATGCGGCCCATAATTATGTCCAAGACTCATGTGGTCCTGACTCATGTCCAAGACTCAAGTCCAAGACTCATGTCCAAGAAACATGTCCAAGACTCCTGCGGGCATGACTCATGTCCATGAGGAATGCAGCCCTGACTCATATACATGAATCATATACATGACTCATGTGGTCCTGACTCATGTACATGACTCATGTGGTTCTGACTCATGTGGTCCTGACTCATGTGGTCCTGACTCATGTACATGCCTCATGTGGTCCTGACTCATGTACATGCCTCATGTGGTCCTGACTCATGTGGTTCTGACTCATGTGGTCCTGACTCATGTACATGCCTCATGTGGTCCTGACTCATGTGGTTCTGACTCATGTGGTCCTGACTCATGTACATGACTCATGTGGTTCTGACTCATGTGGTCCTGACTCATGTACATGCCTCATGTGGTCCTGACTCATGCACATGACTCATGTGGTTCTGACTCATTTACATGACTCATGTGGTCCTGACTCATGTGGTCCTGACTAATGTGGTCCTGACTCATGCACATGACTCATGTGGTCCTGACTCATGTGGTCCTGACTCATGTGGTCCTGACTAATGTGGTCCTGACTCATGCACATTACTCATGTGGTCCTGACTCATGCACATGACCTAAACAGGCGGGGCTGAGAGATGGGCAGACTCACATGAGTGTCGTGCGGGCGTCGTTGACATAACCATCTGCCAGAAAACGACGCACATATACTGTATGTGCGTAATCTCTCCCCAGTGGGTGTCGGAGACGGCAGGGGGGGCAAGGTTCCCATGGTGAGGCCATCATCTTTGATCAGTCTCTAATCTCTCCCCCCCCCCCCCCCCCCCCCCACACACACACACACACACACACACATACATACAGAAACACATACACATGCACAAAAATACAGACACTCACACCTGCACCTAAACATAAGTAGACAGTGAAGTACAGTACACATACATACAGAAACACAAACCGACACACACATACACACACTGCTCATATTTGCTTACACATAGATATGGATGCAGGAATAAACACACATGCACACACACTCATTAGCTCACAAACACAAACAACACACAACAAATATATTCACTCTTGCTTGAATGCACCAACACACACACACACCAACACACACACACACAGACACACACCAGCACTAACACACACTCTCACAAAGACACGAATACACCACTCTCACTACTTGCTGTCTTACACACACACACACACACACACACACACACACACACACACACACACACACACACACACACACACACACACACACACACACACACACACACACACACACACACACAGTCCTGACCCCGACAGTCATGCTCCAGTGTGCCCTCTCGCTCTGCGCCCGGTGGTTCGGTGACAGCGTCATGGTCCAAGGCCGTTATTGATTACCCACAAGAATGAGCCTTTATGGGCTCCATGACACACACACACACACACACGCATGCACACACCAAGACACTCACACATACACATGCACGCAAGCAAGACGCACACAGCCACACACACACAGACACACACACACACCGCCCAGCACTTACACACAAACGCACACAAACAAACACAGGTACGCACAAACACACTCACCCGCAAATACACAGCCACACACACACAAATAAAGACACACATGCAACTAAACACACACACGCAAATACACTCACACTCATTTATGGGGGAACGTCGGCCAATGACGATGGAGTTCAGCTTCACAGAAGGTTTTTGAAATGCTAAAGGCAGAGCTAGACAGGCAGTGTGTTCCGTATTCACGTCGTATGTTCCTCATCAGACATTCAGATCACTAACCGCAAGTTTAAGACAGATAATCACCGTGTGATCCGGGAGAAAATGAAAAAAAATCAAGCCTTTCAATCCCTAAGGAGTTGAAGGAATAGTCTCCCCTTGCTTGTTAACTAGTGCTAAAAGAACCCCCAGCAGAGAGATATACACACACACATACACCTTTTTTGAGGAGCGGTGAGAACCTTGTTGCCGCCACACCAAATGGAAAGTGAAGATAATTGCTGTAGTTGAGAATTCAGATTCATAAATTATTCCCAGAACACTAAGTGCCAATAATGAAGCCAATACTGTGGGAGTAGGCACTCTGTGGAATCTCTGGAACAAGTCAATGTTATCTACAATAGACCAACTCGCTCTTATCCTTTCCGCAAAGTCTACCACCAAATCATATTAATTACCTCGCTGATGAAGGAAAGGCTTATACTCAACTCTGTTTTACTGTAAAAACATGACAGGAATAAAGGTTCCTTCACGAAGTGAGCATACGTCCACAGTAGTGTAAAGTGTGAAGAATGGATTCTTTGCGGTGGATGCCGAGCTGCTAGGATTGGATAATCGTGACAAACAGCTCGCGTGTTGTTGCGGCTCAAGCGGGTCCGTTTTTTGCACCCTGGTGGGGGCAGAAATGCAAATTAAGCCACTTGTGATGTCACAAAATAATCAAATGAAAACGCCTTGCACAGAGTCCTGTGATGTT
>NC_079432.1:8566190-8568690 GCF_026213295.1 Gadus chalcogrammus | reverse complement strand
GTGCCGGCCAGCGCCACGGCCAGCAGTGGCAGGAGGAGACCCGGGAGGCAACAGGGATTCATGTTGGCGAACGGTATCACGATCCGGTGTTGGAGGGAGGGAGAAGGGGGTTTCAATTGGAAATAGATCCTCAAAGTGATAATAACATCAGGTTATTTTAAATTTTGGTGCTACTGCTTCTTGGGATATCTGCTGTTGAGGTATATTCCATGTGCAAGGTCCGCGGTCCACACTGGAGCGCAATATCCGTTTTCTTGGCCTTTTTTCTGCAGTGGCGGATGAAGATCTAATGTCGATAATGGACTGAATATATTGTTTCTCCACCAAGGGTACTTCAAAGATGGCCGGATAAAATAACCAATTTCCACGTAGCGTGCGCAGGTATGAGCCCAAGGAAATATCTGATCCTCTGTGTTTTTTTCGGTCAGTGGTTCAGAGCTGCGTCTGTTGGCTTTGCTCTTAGGCGACTACCTGGGTTCAAGCACAAGGCCTCCATCTTTGGTCCGGTTCCGTATCCATTCCCCATGGTCGAATCACCTACAGGAGGATATGAATGATTGTCAATATAATAACCAATAACAATACAATCAAACAGTAAACCAGAATTATACTGAAATAATATTAATCTTATTGTAACATACTGGTACATAACTGTACAAATGCAGCAGTTCCTATTGTACTGTACTGGTTAATGTTTAATAATAGATATTATTTATTCATTGCACTCAAAATAAGCTTTTTCTTCGTTACCCACAGTCAGACTTTGTGACTGTGCTCATATGCAAATGCATCCATGATAGAGTATATACACATTGAATACATTGCATAGAAGTCCTCACAGCATATCAGCATAATCCATTCACCCATCACACAAATCACTGTTAGTGTGCAAATTACTTATAGAAGAGCTGCATTTCATGAATCAGGTGTCAGTGAACTCCATTACCCAGAAGCACTGGAGAAATGGACTTCAGTAACACGTGATTTTAAACTGGAGAAATCTGGAATTTTCTATTGAAATATTGAGAATGGTAATGTAAGTGATATAAATTTGTCGGTTTAGCCCTGTATAATTTAGTTTGCCCATTAAACATTATCTTTCACAGTTTTACAAGAGTAGTGGAGAAAAGCCGTGCCTTTCACTTCACTGTTAAGTGTGTTTATAAAGAAAGGCAACAAAACACTTGCAACGCTTTTAAAAATAATTATTTCCTCGTCATGCTGTTACGCACTCCATGAAGCCAAACCCTGGAAATAATCATCATCTTATGAGGAATTAGTTGATAAATGCCAGCATGCTATCAGTCAAAAAACTAACTAAAGCAACTTCCAGAACCCCGATGAATCAAACTAATCGCCACTTAATATACCCTCATGATATCCAACTGCATGCATTGGCATAACTTTGCGTCCTGACGGAAAAAGCCTGCTAACATTTCCTTTTTTCTGTATTTTACTACTCTATCAAACGTACGGATCAAATAACCGTGAGCGACTACAGTGAGACGGGGAGGATAGCCGGTGCAGATGTGTTGTTGGCATAACACCGCGACAGCCGGATATCCAGTGTAGCGCTGAACCGGCGCTGTTTGAATTAGCTCAATAAACCTACAGATAATTCAGCCCGGGTGAAACTCGAGATGCGGGGGCACACACACTCTTTCCCGGTGCGTTTGCCCTTGCGTTTGTTTGGCCTGGTAGGTCGCTTTTTTTGTTTGCCCCGCAGACAAAAGGCCTCGTTCCATCGTGGCAGTGGTGGAGGAGCGTGCAACACAATAGGCCTTTTAACCACCTGCCTTGAATAGTTAATGTTGCTGCAGCATGCAAGCTATTGAGTTCTAGTAAGCGATACCTGCTCTGAAGGCAGCCGTGTTCAGGCCTACGTGTCAGCTGCATGTGTGTTTGGCCGTGTGTGTGTGTGTGTGTGCGTGCCGCGTGCGTGCGTGCGTGCGTGCGTGCGTGCGTGCGTGCGTGTGTGTGTGTGTGCGTGTGCATGGATCCTCTTTGGTGTGTCTTTTGGCTTGTACGTACATGGAGTTTGTAGATTTTTATCTGTTTGCTTTCGCTGGTTGCCTTTATTGGAGTGTGTTAAGAAAGTGTTTGCGTGTGTGTGTGTGTGTGTGTGTGTGTGTGTGTGTGTGTGTGTGTGTGTGTGTGTGTGTGTGTGTGTGTGTGTGTGTGTGTGCGTGTGTGTGTGTGTATAATTGCATGCTTGCACACCTGTGTTTATATGTGTCCATTACGGTATTCATGTGTAAGTATGGGTGTGTGTCTTCATGTGAGTGAGTGTGTATGTAAATATTTCTGTGTGTGTGTGTGTGTGTGTGTGTGTGTGTGTGTGTGTGTGTGTGTGTGTGTGTGTGTGTGTGTGTGTGTGTGTGTGTGTATGTGCCCCACTGACACAATGCTGCGGTCAAATCATTGTGTTCATCTTGGCGGTGACTCAAGGTTAAAAGGTTGAGCCTTAAGATATCTCCTGCCATGCACAGTTAACCCCCTT
>NC_079432.1:8558690-8561190 GCF_026213295.1 Gadus chalcogrammus | reverse complement strand
CAAAGTGCCCAGTCATACTTTACTGCTGTCACTAATTGCATTAACTTTGCTCAAAAGTCCAGCTGCCGGCCTGTCCTGCCTTATGGAGACAACTTGACCGTTAGTAGGACAAAATGATTAGACCATCAAGGACATCTAGATAGATACCAATTTAGCCATGTTTAGTCCTAAACAGGCCCCCCATCTCTGCCTCATAATGGCCACTCGTTCATCTCCTGTGTTGCTCATCCCAAGGCACACGCAAACACAAACTGACACACACACACAAACGCACACACACACAAACGCACACACACACACACACACACACACACACACACACACACACACACACACACACACACACACACACACACACACACACACACACACACACACACACACACACACACTTCCGAACGTTGCTACAGCCTTCGGATGCGAGACAGGATACAGACTTGCACAGAGAAACTTAGATCTATTTCGGATGAATAGACTAAAAGCTGTAACCAGGATGGAACACGGTTGATAAGCAGACAATATTTTATCGTAAATGTTACTGTGAAGTAGTTATCATCAGCCAGGGACTGTTGGGTGCTGGGGAGGAGGGGGGGGGGGGGATGGGGAGGAGAAACAGAGGGGGCACAGGTGATGAGGGTAAATGATAAGGGACATGTAGATGGCCCCTATAGGATCCGATCTGTTTGCAGGGAGCCTATGGGGAGGGTAGGGGGAGAGGAAGAGAGAGAGAGAGAGAGAGAGAGAGAGAGAGAGAGAGAGAGAGAGAGAGAGAGAGAGAGAGAGAGAGAGAGAGAGAGAGAGAGAGAGAGAGAGAGAGAGAGAGAGAGGTTGGTTATTCTGACTCAGACACTGCAGTTCACCTGAAAGAAGAGAGGGAGGAAAGGTGAGACGAAGATACTGAGGGAGAGAAAGGTAGGAAGAAGGGAAGGAAAGAGAGAAAGAAAGAGAGAGAGAAAGACAGACTGAAATAACAAAACAAAAAATAAAGTAATATAGACACAAAGAAGGTCAGACATTTTATAATAAGAAAGAACTAAGAAAGAAAGGTAGATTAGGTGAATAAGGAAATTGTTTTGGAAAAAACATAAATAAAGACAGAGGGGAGAGAGAAGAAGCAGGAGATGAACAGGGAAGGAAGAGCAAACCAAAGAACGAACCGAAGAAATAGATATGGAAAGGAAGGGAGCGAGGACAGTGTTTATTACAGTGACAGGGTACCTGAATATTTCCAACAGCGCTCCCAGGAGCTTATGGGTAGATCATCCAGCGACAGGCAGTAAATGAGGCACCATAGAGTTGCATTAAATTCTGCGGTCGCGGCCTGACAGTGGGACCAAGATAGAAACACTAAATCTCCCAAGGTTTTTCATCCCAATGGACACTATTTTATCGACACAAAATGTGCATATTGCGAGTGCCAGTGTATTGCACTTGATAAAATCATCATGACTTAGTGGGCCTCCCGGCACAAATCAATAGAGCGACCGAATGAACGTCAGCCCAGGGGAAGATATGTCTTAAAGATACCATAATTATATATATATATTCACCCACAAGCTTCCTCTTCACTTTCTACTCTGACACAAACGACACACTCTTTCTTTATCCAAAAGTACAATTTATTTTCAGACCTAAATCCCCCAGAAAAAGGGGACACTCTATCCAAAAGTGTTAATGGTAATGGATGCTTTTCGATGAGTCACTACACTCATCAACTTTTGATTGTACATACACGCCCTTTGGAGCAAACACTATTACTCTTGTATTTCATGAATGAATGTCAGAATACATTTCAATACTAATGTATCGTGAAAAAGACCCTTTTCCCAGAGATGTCATCGAAGGACAAACACAGGTGTCACTCACAAAACAAATTATCATTAATTACTATTAATTATTTTTTCCCTTGGTCCATTTGACAGATTTTTAGAACCACACTGAGAAGTTAAAATTTGAAATACTTTCCCACTTTAAGGTCCAGGTTTGGGACAGGTGCTAATTGTGGCGCCATGTAGATACACTCCATACACTCCTCGTAAAGTAATTTTATTATCAGACTATGAATGTTATTCACCCCACCCCAAGGACATCAGCACACACCTACACACCCCACAAAGTCATATGCAACACAGGACGAAGCGGTGGATTTATTACCAAATGTTGATTCAATCTTTTATGGGATTCACATTTTTCAAGTTCGTTTTACAGTAGCAGTTCATAAATCAAGCAGTTAGCAGTAGTTACTGTAATAAATTGCCAGACTAAGAAATCCAATGGGCATACTCAAATATATATACCACCCCCCCCCCATTAAAGTACAAGGGGGTTATATCAATTACAATACCAAAAATAACCAAAAATATGTATGCAAGAAAAACATAGGTTTTTCTTAATAAAATGTACAATCGCCAATCATTAATGATCACTTCAGCTCATTTTTGTCTTAAAGCAGAATGTTTTGTGGAAGACAATCTTTCCCATTCTCACCCTTGCAGTTAAT
>NC_079432.1:8528690-8553690 GCF_026213295.1 Gadus chalcogrammus | reverse complement strand
AATAGACGAAATAAAGGCAAGAGGAGGTCTGTCCCAGATATAGATCTACTGTTAGAGATAATAAGAAGGGTCAGGCTTTCCCGGAGGGTAACCAAACCCTGTCAAATGGCCTTTTGTATGCTTAGTGAGCATACCCAGACAAGAAATGTAGCCAATTAATTGAACAGGCAGGATAAACAAACAGATCGAGATCACATACATATAAACATAAATATGCAATTTGTAAGGTTAGCTCCATCCATGCATGTGCTTTACAGGGAAACCAACTTTGTAAGGCAAATTAAAATGTAAATTCAGTTTGAATTGGTTTCAGTTGTATGAAACAAACTAGACAACTCAATCGGGAGACCATTAAATTGATAGGAATCCGAAGCCAATCAAATCACTAGGAATCGGGAGCCAATCAAATTGCTAGAAATCGTGATCCAATCATATCGCTACACACACAAAAAACGTTGGTACTCTGATGTTAGAACAAATTGTGTGATTTTCTCTAATAGTAGGTCTTTGGTAGCCTGGCAAGCCAGACCCATATCGGAAAGATATTGGGTCTGGTCTCGTACGGTGGCAGTGGGGGCGGGATAAACGGTTGTCTTTCAAGTTCCCTCTGCACGCAATAGGATAGCGCTACAACCAATCAGAGCAACGAAAAGGTGACGTAGTCAGAGCGACGGAAATTTCCATGGGGAAGTGTTGCGAATGGTGGATTGAGAGAATGGCGAAACTTTTACCGTATCTGGTCGGCAAAAACTCTGAATACATCTTTCTTTTCCACGAAAGACTTCAGTGCAGTTCTTTGTTCATTTCTCAAAGAAATTGATAACTTCAAGTCTTGAAGAGTCGCGGCCAAAGCCGAGTCGAAAGACAGCTGTTCGCCAGCAGCAGCAGCCATTATTGTTTACCTCCAACACGGAACCGTCGCAGCTCTGTCGTCATTCGGCTCGATTCCGCCCCTCAAGATCTGATTGGCCTTTCACATTTTCTGTTTCCAGCAGCGAAAAACGACGACAGAAGGCTAGACCTCCCTGGCTGCAAATTCAATTTGCTGCCGCTAGGGGCGGCTAGATTTCTAGGCTAGGCCTTTGGACATTTAAAGAGATAATTTGGACTATAATTATTTTGAAAGGCATAATAGATTCTTACATTAACAGGCGATTGATGTTATGATAGCGGTTTAATGTATTTTTTCCCAAACCTCAAAAGACAAATTAATACACATGCAAAAGTTTCAATAGCAACGATGATATAACTGTAATTTCATTTAAGGGGACACTTTTATCCTAGTCACCCTACATTGAATTACACAAATACATTTTGATTGAGACACAAATGACTTCAGCAGGTATTGGTCCAGGCATCTGGCACAAGGATGCCCACAGGAAGATCACAGAAACCTTGAGCAGGTAGTCAAAAACCCTGTCCGCTAGACCATCCTGCCTCATACTGCCTTATGTACTGCTAGTACTATGACTAGTACAACTCCAGGTATCTTTGTTCTGGTGCTTTCTCAGTTGAAAGACAGCAGGTTAATCAGATGGCACTAATCCAGCATTCACTGCTGCCCTCTCAGTCACTCCTATCAGTGAAGATGTTACCTCTCTCTCTCTCTCTCTCTCTCTCTCTCTCTCTCTCTCTCTCTCTCTCTCTCTCTCTCTCTCTCTCTCTCTCTCTCTCTCTCTCTCTCTCTCTCTCTCTCTCCCTCCCTCCCTGCAGTTAAACCCTCTGCAAGACATGGGATGAAGGCAGATGATCTCCCCTGGAGTCATGCTGAGAATAGGGCAAGAGAGAGGAGAGTGAGAAAGCAGGAGAGAGATGGAGAGGGAGAGAGATTGTGAGAGAGAGGGAGATAGAGAGGGAGAGGGGGAGATCATTGGGTGTCAATTATAAAGACAGATCGGGGGGCAAGATAATTTAAAACAGAAAGAGTGAGAGAAAGAGATAAAGAAAGATAGAGAGATAGAATTTGAAGAGAGAGAGACAGAGAGAAAGAGAAGGCTAGGTAAAACATCATACAGCACGTCAGATTTGAGTGAGACATAAAATGCTACAGCATGGGAAAAAAGAGTCGAAGAGAGAAAAAGGATTGGAAAGAGAGAGATGAAGAGAGAACAGAATGGTGAGAGAGATGGAGGGAGATATATACAAATATAGAGAGAGTGAAGGAGGGCGGGAGGGAGAGAGAGGAGAGAGTGAGGGGGCAAGGTGAGGGGTGGGATGCAGCAGGCCTCTCTGACCGGCCGACTCCCGTTTCATCCTGCAGTCCCTGCACAACCTCCTCTTCCTCAGAACTTTTGCATGCTTCCCGGGGCCAGGGCCACAGAGATGGAGGGAACAGGGGGGAGAAAGAGAGAGTGGAGAGACTTCCGATGGAGACAAAACAACACCCTTGCATACCAAGAGAGGGAGGGAAAGAGAGAGGGGGAGAGAGAGAGAGAGAGGTCAGGGAATTATTCTCACAGAGAGGGAGAGTGTGAGAAGGAGACAGAGGGCAAAGGGAAGAGGAAATTTTAAGAGGCTTCAGACGCACGGAATAACCCCCGGTTATGACGCTTCTGCCTCGTTGTTCAGCTGGCAGAATTTCTGTCGATACACACACAGGTAAACAAACAGGTGCACACATATGTGCACACACACACACACTCACACACACGCTTTCATTAATATTTCATTGAACATATCCGTCAATATCTACCCTGAAAATGAATGGCATCGTAAACAGACTTTGAAGTATTTACAATAGCCTTTAGTACTTTCGTTCCGGTTCAAATAAAGATTCTCCTTTGTCTGGATGCTGGTTCACACAATTATAGTATCATTCATCGAATATATATATTTGGCTTTTTTAATATGATTCATTATTAATATAATACATTTTCCGCTCTTCTCAAGGTAACACCATTTAAGTCACGAGTAATGCTGTAAAAATGAAAAACGTGTGTGTGTACTGCGGATAGTTCAAGTGCAACGGCACCAAAACGTTGGAAACGCTCACGTTTTTCCTGTCTACAACTGTCCGTGGTCAGAGAGAGGTATTCCCTGTACGAAAAAGAAATCCATCTCCACTCCCTGAGGAACGACTGCGCTGGACTCACCAGAGTATTACCGGTAAGCCGGGCCTGCGGGGTGGGGGTTGGGGGGGAGGCTTCGGTGCACTATAGGAAGGGAGAGAGGGTAGAGGGTGAGACCCAGGCAGCCCAGCCACACATAATGACAGGACTGCCAGGAGGCAAGCGAGGAAGAGACAGGCAGCGAGAGAGAGAGAGAGAGAGAGAGAGAGAGAGAGAGAGAGAGAGAGAGAGAGGAGGGAGACTTCTTAAAGTGAGCTTCTAATTGATTTGGCTTCCTCCCCTAATCCCTGCCGGAGAGAGGGGCGAGTGAGGAGCGAGTGATTGAAGCGTCTGCCTTCTCCCTCCCCTGGGACTCTCCGGGCGACGACAGCGGCGGTGGAGAGCTCTTTGACGTTGGAGCCGGGAGATCCTGTTGTGTTTGGTTTGTAACAGCGCTGGGATTGGTCCCCTGCTGGCTGACAGCGCCGCGTCTGATTGGACACGGTGATCACTTGAGTGATCTATCATTGACTGTACTGTGTGTTTGTGTATATTTTAAAGTGTGTATTTGTGGGGGGTTGGGTGTGTGCGTGTTGTGGCAACCCCGGTCGTCGACGGCTGGGATTCTCGAATCAGTTGCTGAAGAAGAGTTGCGGTGCAACGGTCTTATTACGTGCCGCTCAGTCAAAATAGGGAAATCATAAAGTAACATAGGTTTCTTCCACACTGGGGCAAAAGGGTGAGGGGTCTCCGGGCCCGGTCCGTTGTTGAGGCCGGCTGGGATATCGCTCCTGGCTTCTCCCGCACAGTCCGCGACTGTCTCCAACTTGGCTCCTCCCCGGCACGAGCCACATGGCTGAGAGAGCCCTGGATGAGTGGAGAAGCAGGCTATTTAAGCCCTGCTTCTCCACCTGTTCCTCAGGTGGTCTGCATCTCCTTAATTGGCACGGGCCGGGTGGCACATTGTGTGTGTGTTTCTTTGAGTCTGTGCCAGTGAGTCGTTCTGATCTGTCATCATTGTGCCCAGTGCCAGGTTTGTAATGTGTATATGGGTGGATTCATGTGTGTGTGTGTGTGTGTGTGTGTGTGTGTGTGTGTGTGTGTGTGTATTTCTGCGTGTGTTTGTAAGTCTGTGAAAGCAGCTGAGAGTTATTTGAGTCCAACATAGCTCTAATGTGTGTACTCGCCTAACTATCCAACAGTGGACTTCGGCGTCGTAACACCTTCACCAACAGGGGACCTCCGAGCCAAGAGGGGACATTTTTCAGGTCCCCTTTTGGTCATGCCTTAAATCCACCTAAAAACATGCCTAAAATATTTTTACGCATTTTCACAACTTTTGCCAAGAGGGGACCTGAAAGTGTGTGAGTGTTTAGTCCATACTCTATAGCGCCTCTGCTGGCCAGAGCTTGATTTTCAACGACCAATCCACACACGTCGCTTCAAACACTGCAGTCGTTCACACGTCTGTCAGAGTGTAGAGGGCTGTTAGACAGACTACTTGGTAAAGCCTCTTGAAACATGCAAACAAAAAAGGCTCAGCTTTAAAAATTCCACACTTTTTTTGTAAGTAGTGACAGGGGTCCACTAATAATAATAATAATAATAATAATAATACATTTAATTTGGATGACACTGTTGGCTATTACAAAATGACACAAGTCCCTTCTTAGATAGCATGGAGCGACATTCACACTCCTGCTTTTATGAAAAGAGGAAATAACTATATATATATATATATATATATATATATATATATATATATATATATATATATATATATATATATATATATATATAATGTAAGGGAAAGATAGTAATCTCAACTAATGTAATAATAATTTGTCAAACTTGATTTGTTAGTGTGTTTTTAGGAACAGAATAGTCTAACAAAAACCTATCTATTCATTTGTATCAATAAAAATGATAAACAAATACAATTAAAATACAATATAAGGGTCTAGACCTTTGAAATTGTTCGATCCCCAAATTAGCCTTAATTTGCCATTTTACAATGTACTTCAGTCCCCAATCTATTTTTAAAGAAATGCATTTGAATTGTTGATTTGCATCACATAAAATGACATTCACACTCCAACATGGATGAGTAAAAAAATAAATAAGCAAAATGGATAGTTCTTAAGAGGTAATAACAATCTAAATATGATGATATATATATATATATATATATATATATATATATATATATATATATATATATATATATATATATATATATGTATTGTGGCAACCCGGCCCAGGCCAATTAAGGAGATTCAGAGCACCTGAGGAACAAGTGGAGAAGCAGGGCTTAAATAGCCCGCTTCGCCACTCATTCGGGGCTCTCCCAGCCCTGGAGCTCCTGCACGGAGAGACCGGTCCTCGTCGGTGACGGGATTCCACCCACGAAGGAGGGGACCGTTGATTCATCCCAGGTTTTACGTTATTTGTGTTTTGAGAGACTTTTATGTTTTGGAATAAACATGCCTTTTTTGGCTTTTCCCAACGAAATGGTGTACTGTTTGGGAGGAGTTGGTTCGCTCAACGTGGCGGGTTGCCACATATGGTGGAGGATGCGGGCAACTCGACCGAGCTACGGGCCATTTTGGGTGGGAGCGCCCACCTCAAGCCACCCCCAAACCAGACCATCACGCAGCCGGGGCCGACGCAGCAGAGACGATGCCGCCCGAGACGATGCCGCCCGAGACGACGCCGCCCGAGACGAGGCCGCGGGAGACGAGGCCGCGAAACGAGCCACGCCGGCAGCAGAAGCAGCCATGCTGCGCGCCGGACCGCTGCCACCTCCGAAAGGCCACCCGAGGCTTCAGCAATGGGTGGAGGAGTGTGGCAACCCTGCCCAGGCCAATTAAGGAGATTCAGAGCACCTGAGGAACAAGTGGAGAAGCAGGGCTTAAATAGCCCGCTTCTCCACTCATTCGGGGCTCTCCCGGCCCTGGAGCTCCTGCACGGAGAGACCGGTCCTCGTGGGTGACGGGATTCCACCCACGAAGGAGGGGACCGTTGATTAATCCCAGGTTTTACGTTATTTGTGTTTTGAGAGACTTTTATGTTTTGGAATAAACATGCCTTTTTTGGCTTTTCCCAACTAAATGGTATCCTGTTTGGGAGGAGCTGGTTCGCTCAACGTGGCGGTTTGCCACAGTATATGTATATATATATTGTGTTATTTTGCAAGTAAAGTTGCCCCAACAATGTTGTCATTGTGGCTTGTCATGAACACGCATTTCTAAACTTAATAAGGGTTTTATTTCTTTACAACTACAAACTTGTGTTCTTAGTCTACAGTTAAAGGAATGCATTTTATCTGTTGATTTGCATAACAAGTTTTTCTAATGACAGGGGTCCACTGTTGGCTATGACAAAATGACAAGTCCCTTCTTAGATAGCATGGAGCGACATTCACACTCCTGCTTTTATGAAAAGAGGAAATAACTATATATATACATATATGTATATATATTTAATATATAATGTAAGTGAAAGATAGTAATATCAACTAATGTAATAATTTGTCAAACTTGATTTGTTAGTGTTTTTAGGAACAAAATAGTCTAACAAAAACCTATCTATTCATTTGTATCAATACAAATGATAAACAAATACAATTAAAATACAATATGGGTCTAGATCTTTGAAATTGTTCAATCCCCTAATTAGCCTTAATTTACCATTTTACAATGTACTCTATTTTTAAAGAAATGCATTTGAATTGTTGATTTGCATCACAGGAAATGGTCCACACTTGTACTGTATGGAAGGACATGGGGTCCACTGTTGGCTGATACATAATGACAGAAGTTCCCTCTTAGATAGCATAGTGACATTCACACTCCAACATGGATGAGTAAGAAATTTGAATTTGAATGGTAACAATTCCGTTAAATCCTCGTCCTCGTTTTGATAGTCTCACTCATGGCCGATCAGTGTGTTCTTTCTGATTAGCTCTTAATTGAGATCACCTGTCACGCATCCCTTTATTAAAGGTGAACACAATGGGTTTGGTTTACTTTTCGCATCGGCCTGTGTCAATCGAGGTTGAGTTTAGTGAGGGTTGAAAGTTTTTGATCTAGATTGCAGATCACTATTGTCACTTTATACAAACTGAAAGTATGCGTTGTTGCGTGTTTGTTTTTGTGGGCATTTGACTGAACAGCCCAGACAAATATTGCTACCAACATGGCACTTCGAAACAGACCACCGCAGTGAGTAAAAGTTATTTTCCTTTATTAAATTTTGACGTTTTTGGGCTGTCTCCTCAGACACAAGCCATCAGTATCCCTGCTCTTTGCACCTTGACATGCATGTCACCGCTGTTTGTTAACCTAGCTTTGCTGATTTGTATCTTGTGATGTGTGTGTGTGTGTTTTTCTTAACAGGTGTTAGATGACTGACAAGATCTATGGGGGGGCCCCCTTTGGGCCCCCCCATACCAACTTAGTCTTCAAAGGAATCTAGTGCCATGGGACAACAGTGTCTTCAAAATATCCTCGGAATACATGTGTATGAATGGTCCACCGAAGGGTTGATCTGGAAGCCACCACGGTCCACGCAGTAATCTGCTGCGTGGGCCGTAGTGGCTTCCAGAGCCATCTTTCGGTCTTGGTCAGGATTTGTTACAGTTGCCCTTCAATGTAGCAGGCTACGGGTTTCTGAAGAAGCCTGCTTAACGTAGCATTGGAGTACAAATATTGTGCAAAATGCTCATGTAATTGCACTAGCACTGGTAACCTGTAGATTAGCTTAGTTTAACGTCATTCGGTGCTGTCTGTCAAATGTGTGGCTTACTTTAAGTCCACAAGGCCCTCTGGTAAACCACGTTGGAACACCCCTGGACAAGGTGATTAGTCACTGGGTGTGTGCTAAAGTTTTGTTCCATTTTTCACTAGTTGGTTAAGGTTTGGTAGAATTGTTTGGATGCTAGCGACGTAATGGCGTATGTACAAGAGCCTACCGTGGCCAGGCCACAGTTGCGACGGCCACGGCCAGATGGCCTAGTGTGAGTGCAACCTTGATTGCATTTGTATACTGTTTACCATTGGATGTTTATGCAATTTGGCTTAATTCATCCGCTGTCAAGCTGCATTTGACTGTTCCAGGGTCGTTTTGTACAGGCTTTCAATTGACCATGTTGCCTAGTTTGTGGCAAGTTTTTTTTTTTTTTTTACCCTTGCTTACAATCCAACGGTTGCGACCACTTATGCAACTGGGCTGTGAACCTTGCAATTCTAGTTGCATATTTGTACACGCAAGCTTGTCCATTTCTATCGCCATCACTAACACTAGCTTCAGCATTTCCTTGTAGGCCATTAGCTGACTTGTGTATTGGAGCAATGATTTGGGTATTTTAAGATGCTTGAAAACCTAAAATAAAGCAAAATGCGTGTCTGGTGTGCAAGAGCCAATTTGTTGGCTTGCAGTAGTCGAGGAGTTGCTGTAGGTCGTAAGCCATCTGGAGGTTGTGGCAATGGAGGCTTGTGGTAGATCTGCCATCCAAGAAAGGTTAATTCTTCTGAAGCATGATTAATAGTTTAGTAAATTTAATCTATTCATATAGAACTATAAAATCCAAGACTGCAGCCAGTAACTTGGATCGCAATATGTGGAAAGTATTAGTCTTCATTTGTAACAGAATAATTAACATGACTAACTGGGTTTCTTCCATTTTCTAACTAGGGGGACTTGACTGGTGAGTCTACTGGATTAATCAGTAGCGGTACTTTGCCCAACATATTTGATGGCATGACTACAGGGTGACAAAGACAATTATTCCCTGCCTATCAAAAGAGACTTCTAAAACATATCTGCTAGAACAGTTCCTATACTTTTTGTATAATTTGGTTATGCTGCAAATTTACTTTTTGTAGTTGCTCCATATTTAGTTCTTTGACAGCCTCACCTGCTAGAAAAGTATATTCAAATCGGCTAAATATAATTAACTAAATTAATAGCCATGAAATGTTGTCACTTATACTAATGGCAAATACCTTTCAGTTGGTGGTTCAACACTGATGTCTCTCTAGGCTTGAGGGAGAGCTCACAAGTAAATTACACGAATGTCCTGGAGCAATTGGGAATACACTTTTATTTAGTCTACCTGACCAGGGACATCTTTGAACTATAGGTCACCTAACCCAAACTTTTCACTCTTGGTAGGTTGTCCTTTTCTCTTGTTTTAACCCGAAAGGGCTGAAAATATCAACATTTCAGGTATTCTGTTTGGATAATGTGCAAAACTTGTGGCTTCACTAATAAAAACAAATTAACGAATGTATTTTTCTTAATGTCGTTAAACTATTTAAAGATTTGTATGCAAAATATTTCTGCTCAATTTGTGGTCAATGAAACTCAAATTTTTTTAATTTGATAAAACACAACTATGGGTTAAAGGTATTTGCTTTGGGCATCTTTTGATATTTTTAGAATCTAGCTCCATTGCCGTTAGAAATGGTGTCTCCCAGTACTGCAAAGTGCGTCCACAAGTTTAAAAAAGAATGGGCAGAAAAGGAACTGCCAACTAAATCTATTTTACATGGGTAGAAAGTTTCCATGGAAGCTCTTGGCTGCTGGTTCCCAACACAGCTCCACTGTTAGCCTGTGACCTTGCGTTTAACTTTTTTGGACTTTTGGTGACTTTCACAAAAGAGAAATGAACTGGTTAATACAATAAACAAGACATTTGAAACTTCAGCTACATTTTTATCTATTTGTACTGCCTTTGATTTCAACCCGTGACATGTTTGTCAGGTGATAACTATGTACCTGTGACCGCATATCATGGTACCATTTTGAACTGTTTGTGGATATTGCATTAAATCCATATGCTTGAAACTTTTCAATAATGCATATCTCCAAATCCATATGGGGGGATGCTTGTGGACAGTAGGGGTGTATACTCGACATAAATAGGAAGCAAACTCAGGAGAAGTAATGACATCTCACAAATATTTATTTAATAAATTGTTTCAATTTATAATAATCCAAAATCCAATGGCAAAACCCGTTGGCTTTTTGTCGAGGGAATCCAGGGCGACGCTCACTTCCGGGTTGGCCAACATACGTCATCCCTCCACCACTCTACTGTACAAACACATGTTCAAGTTGAATGAGAATAATAATAATAATTCTGCCATAGTATTTATTTAAGGGGGGGGATACAAGTCTTTTGGCCATTCGTAGTGTTGATCAGCAGAGAAATAATTTGTCCGCAAAGACGGTGACGTCGCTTAGCAACGGAAGACGCTGGGGTAGACAAGTCACCGGACTACTACACATGCAAGTGAACGGAGCGTTCCACGGCATTGAGAAGACCCGTGTAATAAAGGCCTATAATATTTCTGTTTATGGCATAGATTTCTCCTCAGATTAGGCCAATAAACCAATGGTAAAATAAAAATAAAAACGCTCGATCAAAGGCCCGGCCCGAGTATAGTGGTGGGAAATATCGGCCCGACCTGGCCCGCGTCGGGCTCGGGCTCGGGCTCGGGCAAAGAATCTAAACACTGACTGGAACTACTTAGCAGGTGTCTGTAGGGCTATATCAGGAGTTAATGCACGCACTGCAGCCAATCAGAATCAGAGTATTCCCCCAGACCGTGGTCTACTCTAAACAATATTATTCACGAGTTATAAACAACCCCTACACATCAATATTAATGATAACCCTGTGGAAATTGCCATAAGTGAGAGACACAATTTCGCACGTTGAGCACACAGTTGTGTGACTCGTTTATTTAGTAAGAGAGAAACAGGAAATCAAAACGTGCTGAAGGTAAACAAATCCCGCATGGGCTCTGACGTCATGAGACGCTCGTAATCCTTAAAAGGGACAGCGATCCCTGAACCACCAAGACAGTAAACGACATGCCTAACACAATTGAAAGAACAACACATAACAAAATACTGTCGGTGAATTATGTTACACTCACTACAACCCATTAAATACGGTATGATTTCTAGATGTCATGGCAACGTCCGCTCGCGACACTGGACTTGCGATCGAGGCATCGACGCGGACGTTCATTCACATAGCCAAAAACAAGAGAATAGATGGCTAGATAAAATAAACATCAAGACATACAACTCTAAAAAGAACAGATGAAGCAGCTACCCTTTTTTCCTTCGCGGTTTGCCTGAGCAGCGCACCTGCATTTAATATATCCCTGAATTGTCACAATTTCTCAGAATCAAAGGTGAAAGTAGAAACGGGTGGCCTAAAGCTGTCATATTGTTCACAGACAAGTTTAAGTAGAAACGGGTGGCCAAAAGCTGTCATATTGTTAGTTATCACAGACAATTTTTAACAATAAATGTTCTGTACGGAGCTCCATAAGGGACATTAGGGAGAACGCTCCCGGACAGAACCTTAGTTTGGAAGATGCTTAGTGACACGACAAATACTCCCAATTGAAATACATGGGTTTGAAATTTGTGCTTTTTGACACGAAAATTTTGAAAATACGTGTCCCTGATCACGTTTCAATAGATTAAATAACGTGACAGTGTCAAGTATTTTCGTGAGACCGGGTTGAAATATCGCTTAAGTATTCAATTCCCCTCTTGGCAACTTCTTTAAAATAAATCAAAAAAACACATTTGAATTATATTATGACAAAATAACTTAAAACTAAACTCTGTATTATGTTTTTGTATTTTATAAATGACCAGAAATAGAGGTCCACACTTGGTCGATGAAAACCGATAGTCCCCTGTTGGTAGGGTCAACGTGTGTGTGTGTGTGTGTGTGTGTGTGTGTGTGTGTGTGTGTGTGTGTGTGTGTGTGTGTGTGTGTGTGTGTGTGTGTGTGTGTGTGTGTGTGTGTGTGTGTGTGTGTGTGTGTGTGTGTGTGTGTATGTATTTGTGTCTGTGTGTTTGGCTCAGTCCGGGTGTTTCACATGTCACATACACAGGTTAACATGACGTTGTGTGTTGTGTGACCATAGCCCATCACCACGCTAATGAGGGCAGTGACTAATGGCGCTAAACAGGAGAAAGTGGGTCCCATGGGAGAAAAGCCTTTGTAAACATCACGATTCACCCATGTTGCACCTAGTTTCCAATCCTTTGTTGTTACAGCCGTTGACAACTATAATATAGATTTTCACACTTGGGCATGACGCCTCCGGTGGTGTAAACAGATTTAGACAACGGAGAGAGTCCAACCCGATTCCTCTCTGGCACCCGTAGCAGAACGTCCACAGACCCAGCAGGAAGAGGCAGCCGCTCCTCTTGACATTATGAGGCTAAGTACAAAAGAAACACATATTGGGTCTTAGCTCTGAACTCATATTGGAATGTGACCATGAAAGACATTTATAATCTGCTCAAACCCAAATCACATTAAGTCCCCTTAATGTATTTTCTCCACCCTGCCTAGAGTCAGAGGATCGAGGGAGCGCTTTTTAAATGGAAAACTTTTCCCCTCTTTTAAAGCTATTTCCGGCTCAAGAGAGAGGAGAGCGGCGAGAGAGATTGGGAAAGAGAAACGGAGGAAGAGACAGAGAACTGTACTATAACGAAAGTAAGAGCAAAGGATGGACGGAGAGAAGAACGAAAGAGAGTGAAGGACAGAAAAACGGATTCCAGAATGAAATGTCTTTCTCATCCAGGGGATTATTTTCAGAAGGAAGAGAATGAAACATTACCTCAAACCTCAGAAACTATTCTAGCACAAAGCACATGAGTGCATCTCTCTACCTTGTCTGCATGGATCAACATAAAGAGAGAATATCAGCTACCTGAACAAGGAAGCCAAACAGGACGCCACCAGAAGATACACACAAACACACATACACACATGCACACACACAAACACACGGCAAGATACTGTTGGTTCAGCCCGTAACACACACAGTCACTCCCCCTCCGGGAAAACATCCCATCCCCTCTACCCAAGGCCGTCCCTGGGGTACGATGTGTGTGTGTGTGTGTGTGTGTGTGTGTGTGTGTGTGTGTGTGTGTGTGTGTGTGTGTGTGTGTGTGTGTGTGTGTGTGTGTGTGTGTGTGTGTGTGTGTGTGTGTGTGTGTGTGTGTGTGCGTGTGTGTCAGCGTGTTTGTGTGTGTCAGCGTGTATGTATGCGTGGGAAGTCGGTCAAGAGACACAGAAAGACACTGAGTAAGAGAGGAGCGAGCTGGAGAATGTCTGGTCCTCCATACTCATGAGGGTTGCATAACGCACGCATAACATGGGGAGGTGGGCCCGTGGATCTGTTCATACATAGGATGGATGAACCGTGGTGTAGTCCCTCGTGGCTGTACTGGAAACAGGTTCAATTACATCCTACAATATCCGACACAACCCAACTCATAGTGTTTATCATTTATTTCGCTATTTTCATTTATATTCATTCAGATTTGTTAGTCAGTGTATGTCTATACCAAATAGAGATGTCTGTATCTTAGCTACGTTTCTTTCTCTGTCATTTGAGAGTGCACTTCATAACCGCCTTGTGGTCAATTTCAATCTTTATCCTGGTACAGAGTTTAACCTTCCAATTTGAATGTTCAGAAGAAAGATTCTGAAACTTAGCCGTTTGCTTTTGATTAAATTCTCTTTGATATCCATCTGAAACCCAGCGGTCTTTGTTACAATAAAGCTTTACAAACTACTAGGAACCCATAATCAATATCCAATATCTCCTCTTTGTCTCCAACAATATCATACGAAAGGGTTGCAATATTATCAGCGTACTCCAGCGATCAATAGCTCTACATTCTGCTCAAAACGACAGAATGGCAGCTGATTATTACATTTTTTAGAAACTACTTTGATCTCCTCACTAAAGCGGTTGTGGCACAACATTTGCACCAGCTTACATGCTTTTTTCTCGAACATGGGGATCACATAGGGATTGGTAATAAAACATAGCTTACTTCATAGCACGTCACCATATCTACAGTGCCCGTGATGCTAGATGTTGTGCTAACTAACAGTACAACGGGCCAGAACGACAATCTGCTTTTAGAGATATTTGGAAAATGGAACAAAAGCAGATAAAACTGTAATCTCTGTAATGACAGAAACGGCTTTTTGGTCCCCATGGAAACGGATGAGGGTCGCTAATCTCCCGATTGTCCTGGCGTGAACCATGCTCACAAAATGGCTGACCGAGGGTAAAAGGGGACACACTAGGAAACAACACTACATTCCACTTTCTTAAAGTACCATGCCGTAAAAGACAAATAACGCAACTTCAATAAATCATAATCTCTCTGAGGAGAACGATTTATTCCCCAAACATATACCAATTCTATGTGTTCAAACGCACAAAAACAACAGAGCCATAGCCTATTTAAAACATACTCCAATTGGTATTCTCTACAAATATCAGTAGCATTTCAGGAATCACACAGATCCTTTAGTAACAATGTCAGGCAGAAAGGACGATTGAACATTTACATAATTCATTATACATTTCACAAATGACAGTGCTACCTATACACCTCAGTCATTCAGCCAGGAAGACCAAAGAGAAAAGACGGCATCAGTCAGAAGGGGATGGAGAGAGACGTAGAGAAATGAAAACGGAATACACCCCAAACAAAGAGAAACACAGACAGTATTAGCGTCTAGTGTTAGTCCTTGACCTGGAATTAATTGACATGGCGATGTCATTAATCTCGTTGAGGTCGGTGTGCTACACCTATCGCGTCCCTTTGTTATCTGAGTTGCCGGCACCTTAGCCATTATTGGCCGCCTCATCCAACATCGTCCACCTTATTATTCACAAGAAAGGGCCCGTTAGATTGAGCGACGGCGTCCGCTCTTTTTAATAGGATAAACACGAGGCGACCGGGATTACAAACACACATACATTACTGCCTCTTGCGGTTCATCCGTTGTTGGATTTGCTCAAGCCTGAGGTAAATTTAATTTGGAAAGTCAGTAGGCACTGTGTCAACATAATCGTTACCGTCCTCTCGAGCAAACACCAGGCACGCACGCATACAGTCACACACTTGCACACACACATACACGCATACATTCACAAACACAGACACACACATACGCAGGAACACGCAAACATTGACACACACTCACACAAACACAGGCACCCACACATAAACAAACGCACACAAACACTCACAGAAACGCACTCTCACACCAACATACATTCACACAATTTATCAGCAATGATTGGGTGTCAGCCTCACAATCAATAATCAATAATCCACATGCACACACATCCACCTATACATACATTTGCATGTGTAAATAGACACATTAACATGCGATAAATAAAGTACAAAGGACATGGTCAAAAACACACACACACACACACACACACACACACACACACACACACACACACACACACACACACACACACACACACACACACACACACACAAACACATAAATACACACATGCAGGCATATGCACTTAATGTCTCATGCAGAAGTAGCAGATATTATGTAAGAAAGTCACGTCAGGTGGGATCTCTCCCTCTCTCTCTCCCTCTCTCTCTCTCTCTCTCTCTCTCTCTCTCTCTCTCTCTCTCTCTCTCTCTCTCTCTCTCTCTCTCTCTCTCTCTCTCTCTCTCTCTCTCCTTCATTCTCTCTCTCAGACTTGCTCTCTATTGCTTTTGTGCTCTCTCTCTCCCTCATTCTCTTTCTATGCACAGTCTCATTTGAATATGGGCCTGTGAAGTCCTTTGAGAGTGTAATCGGGATAAAAGGATATATAAATAAAGTTGACTTTGACTCTCTCTCTCTCTGTGTCGCTGTTTTAATTCTCCTTCATTCTGTCCTGACTATATATACCCTCGGTCTAACACCCTTTTATTTCTGTTAAAGTAATTTTTGCTTTGTCTGTCTGCATCCCTTGTAATGTTTCAGTTGCCTCCTTCTGTCTCTCTATCCGGACTTACCCCCATTCCCCTCTCTCTCTCTCTCTCTCTCTCTCTCTCTCTCTCTCTCTCTCTCTCTCTCTCTCTCTCTCTCTCTCTCGGCCTGTGTTCATCACTAATACTGTGTAGGAATCAGCAGTTTATTCTGGATCAAAAAGCTTCCCACATGTTCTCCACCCTCCTGTACCAAGTGAGGAGGAGGAGGAGGAGGAAGAGGATGATGAGGAGGATGATGAGGAAGATGAGGCAGAGGGTGGCGGTTCCCCTCCACCGGCAACATGAATACTACTCCTCCACAACATGTCTGAATCCGTGACATTTTTGGTTTCTGAAAGTGAAACTGAACGTGAACGGGGAAAGGGAAAGTGTATAATTTCATATGACACATGCCACGGAAAATCGGTCACAGGGCCGGATAATGCGTCAGATTGAACTACTCACCGTATTAATGACGGTTAAGCAGATCGCAACCTGCTCCGTGGGTTTAAGCAGGGAGGGGGTGGGACGCTGCTTTTACCAAATGCTTTCATGAGGCTAGCAGATGAAGCACAAACATGCTAAGCAAAACGTCCAAAAGGCAAAATGTTGATGACTATGCCCGTGAGGGTGTGAAGGGAGAAGCATGATTTTGTGAGCAGACATATCTCTGCTACATCTCCTGCTGTGTCGAAAATGTACTCATTAAGCAGGAACACGTTGGTGAAATATTAAATAGCACGCAAGCCATTGCAGTCCCCTGTCGCATAAGCACTGGATTACTGCACTTACCCCCAGGTTCAGTATGTAAACCGCAACAGATATCATAAGTCAACGGGGTCTAAAATCCTATTGATGAAATAGCTCATAAAGAAGTTGGCTTGCACTTACAGGATATTACCCTTTGGTTTAGGCTGCTTGTCCACAGACTGAAAGGTTCTGGCATTCGAACCATAATGTCTATCCCTGAGCAAGATTCCTAACTCTTTCATACCTGCTCCTGAATGACATGTATCCCAAATCCCCCGCCTGGGATTAACAAAGTACATCCAATTTTATGTATCTTAATTCACTGTAAATCGCTTGGATTTGCATCCGCTTAATAGTAAATTAAATTGATACGTGTGTGTTTGGATGTCTGCTGTGCCAAGTTGACATAGCCACACTACATTTGTGCAAGATTTACTTGGGGGTGGAATGAGTTTTTGTAGATTTCCAATGGTGCCATGGGCGTGTGTTGTTGTAAAGAACAGGATTTAAGATGGGATTTATCTCCTAAACACTCCTGATTTATTTCTTTAGCGGGGGTTTTAAGGCTTATACGCACTCACGTTCTGCTCATTAACGCTGTTGTTCGATCTGATTGGTTTAAGGACAGCAGACTGGGATTTGGAGAAATAGGACACAAAATACGGAATTTGTGTCACTGATTTTTGGGTGGTGGTTACGCGACTTGTATATTCATGTGAATGTGCCCGCCTGCATTTGACAGAGGTGACACTGAGTGTGTCTCTTTAGATATGTGTGTTTGTGTCTGAGCCTGTCTGTGTTTGCGAGTATGAAAGAGCGAGAGACAGAGAGACAGCCAGAGAGATAGAGAGAACCAAGAGGGTGTCAGCATGTGTGTGGGTGTAGGTATGTGTGTGTCTGTGTGTGTCTGTGTCTATATGTGTGTGTCTGTGTGTGTACGTCTGTCTGTCTGTCTGTCTGTCTGTCTGTCTGTCTGTCTGTCTGTCTGTCTGTCTGTCTGTCTGTCTGTCTGTCTGTCTGTGTGTGGTATATGTGTGTGTGTGTGTGTGTGTGTGTGTGTGTGTGTGTGTGTGTGTGTGTGTGTGTGTGTGTGTGTGTGTGTGTGTGTGTGTGTGTGTGTGTGTGTATGTGTGTGTATATGTGTGTGTGTGTGTAATCCTCTGCACATCTGGGGTACCCCTGTGGGTATTCACAGTGGTTGGCTGAGCTCCTTGAGCCTCCTTTAACCCCATGATCAGCTCAGTGGGGGTTCCAGGACCAGTCCCCCCCTGCTCTCTGTCTCTGTGACCCACTCAGCCTCTCCCAGGAGGAGATCAACACACACAAACTAACATACAAAAAAGAAATAGAACAGAAAGAACAGGCACAAAGGGATTTTGACCCGGATCACATCAGGACAGTATAAATGTTAGAGTGGGCTTGAAAGTTGAGAGTACAACAAGGAGAATTGTAGAAACTTCTACACACACTACGTACACAAATACATAATCATAGACATTGGCTTTATCAAATAGATGGTATATTATTGTTCAAAGGTTAGTTGGAAACTGTCCCTTTTTTATGATCAAAGAATTGGTTTAGTCACTCAATCAAGTAAAACTACGTATTATGCTGCATGAGGCTTTGCATTTGTCTTTCTATTTAAGAGCATATAAAAATTATATTTGATGTATTCATTTGAATATTTTGAGCCACCTGATTAAGACCTAACTAAAGGCTTCAGGAACACCATGAATAAATTTGACAGACTAAATTATCATCCCATTCAAACAAGGCATTAACAATGAAAAAGGATTCAACTTACACAAAGTAGCTCTCGAGATTTCTCTTGTCCACTTGGCGGACAAAGCCAGCAAGCCTAATACCTTTCTTATGCTGTAGCTCTTATCCAAACACACAGGTACACACACGCACGCAAACGCAAGCACAGACATTCGCACACACAAACCCAGACAAACAAATACACACACACACACACGCACACTTACGCACACACAGACACACAAACACACACACATATGCACACGCACGCACTCGCACACACACACACACACCCAGACAAACACATACACACACAGGCCCACGCACGCACACACACACACACACACCCCCTGCCCCCCCCCCCCCCCCCCAAACACACACACACACACACACACACACAAAAATACCCTTTAGTTATTCTTGAATTAATGTGGACGCAGAGCGGTGTCAAGGTAGACTTGATGAGTCACGCAGGTCTCTTTACTGTAATGGTTGCACGGAGGGGTATTTATATCCCCGATCCCATCAGGTGAACTGCTACCCTGAGTAACTTTAAGACAGTTATATAAGAGGGCGCCGCTTATATCTCACATTATCCATTTTCCCTTTGACTAACAGCCAAGCGATGATTTTAACAAGGCAGTAAATGGAGGGCATTTAATATTTGTTGTAAAGTGAAATATCGTTGGAAAATAACGGATGCTGGGGAATGAAAAGCTCAGGGATAGCCAAATTATCATTTTTATATATTCTTTTTATTCTATTATTTCTTTGTTTATTTTCAAAAGTAACAGTGTTAGTTAGTGACTTGGTCAATTCTCTCTCTCTCTCTCTCTCTCTCTCTCTCTCTCTCTCTCTCTCTCTCTCTCTCTCGCTCTCTCTCGCTCTCTCTCACTTTCTCTCTCGCTCTCTCTCGCTCTCTCTCTCTCACTCCGCTGCCTCCCTTTTCTTGTTCCCCTTACTGGGACATCCTTCGTTTCGTGTCCGGAGAATTCTCTAAGGCACCATATCACACTTGTGTGAGAGCATTCTTCAGGCCATTTTTCTTTTCAGCACAGTATCCCTGTATCACTGCAATACATCCTCCCCCAACCCTCTCTATCTCTCCCAGTCTCTGTCAATCTAGCTCTGCCTCTGTGTCTCCATCTCCCCCACTCTCTCTCATTCAGTCTCCATCTCCTTCAGTCTCTCACTCAGTCTCGCTCTCTCTATCTCCCACTGTCTCCCTCTCTCTGACTCTTACACTCCGTGTCTCTCAGTCTCAGTCTCTCTCTCTCTGTCTCTCCCTCTGTCTCTCTCTCTCTACCTTTTATCTCACACACACATGGGGAAACCGTTGCCCATCGATTTCCATGGACTAAGGGGTAGATGCACAAAAATACACTTTGGAGGGCGGTGCGTATGTGTATGTGTGTGGGGAGGGGCGGGGGGGGGGGTATTGGGCAAAACCACAGCAGCAGAGTGAAAGATGCCCAAGAGAGTCGCCGTGGTTACCGTCCTGGCACCCAAACAAACCTTGTAGTACAACATTCTGGGCAGACCTCCAGGGATCCAGCCTCTCCTACTGGTGAGTGCTCACAGAGTGTGTTTGTGCACGTGCGTGTGCATGTGTGTGCGTGTGTGTGTGCGCGTGTGACGTGTGTGTGTGTGTGTGTCTGCATCCGCAGGAATCAACACAAGTCCACTTTCAGCTGGAGGCATGATGGAACTATTGTGGTAGATCGCCAGGGTTTTAAAATAACAGTTGCTGTGAGGCATAAGAGGAGAGGTTTAAAGTAGTGTTCATATAAATGGCTGCCCTTTGAGATGGTTTACTTCTGTTTATTATCCAGCGATGTCATATTAGGTTCAACTATCCTGAACGACAAGGTGGGAGACGTGCAATATTGTAAACTTGTTCATTTTCAACCAAAGTTGAAGAGGAATACATTTATATTTTCTTTGAAAAATGTATATATCTCTGTCGTGCAACACTTTTAAATGTGTTTATAGCCTCACCTCTGTACGTGTATACGTTTTTGTGTGTGAGTGTGTAAAAGTGTGTGCGTGTCTGTGTGTGTGTGTGGTGTGTGTGTATACAAGTGCGTGTGTGTTTGTGTGTGTGTGTTTGTGAATGTGCGCATTTGTGTGTGTGTGCTTGAGAGATACAATTCTGTGCATGCGTGTCTCTGTGTGTGTACACGTGTGCATCTATGTACCTGCGATCTCATCTGTACATGCACACATCTGTGTGTGTGTGTGTGTGTGTGTGTGTGTGTGTGTGTCTGTGTGTGTGTCTGTGTGTGTGTGTGTGTGTGTGTGTGTGTGTGTGTGTGTGTGTGTGTGTGTGTGTGTGTGTGTGTCTGTGTGTGTCTGTGTGTCTGAGTATCGCTTCCGGCTATGTTTCCTGATCCCTCACTGCACTTCGTCAGGATGAGGTCATGAGCGCCTCTTCCGCCGGACGGCCCCCGAGGGCCCCTGAGGACCCCTGCTCTGCTCCGGCCCCCTTTATCTCGTCATTACCCTCCCCATCACCGCTGTTATGACAGGAAACCAGGCCCCCTCGCTCACTCCTGCTATAGCTCGCTCTCTCGTCCGTCGAGGCGGCACATTGGATCACCCTTGACGATCGGGTTCCACTGGGAGTTGATCAGGAAGTGGCTGATCGTATCATTCTGGAACAGTTCCATTTATATAACCGTTTAACTGATTGTTTCAGCCTAAGCAGCATTGAGTTCAGATATATGTCATTAAAGGGTAGGTATGAGTCGAGAGTTGTAGAGAGCGAGAGCAGAAAAAAGAGTGGAAGAAAATCACGATTTAAAGACTAAACAAACAAAGAGGTCTCCTCCCTCTCTTCCCCCTCCCCCCCTACCTACAGTACCTCTATCATTGACAAGTGCTGCATTTTACACACCAGGGATTGACAGATGGCAAGATGGATTCCCCCAAAAAAGTGCCCTGATTGTTCAGAGAGGAGCTAGGAGAGGTCTAACATTTAAATTGGCTAACAGAGGCAGACGCAGTCAGCTCGAATCGGATATTCTCACAGTGCATTTCACTCACTAGTTGCTGACTAACCTCACCCTATCAAACTATACCCCAACAATAGCACCTGAATCTTGCCTAGAGCAGGTAGTGGTGAGGGCATATTGCTCAAGGGTACCTACACGTAGGTTGTGGACATTTGGGATCGAACCCAGTACCTTTTGACTGTGAGGCAAACAACGCTTGTCCCTCCTCCCACCCCTCAACCCCCTCTTTCACTCACACACACAATTATTTCATCAGACTTTTGCCTCTAGTCAACAAACTGTATCGTGAGTCAGAATGAACTGCAAAGGAGGAGTTGCCTGGTTCTTCTTCTCCAGCTTTTTTTTTTGGATTCATTATCAAAATCCTCCACACACACACGCACACACACACACACACACAACACACACACACACACACACACACACACACCACACATACACATACACATACACACACACACACACACACACAGCCCGCTGCGACAAGTGCTTGCACCACATCCATATGCCTCCACACAGAGTGCTGCTCCACTCCCTCCTCCACCACCCCCAACCGTGACTGTGACTAAATCCAGGAAGCAGTGTTATCCTGAAATATCTATATATCGCCTCAGATCCGCATTAACCTTTCAGGCAACCCCCGGGTTTACCAATGATGACAAATAAGCCACCAGCCGGAATCAATACAGGCAAGCCACAGACGTTGTTTTGTTCAGCGCCAAGCCCTGAAATGGGGCCCCACTCTGCAACACAGAGAGATCTCAACGACTCACATGCCTGGACGTATGTGCACAGGCACGTGCTTCCACAGCCCTAAAGATACACAAAAGCTCCCCCAATTTGATTGTCTCCATTTCAGTGGAGAGACTAATGAAGTGGGCTGCTTACCCAGGAGCCAGTCGAATCAGAACCACAACCACAATGGATGCTTGTGTGTGTGTGTGTGTGTGTGTGTGTGTGTGTGTGTGTGTGTGTGTGTGTGTGTGTGTGTGTGTGTGTGCCTGTGTGTGTCTGTGTGTGTGTGTGTGTGTGTGTGAGTGTGTGTGTGTGTCCGTATGCCTGTATGACCACCTGTCTGTCTGTGTGACACGCAAGTGTTAGTGTGTGTTTGAGATGTGTGACTTTCCATTTTCTCAACCGTATGTTTGTAAATGAGAGTGTCAGTGTGTGTTTGTGCGAGTGTGTTTGTATGTGTGTATGTGTGTGTGTGTGGGGGGGGGGGGGGGATTGTCAATTTTCACAACTCTATGTTGGTGAATGTGTGGGGTGTGCGTGCATGTGTGAGTTTGAGCTTGTGTGTACTTGCATGCATGTGTATATGTGTGTGTACGTGTTTGTTTGTGTGTGTGTCTGTGTGCGCACGTATGTATGTGTGCTTGTGTGTGCACGCCTATGTGTGTGTGCTTGCATGTGTGTGCACGCATGTGTGAGCGTGTGTCTGTGTGTGTGTGTGTGTGTGTGTGTGTGTGTGTGTGTGTGTGTGTGTTTGTGAGTGTGTCCGTGTGATGTGCCGGGCGTTGGAAAACCACAGGATCTGTGTGAAATCAATGAGAGCTCCTGATTGAAGGAGCCAGTGGCTGGAGTGGATGATGCCTTCGGAGCAGCCAGGGGTCAGCAGAAATCAGCAGTGCTCTGTGAGTGTGTGTGTGTGTGTGCGTGTGCGTGTGCGTGTGTGTGTGTGTGTGTGTGCGTGTGTGTCTCGTTGACGGAGAAAGCGCTAACACGCTGACACACGCCAACACAAGTACACAATGAGGACGGGGCCACACCACATTAACAACCGTGTGTGAACACCTACACTGCCACTCAGCACGTAATCTATAACGGTCTTTTGAGATAGATGTGCTATTAACACCAACAGGAAATCCATAGCCATGTGTAAATAATAACGACCCCCTCTAAAGGACGCACCGAAGCCACACACAAAGTGGGTCTCCTAGGGAACGCGGTGGTCACATGACCCACGGGAGGTAAATGATGCGCTGGTGTATGTGTTCGCTTGAGGTGGAGTGCTCTCTGTCCCCCTTGTCGTGTAGTAACTCCAACGTAATATACTCTGTCTCACTATAGTTAAATTATGCTGCTCTACTTTTCAATTGCCTGATAGTAGGCTACTACACCCAAGAGCGAGCTAACAAAGCAGCGAGGGGCAGTGGAAAGCATTTTTTATTATTCATTTTGATGAACTATTGATATTTCCCGTCCACAGACGAGTTGCCCTGATTGGCCGTGCCATGAACAGACACTTCAACAGCCTCAAATTTATCAGTCTAATCTGAATTTTGTAGTAACTTCAAACAGTGTCAATATATTTTTTAAATGTTTACGAATGATGAATCATTTACACGACGCTTCTTATCCCATGCATATGTGTGTATATGTGTGCGTGCGTGTGTGTGTGTGTGTGTGTCCGAATTCTTTCCTCGGTGTACACTCAACTTCGAAGCCCACTCTAGCATTTATATTGTCCTTATGTGATCTGGGTGCAATCCTTTTGTGCCCGTTTGAAAAGCGAAAGCTTGCTCCTTGTCATCAGGACCAGGGTGTGTGTGGTCAGTGGAGCCACCGAGGCGGCCAATGGCCATCTCCTCGTCAGGCTTCCCCCTCTCGGCTTACACTTCCTCTCTCACTTCGTCCCTACCAAGGATCCGGGATTCTCTTCCTCTCTCGTTAGCCGTGAACGATGCTACCTTCCTGTACTGATGGATTATGCAAAGGAATGCCTCCACAGTCATCTGAGGTCGGAGATTGCAGGAATTCCTTGGACATGGTTGCAGATTTGCCTCAACATTCTGTAGGCAACTTTTTGTCCTTGGATACTCTCACACTTTACTGGTGTAAGGTTAGTTTTCTTTCTATTGATTGATTAAAGTAAAGAATACCCATGGTGCGATCAAATTGTATGCTCAATTACTGTCCTGCACATTTCTTACAGCAATAAATATTTGATACTGTATCAATCAACAAAGTCTCTGCCAACTTTGCTAGGCTATCTGGGGTAAAAAAAACGATTTCCATCCCTATCAACCATAAGAAGATCCACTCTGAGCAGATGCGATAGGGTTTTCTCTCCCTCACTCTGGTACGAGTTTCCCTGAATGTACTGGAACGCTCGGACGTTCCTGCCAGGAATACCGATGAGGCTGGCAATGCCGTAGTTTCACCGGGAGAATGCGAAGGTGAGGGAGGAAGTCTTCAGTGGCTGACAATTACAGAGCGAGGCGGGGAGAATGGTGATGTTTTCAGATCGTAAAAATTGAAACCTTGCACTTTTCTTTTTTTTTATTGGATCGTCTAAGAATATATTCAGATGATGCCGTATCCTTACACTCCCAGGTGACCGGGCGCGAGACGGCAGTCGGTATACTGGCCGTCAAATGAGATCAACGAAGCGGGACGCATCCAAACGAGAACTCAATAATTCCTTTTTATTTGCTGAAGAGACATCCCTTCCCCGTGGAGGACTTCCGCCCCTCCTCGCGGTTCAGTGTCACAAAGAGAACTATCTTTTTTGACACAAAAGGAGTGGAAGACTGAGGCTCTTAGAGAGAGGGACAGTGAGATAATACAAAAGTGGGGGGCAGG
>NC_079432.1:8488690-8521190 GCF_026213295.1 Gadus chalcogrammus | reverse complement strand
TTGAGGAGTCGACCAAGGGGAATGCGTCGCGTGTTGGTTACATGTCTCGATCTTGTCTTTCAAACCGTCCCAGCGCGTGTGTGTGTGTGCGTGATCCGTATGTATGTATGTATGTGCGTCCACGCATTCAGCACTCAGCATGCGCGCACATGCATGCATTTACCTCTAGGTGAGGGCTCCCCCCCACCCCCCTCCCCCTCCCACGCCACACCTCAGTCCTTCATCCTCTTATCCTCGTCTTTGAAGTTAGACCTCAAAGCGTGGCTTCAAAGCTCCCCGCCGCGCACAAGAGTGCGCCACTCCTTATGTGAGGGAAATACCGACGGGGCCTCGACCAGGGATACCATGATTTAATGGATATGCTATTGAATGGATGGTTCTTGAGGAATTCCTAATTAGTTGCGCAAGGGGAAAATCATTAGTTGAATTAGCTTGAACCATGTGTTTTAACTGATGCGCTGCATACTTTGCATATTAATGCAGATGGTGTGTCTGTCTGCTTGTATGTGTGTGTGTGTTGTGTGTGTGTGTGTGTGTGGTGTGTGTGTGTGTGTGTGTGTGTGTGTGTGTGTGTGTGTGTGTGTGTGTGTGTGTGTGTACTTTTATGTGTGTGTGTATGAATGCATGCGTGTGTGTACTCGCATGTGCATGCATGCTGTGGTAGAAGACGTTTGTGTCTGCATGCGTGTGTGTGGTGTGCGTGTGTGTGTGTGTGTGTGTGTGTGTGTGTGTGTGTGTGTGTGTGTGTGTCTGTGTGTCTGTGCTATGTGTCCTGGCGATGTTATGCATGTAAAAGACTGCAGTCCCCTGCCATTTCCATTGCACATTCTCGCTCACACTCTCAAGAGGCGTACGGCGGCGAAGGGAGATGAAGATGTGAAGATGAAGGAATGACCGGCCTGGTCTCCATCAAAGGGAGCCGGGGACGCCCCGACCGTCTGAAACATCTCCCGGGAAGAGCATCTGGAACACCCGAGCCAAAGCCCTCCTCAGAGGGTCGTTGAGGGGGGTTTTGATCTCCCTGGATTGTGACGTTCTCCCGGGGGGGGCACAGAGGAGGGGAGGCGGGCGGGGGGGGCTGTTTTGCAGCCGTGTAGCCGTTAAACCAGAGTGTGCAGGGTGTTAAGAGGATCAATGCTGGGCGCTCCTCCAGCACTAGCACAGACCCTTTTACCAGGGCAGGCAAGGCGAGAGCATGAAGGCAACCCCACCAAACCTTAGCCTCGTTACCAGACGTTCTTTTGGGAGCGGAGAATGCCTGGGAACGGGCGACCCCCGAATATGCGTTCGTGGGAGAGAGGGCGGGACGCCGGAGCGGGAACGGTTTCCGTTTTGGTAAAGGGGTGGAGCAGAGCAAGTGGAAAGGGGGATTCATTTTTCAGAAACATGTTTCGGCTATTGCTATTGTTTTATATATTTGTATTCCCTCTTGTTGTGTTGTTATTCTGGTCGCTCTGGGGGCCGTTTCAATTTCTGTTCTCTTTCTTCCCACAAGGTGTAGGAAGAAAGAGAACAGAAATTGAGTTTTGATAAACCAGGACAACATTACCATCCGTGACCCTCTCTCATCCAAACCAAACCAACTGCTCCGGGTTCTGTTCAGAGACGTGTGTTTGGACGATCCAACAGAAGGTCCTGATCAGTTGAAACTCTCTTCAAACACGACCCTCGTGCCAATATAAAGTCCCATGGTTATTGTGGACCTTAGGTTGTGTTAGTTAGTTTGTAATGCTAAATGATCAAATCCAGACGTCCTTTAAACATCTTACCATACCTCCAGCGGATCAATAACCTCAGGAAACCTTAAAGATGGGATGAAAATGTCAATTTCAATTCCAAGACGTGACTTATTTCCGAGTGTTAGGGTGTGATTATTCATAGAACCGATCAGGGAGAGATATTGATTTGGGCATTTGATTTGCGATAAGAGATTTGGAGGACTCCACCTCGTTAGGTTCTAATTAATGAGTTATTTGTGGTTGGCATTGGGCCAGAATGACACTAATACAAGATAGGTAAACAAAATACAAATTAAATTCAGACTTAAATCCAAGACACATTATGTAAACCACCACCTGTGAAGTGGACATAGTTGTAAAAATAAAATCACTTTGATGCAGTTGACCTCCAAGGTGAGCCAACGCCTCAGGAACAAAAACATCCACCAAATCTATCCGCTCCCCAACCCACCCCATGCATTACCTCAGTACCCCGGGGCATGGGTCAATTCATGAGACCAGGGGATGAAACCTTCAACCCTGATAGCCATCTTGCCTTAAGGTGCCCCCGCCCCCTCATCCCGCCCCCACCCAAACAATCCCTGAGGCAGGAGAAGATTGAAGGCCGTGTATAACTTGACAGTCAGCGTAAACTCCCTCTATCAATCACTCAACAACTTCAACGACTCCCACAGGCCATTCATTGTAGATCATCTTATCCACAGGTTTATTCAAAATATCACATATCCCTCATTAAAAATACATTCATTTCAAAATATAGCGTAAAGGCATCGGCAATTCAATTGGGAATTGAACTGAATGAATTTGGATTAACCTTATCTTGTATGCATGGGTATGCTGTCTCTTCTTGTACGGACGGTTGCGGTTCAACATTTAATTTCCCTGGGGGACACCGTGGGTTCACCTCATGAATGTCCCAGCCCTGATGTGGGCCGGCCGGGGGCCAACCAGGTAGCATCAGCAGGGGATGGAGAGCAACATAGCGCGTGCTGGTGGGAGGAGAGCAGCAGGTGTTTAGTAAGGATCCAGGTTCCATCGGCGGGGAAAGCTCTGTGGAGGTCGGTGGTTCATGGGGCAGAACAAGTAGGATCTGTCCGCACCAATAGAAAGGTGTGTGTGGGGGGGAGGAGGGGATCAGGATGGACTTAGGGGCTGGCTGTGGCTAAGAAGGGTCATGGGATTGGGATCTAGAGGAATACGGTCGCTAAGACTGATGGCAGGGCTCCGTTCTGCGGTGGTTGATGTGTGAGTGGGTGGGCTGCTTCCTGGAAGGAGGGTAAGATGGATTGAGAGACTAGATGACTGTGTGTGCGTGTGTGTGTGTGTGTGTGTGTGTGTGTGTGTGTGTGTGTGTGTGTGTGTGTGTGTGTGTGTGTGTGTGTGTGTCAAGTGTGTGTGTGTGTGTGTGTGTGTGTGTGTGTGTGTGTCAAGTGTGTGTGTGTGTCAGGTGTGTGTGTGTGTGTGTATGTTCGGCTGCAAGTGTGCCCTCTCTCTCAATCTGAATTTTTATTGGAACAAATATTTCAGCCTCCCCATATCTTTCAATAAAGTGTGTTTGAGTTCCACTTTTAGACCTTTCTCCTGACAGAAAGTCAAGCACCAGAGAATCCCATTTAATGTAAACAAAGCTCAAATCAATTACAACCTGAAATCCTTAAAAGCTTCAGTAGCCAAGGGTGTGTGCGTGTGTGTGAGTGTGAGTGCGTCCAAGTATTTTACATCGGACGGTTAGAGATCCACTTGTCTTATAAATTGAGGGCATTTAGGGCATTCAACCTGTCCGTTGCTTGTATGCAATTTCTTCTTACAGGTTATCTGAGGTATCTTACATTTCCAGCCAATAATGCTGGTGTGTGCTTTAAAGGTCATGGAAGACCTCAGACAGCCCAGACACCACTGTGAACTTAATTAAAGATAAGAGAGACTCTGAGAGAAAGTGGTAGAAACAGAGAGAGGGACATAAAGGGAGAGAGAGAGAGAGAGAGGGACATAAAGGGAGAGAGAGAGAGAGAGAGAGAGAGAGAGAGAGAGAGAGAGAGAGAGAGAGAGAGAGAGAGAGAGAGAGAGAAAATGAAAATGGGAGTCAGTCAGCACAGACTGCTGCCTTTACCGCATGAGGTGTACTCTCTGTCTCCTCTGTGCCACTCTCGCCTCGTTCGTGTCTCGTCAGATAGGTCAAAGGGACGTCCCCAAACCACTAGGCGCCAGGCTCGGACACAACCAATCCAAAGCATGCCCTGAGGGGCGTGGGCGGGAGTCAAAGATAGATGAACCAATGTGTCACGACGACAGGGCATTACATCGTCTGCAATGCCCGCTTCACCTCAATAAAGAAGAAGAGGCAGGGGCTGGGTGGGGGGGGGACTGTCTGGTTTGACCTCATTCATGCTGCCCAGGTATAATAATTGAGACGTGAAATACTGCCAGTAATTGAGAAGGATATTAAAAAGGGTGCGCTGACTTTGTGTGTGACTGACATACAATGGTCACACAGTTAAAATGAGAGAGTAAAAAGACAGGGTCATTTATCACAGTTAGAGAAAACATTTTTACAGTATAATCCGGTTATGGAGAATGCACTAGCCGTGAAATTTGCTGCTGCTGCCGGCTGCACAGCCCATAATAGGCTGTAATACGCACACATAGGAGCCTATGATAGTGATACTCATAGAGTACATAGAGGGGGTCATAAATAATGTGTTTTATTTTAGATCATTAATGATCAGGTAGAGGTTAGACATGCTCAAGGTTGCGTTCACGGGGTGGGCCTTATTATTGCAACATGGAGATGTTTACTGTAAACCAGTTTTAAAGACAGAAACATGAAGAGATTAATAATGTACAATTACTTTTTATGCATGGCAAATGGGTCCACAACTGGTGATAGGTATATGAATAATATATATGAACTACATATATATCTACACTAAATATATAGGCAAATATAAGTGTGTTATAGAATGTATACATCCTCCAAGATTTAGCACAGACCCACACAGACACAGACTCAAACATACACACACACACACACACACACACACACACACACACACACACACACACACACACCACACACACACACACACACACACACACACACACACACACACACACACACACGAAGGCGCACACACATTAACCATTGAGAAGCAAAGCAACCACACATTCTCAGGGGACACACATAGATTGACGCGCATGCACAAAGACACAGGCACAGTCTCACAGGTGCACAGACACACACACACAGACACATACACAGAAGTCTGCGTGTGTTGCGTACACAAACGCAGCCAGGTTGTGTTACATCATTGATTTTCCGTGTGCATAAGAGGGGAGTGTGTCCACCGTCCCTGCCATGGTGTCAGCAGAGCCAAACCAACAAACGTAATGGCTTTTAGTACATGAAACAGGATCTGGGGCTGACATGTGTCTGGGAGAAGGATAGAGTGCTTTAAAAGCTGCAATAGCTCTCGCTCTTTCTTACACCAAATCACTTGTGTGAGAGTCAAAACATCACTGGGGTTTATCTTGTTTTTCAACAGGATAATGTATTGTATTCTGGCAGCCATACTGTTGTTAAATGACTTTGCCATGATACCGTACATGGCTGCTGTTATTCAAACATTTTGGTTGAGATGATTTTTCCGAAACTAATCACAGTGAGTTCAGATACAGGCCATTGGCTAGCAGGTAGAAGTGCTGACTTGCTCTGCGAAGCCACTGGTAGTCTTCAGGCTTTGGAGTTCAAAACCCAGTACCTTTCATATCCCAAGCCACTCTTAGCCACTCCACTATCCCACTGACATTCTGCACAATTATTTATAAAACTCTACGTTGAAAGTCTTAATTCTACCAGCTTATTGGGTTCCAATATGGGATTGCGAGAGAATTTTCCAAGAAATAATAGGAATTAAAGAAAATGTAATGTTATTTTAAAGCCCCTTTAAGTTGTTTTCCTGGTAGAAGTATTAACAAGAACAAAGACTGAGTTTTTAATCGTGATCTTCACTGCCTCAGAAAATCGCATTGAACATTTTGTGTGCACAGGCTTTCATATTGAGGATACAAAGTAGGGGAGATGCGGCTGTAGATTGAAAATATCTCATAGATGAAATATTATTATAGATTTTGCCCTTCTGTGAAGTGCTCAAGTACAGCAAAGCATTTGAAAGATTCTGAATCTCCAAGTCTAGGAGAATTTCAAAGTGTGATAACTTCCTTGTGACTGATTAAAGCATTTATAGTTTGCTGAATCCAAATTACGACGCATGGCATCCTATAATATTGGCCACAGATTTCTGTCGGCATCGATTCATATTGAAATTCCAAGAAGTCTGCTTAAAAAATAGGGATGAGGCGAATCCTGGCGTTAAGAAAGCTCTTTGAGAGGAAAAGATTCCTTATAAGTCCTCCATGCATCCTTTACCTCTCTTTTAAATAATAAAAGATTTTACCCTTCACTGATTATCTTTAACTACTTTGGCCATATTCTTATTGTCTCTCAGAGCAATATTGCCACGAATACTCACTCACTGAAGCAGTGTACAAAAATAATCTGCAGTCATTTCAGTATTGTACTGGCAGCCAGAAAGGTCCGGCTGAGGCAAAGATGTGTGATGATGTGTAGTGCAGCATATGTACCGAAGGCTCTGTGGTGTGTAAGTACAAAAGCATTGTGTAAACAGTGTCATGGTCAAATACACACGGACACATGGATGATTTCTTTCATTCGAAGCACAATGCTAACTTCATCTATAATGGTCTTTTTTTGGATATGCCTCAGTGAAAGTGAAGGCTTTTAATGAATGGATTTCCTCGCTTAATAATTTAATTGGCCCCACGAACGCAGGTAGGCATGCACGCACACAAACAAACGCAAACACGCAAACACACGCACACATAAACACACAAACGATTTTTCCATCCCCTGTTCTTTCAAATTAAGTCTCATTAGGTATTGCTAACCGATTTCAAGGAAAGTAAACAAGTGTATAAAAATACATAACATGGAATTGAATTTGCAATCTTTTCAAACTATGATCGTGACCAAACGTCTCTGTGGGAGGAGCAGGCTGGTCTAGCAATGAATCATCTGTGGATTTGGCTTCAATGTATGGATCACCCACATGTGTTATTTACCAGCTAAATAGTCATTATGTGTTCCTGGAGGGATAAACAAGATGACGCAGGAAAAACAGGAATTTTTTTAAGCCAGTATTGTTACGTCCGCCAAGGAGGTAATGATTTCGCCCGGTCTGTGAGTCTAGTCTGTCAGTCCATCTGTGTGTCTATTGGTCTTTGCGTAAGATACCTCCAATTATTGGAGATATCTGATCCCTTGGCGGAGGCATGTGCTCTACTCAGCTCCATTTCTGTTCGTGTTGTGTATTAATTGTTGTTCTATGATAAGAGAAAGAGTGAATAATCCTGCTGATCATCCAATGGATTGTGTATGTGTGTGTGTGCATGTGTGGGTCTGTGTGTGTGCGTTCCTGTGTGTGCATGCCCTTGCGTATGTGTTTGTTTGGACGAGTATTGTTTGCCAGTGCAGGCCATCCAACTCTATGCCTTTGAACATGATTCAAATCCATAATTCATGACATGACAACGTGTCAAGAGACGCCACTAGTCGCAAAAAAACAAACTAAAAACAACATCCACCTCTGACGCTACTTTGAAACCCACTCGTTCCTTATAGATCCTGGTTCTGTAGTCCTCATTGGCTTACAATATAGCAGCATGCTTGGTCAACAATGCAATACTCTCTTTGACAGCTGCATTCGAGTGCTAGGGTCCTCTGTAATTCTCTCCAGTGTACCGCTAACAACTCTGAGGCATAGCCGCTTTGTACTCACAACTGCGAGAGCTAGCATGCCGCAATTATAGGTTATTCACTTTATTGTCATTTTCCGGCGGTCTGGGAGGGACCCCCTGCTGGCCTGCGTGCGGAGCGGGGAAGGGGGGCTACCGGGGGCGAGGGGTAGTAATTGCCAGCGGGTGAGTCTGTGTGAGAAAAATGAAAAGAACGGTGTTAAGCTAATTTCCCCGGCACGTCCGCCACCGTCGTAGCGGGCTAGTGCTTTGTTGGTTGTGTTGATTACAGAAGGTCAGAGCTCATTTAAGCGAGATGTGGGGGGGAGCGGGGCAGAGGGGCTGGGGGGTATTGTGGTCTACCGAGGAGGAACGATACAGAGACGCCGTGGTGAGGAGAGAGATAGGCCTACACACAGAAGCACACAGTCACACACACACAGTCAAACAGACACATCCTCGCACACACAAAATCGAAATGTTCTGCAAATGGCCCTTGATTTAGTCGCTGCAGTCCATTTGACATGGCCCTGAAACACACTTTGGCAATCACGTAATGTCCCTTTATCACACATGTAAAACGCTCTTGTCTATGTTTAAGTGGGCACCAGACACTTCGAAATAACACATCATAATGACAACAACAATGTGTGTCGCCATAACGCTGTGAGATCCAACACCACGGGCAGAACACGGAACAAACCGTCCTCTGTTCCGAATTATAGCTTACGTAAGGCAAGATTTTCCCAAACTGGATGCGTTTAATTACAGCTACATGATTACCGTGTAATGGCGTGGCTGTGACAAAACTGTAACATGATTGATTTTCCTGTCGGCAGAGCTGAGGGGCCATTTGTACCTGTCCCGGGCTACGATTACCCACCACTGTGTTCTCGACGGATACTCTTACACTATTTATGAGACCCGAGCCCATAGAGTACATATTATGGGATGCATGTTATTTTTTTATTGTACATTTAACCCTAACCCTAATCCCATGCTTAGTTTATCCAATCCAGTGCCTGCATGTTCTTTTGTTGTAGTTATTCATTAATATATGTTTTTTTTTCTGTAGTTCATAATTATGTTTTAACATTTCAACATACCTTAAATGTATATTTTTATATATATATATATATATATATATATATATACACTATATTTTGGGATAGCCAATACAGGAATCAGAAAACAAGTTGGGAGGAGTTTCGTTCATTCCAATTCAATGAGCCATGCGTTTTCATTGAGGTGCTCCTCCAATTAAACGTCTCTCCTGTCTATCATTTAGACTGTGGACCCCTCCCCTGCTCTATGAAGGCTGCCTTGCTTCCTGTGTGCGGGTAGGTGGGGGTTGTCAATTATGAACCAATGCTGCATCAGTGTGGATCTTTGGGGGACAGTCTCCTGAGCCATAGTTCTGCTTTATAGCCCATAAAAAAGTGTAATCAGACAAAGTGAATACACAGAACATATTGTACTTCTCCTACACTTTTCCGCCTCACTTTTCATTTAATTCTGATGAAAGTGTTCATTAACTGAATGTTAATGTACTTGATCTACAACCGAAGTAGAAATGTGACTAACATTGTTACACTGTAATACCCACCTATTATAATGTGTTTCAAGGAGCAACATACTGGACTGGGGAACGTGTTTTAGCAACCACAATGTGTTGTGGCAGGAAGCCATTGCCTGGGCATCTTTGGCTGGACTCCTGAATGTCTGAAAGTGTTCAGTTTCCTGCAGCTTTTCATTCATGAAGAGGTATCGATGCACTGGTATATTCATTTGTTTACACTACAATACTTGATGATCTTCTTTTAATGGCTTTAAATGATTGTCCTTTAAATGTATTTACAATATGAATCCAGCCTATGGAAAGCACTATAAGAGGTTTCTCTGTTTGAAGAGTGCTATATAAATAAAACGTCCCTGGCCTTACCAATACCACGCTGGTCTACATGGGTGGTAAAGCTGACAGGTAGAAATTATATGTCTAATTTGCCTACATTTTACCACTTGGGGGGCTTGCCTGCCATAATCATTTTGTTGCATATGTCCTCAAAGTCAGCATGCCATCAGATTGCCCCGCTGCACACACACACACACACACACACACACACACACACACACACACACACACACACACACACACACACACACACACACACACACACACACACACACACACACACACACAGACACACATGCACACAAACACACATGCTCTCACCGTTAGAAAGAAAGACTGCCTCTCTACCTAATTAACAACAAACAAACAACGCACTGCGGCCAGCATTTCCCTGCAGTTTATCACTCTGCAAGCACACACACACACACACACACACACACACACACACACACACACACACACACACACACACACACACACACACACACACACACACACATACACACAAACACACACAAACACACACACAAGCACACATACACCGCTGTCATTAGAACGCAGGGGGCGAGCGGCATCAATTGAGAGAAAGAGAGAGGAGGGGGGGGAAGAGAGGGAGTAAATTGCCTGTAAATTGGTTTCATTACGAGTAATACAATTAAAATAACAAGAGAGGGGAGAGATCGCTTGTAAAAAAGGAAAAACATAACACTCTGCCCACAAGGAGAAAGGGAAAATGTCTTGAATCGGTTCTCATTTGGACACAAATTTTAATGTGTCTCTCACTCCCTTCCTCCTCCTCCCTTATTTATACAGGGTTTTATTGGACAACGTACCTGAAATTTGAATAATTATAATTACTTTTACTCAATCTTTTTTCAAAGCACTTATTGGGTTTTTCGCACATAGGTCAGTCACATGACCCCCTACTCTCCCTGCTCTTTGTGGTTCAAGACAGACACAATTGACTGATGGAGAGCTGCCTGGCCCGACACTGCCCAAACTGGCCTTACAATCAAACCCTTGCTCAGAGTCACAAAGTGATGGTTGCGATATAGGTCTGAATGCCGAAGACAATTTGGTTGGTTTTTGAGGGTTTGTTGATTTTTCTTGCATGTTTAGTACTTGAGAATGCAATCGGAACATCTCGGATGGGCTAACATGCTAGCTAAACACATATCAGTGTTATCAAATATGCAACAAACTATCATTTTCCATAACAATTTCCTGTCTTGCAATTGATGTCAGATCAAAGAAGAGGGGAAATCGAAATCTCAGTTGTTCAGATTTTTTGGAACAAGACAGTTTTGAAGTTTTACTGTTAGGCAGTTTAGTGCAGCTTTACTGTTTTGCTCAGAACTTAGGTAAGATCGGGGTTTGGCCAAGGCTTACTTTTTAACAGTTTTTACTTAATTGCGACAACCATTAATTATTAAACAAAATAAAGTCTGCACACCTTATACCCTGTAGAAATTCAAAAAATATGCTTAATAGAAAGAAAAAAAATATTCTACTAACAACTTTCTTATCTTTTCTGCCGCAGGGAACAGACTTTACGAAAGACCCAACTATAGAAAAGTAAAGGAATATAATTAAGAGCGAGACAGAGGGTGTGAGCGAGAGAGGGAGTAATACAAAGGTAATGTGCATACCGACAGACTGAAAAGAATAGGGTGAGATAGAGAGAAAAAAAAGTCAGTGCGAGAACGAGTGCTGGAAATAGGAGTGTGACCAGATGGCAGGAGATGATATGGTCTCGGAAAAATGAACATCAAAGAAAAGTTCAACGGGTGAGCGACATAAAAGAATAAAAAGCAGCGTGCGAGAGATAGCTTCGCCGTCAACGCTCTCTCTAGACAAACACAATTTAAACGCGTGTCCTTGCATTACAATATGTAAAGGTCTTGGCAATTGAAGCCAGCAGTGACAGATGCATCTGCATACCTAAATAGTCATCACGCTTTTATTTTTTAAATGTTTGCAGTGCGGATATTTTGTGCATTGAACAAATGCTGACACATATAAAGGAAGCGGCGCGGGAAGCATCGAGATAGAAGGAGAGTGTGGAGCTGTAAAGACTGCTTTGTGCTGTGGATGGAAGATAAAGAGTCTTTGTAGCGCGCTGAGCTCCCAGGTAGACTGCTGCGTCTTTAGTGCTTTATCTTCAATTGGTGCTTAGATTTCCCAACACGCGTCCAAAACCGTCCACACAATTACACTTACACACACACAGTGGAACAACAACACAGTGGATACATGCACGTACACGCACGCACGCATGTGCGAGTGCCACGCGCACACACAAACACAAACACGCACACAAAGGACAATTCCCCATATCTAAATATCTGCATTGGTAATGTAGTTCTGTTTAAGCACATCTTGTAGTGTATATAAACTATTACTGAAGCAAGTTATTTATTCAACGTTTTTGTTTGAGTGTTGTCTCTGCATTTTCAACATAAGAGCTTAACATCAAACATATTCTGCTGCTTTTCTCTTGCCCATACTTTCATCATAACCAGTTCTATAGTTTAGCCTCAATGTATGAAAACAGCTTACTTGCACGATCGCTCAAGTGCCAGTCAGTTAATTGCACTTATTTGCATTCATGTTACAATCTGCGGCCATTTGTCGCCAGTCAAGCTCAACATTAAGTCCTCAAACTTTAATTGTGTCCTTAACATAACGGCGGCAGCCATGTGTGCTTCAATCCATAAAAGCTCTAATTCCCAGCGTTGGGAAACGGCTATGCTCTGCCATTTGCAGAAAAGGCCCTGTGGTTGTATTTTGGCTCATGGATTTATTTATTTTTTACCGCTCCAAAAATAGAGGGGATATTGAATAGTAGTGCACTTGGTGGTGGGTTTAATCCAAAGCAATTTTATAATACTTTGAGTGTGCATACATAATTGGGCTGACCCCCGCATGGGTGGTTCGACCGGAGGGAATCGAACCCGTGCCGTTCTCGACCAGTTGATCAAGAGTGAAAAACCACAAAAGTAAGAATCTAAGAGTGAAACTGCAATGATTCAGAAATGTAAGACTAAGGACCATCAAACATCCAGGAGGACCATCCGAGTCAGGATGGTTGTCGGTTCAGGCTCAACTCAACTGTCACCTGGAGCCTGATGCATTTACAACACCCTGTGTGCACCTCAAGGGTTCATCACCCTCTGACCCCTGACCCCAAATTAACTGGGTGTATTCTTCCCACACAAACGTAAATCTTTTCCCCAAATTTGGATCAAAAGGAGGATTGATGAAGCGATGAAGGGTTGCTGGAATGGCAGGCTGAAAGAAGAAGCACCGTCAGATTAAGAATTCCAAAAGCATCTCTTTCTATCGTGACAGGGAAAAAACACACACAACCTGGAGGCTGACAGGGGCGTCAATGTCAGAGAGGCAACCTGACAGAAGAATGACTTTTAGCACTGTCTGGGGAAAAAAACAAAACAAGATGAGGGAATACAATAACATGGTCCTGCTCATTCTGTCTGTCCTTGACTAGCGAGAAAATCATTGAAGCACGAGGCTTTCTATTGTGAGAAGGTATGAGTCCATGTGATTGCGTGTGTGTGCCAGGCGTGCGTGTGTGCGTGCGTATGCATTTGTGGGTGTGTTTGTGAATAAAAAGCAATATTAATCCCACCTGCACCTAACCAAAGAAATGTCATGCAATCAGGGGGGCGAGTTGTATCCATAGAGAGAGAGAGAGAGAGAGAGAGAGAGAGAGAGAGAGAGAGAGAGAGAGAGAGAGAGAGAGAGAGAGAGAGAGAGAGAGAGAGAGACAGGAGGGGGCGTGTCTCACGGGACCCATCAGGTGAGTAAGCGGCAGGTGTTGTCAATATAATAATTACCTGTCTACTCTTTCAACCACGACGGCAGCTGGGCCCGCGGGGAGGGAAGAATGAACCGCCTAATAAAGGTGGTCAGACGCTGCGTGGGATCAGGCGATTTCGCTATTAGCTCCACGATAAACACTGTGCGCAAACTGTGAAGACGGCGGCTTCAGTGCATTTCGCTGTGGTGAGCCCAGACAAGGAGCGCATGATTCAAAAAAGGGCTACCACGTCCTTTCAATGCTATGGCTCAAACACACTGAAGTGGATGCATTTTACCTCCCTTCATCCCTTCCTACACCCCTATAGAGAGAGAGAGAGAGCACAAGAGAGAGAGAGAGAGAGAGAGGGAGAGAGAGCACAAGAGAGAGAGAGAGAGAGAGAGAGAGAGAGAGAGAGAGAGAGAAATACGAGGATGACAGCGAGGGCCGACAGCCCCAGCGGGGGCCCCCTGGTTGAGGGTCTGAAGCGGCAGATCTGAGGGAGAGATGGGGCGGCGAGAGAGGAGAGAGGAGAGAGGAGAGAGGAGAGAGAGGAGGCCACTGTGTGCTATCGGGATCCCGCCGCTGCGTCTGAGTCCTTCGTGCTGCGATGTGATATCAAGCACGGCCGGATCAATCGATGGCTCCACCACTTCCCCACGCTCCTCCCGCCACTACCTTCCTGCCGTTCCCCGTGGCTGTCATGGTGTCCCAACGCCCCGGCCCTGTTGTGACAGCCTCCAGTTGCAGAATAGCTTCTCCTTGAGCGTGTCCGTTGCGGAGCGGTCGGCGAGGCAATGCTCGAGTTATCGGGCGGGGGCGGATATGTTTTCCGTCCCGGACCACAGCAGCAATGTACACACGATGGCTTGGTCTTCGGGCAAGTCAAACTGCAGGCTTGGTGTATAGAGTACAACGGATATGGAAGTGTTTAGGAATGGATACAATAAGAAGATTACTGAAGTAGAAGTAGAATATAGGGAAAACACACACTTGTCATGTGTGTGGAATACTTAGTAATTTCAAGTATGAACATGGTTTACATTTTTAACACCTCAGGCTTTTGTATTGAGATAGTAGAAAATATCCAAAGCTTTAAGCTGCTTCCTGTTATCTTGATTGGACTAATATAAATCCATGAAAGACACCTGAAATGTGTGATGGCATTGTAACACCTGCACCTTTGATCAATGTAAACAAGAACCTAATTAATGCAAATTCCCGCCCACACGCAGACACAAATACACGTTCTCACAAACGCAATCAAACACAGACACACCTCGATACACACGTACACACTCAACACACCCATTCAAAAACCACACCCAAATATATCACTCCAACACCCACATCCCACACACACACCCCAACAGACACACACTCCAACACACACTGACACATTGACAACTCAAACACATACACACTCTCTCCAACCGCCGCCGCCCTCCTCCCTGACACACACACCCACACACACACACACACACACACACACACACACACACACACACACACACACACCCACACACCCACACACACACACACACACACACACACACACACACACACACACACACACACACACACACACACCCACACACACACACACACACACACACACACACACACACACACACACACACACACACAGACACACACACACGCATCTATGTTCATCTATGTTCATCTATGTTCATCTATGTTCATCCAGGTAGTTTTCCCCGCGGAGGTGCGCTGTGGTTCCACCGGCGCAACACTGGAACCTCGATAACCAGGCTGCACCATGTGGAGGTGAGCGCTCTCTGGTCCCCCCCCTGCAGGCGTTTCCCCTTCTGACTCATCAGGATTAAACACTCTACTGCTCCCTGCGTCTCAGCAGCAGCATGCACTTTCTACAACGCTTTCCTCCAGTGCTGCAGAACGGACGGTGAACCAACGGCGGACAGGGAATAGGATGTAAGGGTTTGTCTCGGTTGCGTTGCGATCGGATATGACGTGTAAAGGGGGGGGGGGGGGGGGGGGGGGGACTATGGGGATGGATCTTTGTTTGGTATTTTAGCATATAAAAAATCATCCAAATATGATAAATGTGCCACGCTTTAATCCTGGCAGCGTCTTACCACGCTGAGTGTGTATATTTCTTAGCACGCGTGGTTTCCAGTGGGAATAAAACACATTTAAATGTGGATTGGATTCATTAAAACAACTTCAAATGAATACATTTAGCTAATGTGGGATGTAAACAAAACCAAGAAAAAGAAAAAACAGAGATTTTGATTGCACTCAGATTCAATTTGTTTGCCAGTAATTCACCATTAAGGCAATTTTCTCTGTTTTCACTGACTATTAAAAATCTGCTATTCCTGGTTTGATGTCCTTGAGTAGGTCTTTTAAACGTCGGCACGAAAACAGAGACGTCCGGGTGCTCCGGGGCAACGTGAAATTATAATCCCTTAGTGTCTCTCACGATAAACATAATAAATATAGGCTTTTAGGTCTCCTTTCGGCCCTTCTAAACAGGAAATCTCTTTTTTTTGTACTCGCCAGGAAGCCTACATTACGGTTTCCATAGGGATCATTCTCCCTCTCTCTCTCTCTCTCTCTCTCTCTCTCTCTCTCTCTCTCTCTCTCTCTCTCTCTCTCTCTCTCTCTCTCTCTCTCTCTCTCTCTCCCACCATCACCCACTCTCCCTCTTAGCGTACGTGTGAAAAACTACCAGCGCATCCTAGGAACCCAAATGGATTTGCCAGGCTTCATTTCAGTCCCCACCAGTGGGACTGCCTCCCATCACACCCCAAGACCCCCCCCTCCGGCACCACCACCGCCACCACCCAGCCATTCATCCATGAGATGTTCCCTCGGGTGGACCTCCCTCCCCCGTCTCCAAACTGCCATTACCCCCCCCCCCCCCCCCCTCCCTCCCCACACCACCACCCTGCATATAAAAACTCTCCCTCCAGTCCCCAACCGACCTCCTATCCTCTGCAGTCTCCGTTCTGCTCAGAATCACTGATGGCCCTGCGGAGTGGAGGCCGGGAGGGAGGGGGAGGGAGGGGGAGGGAGGGGGAGAGGGAGGGGGAGGGAGGCGTAGCTGAAAGGTCCACTCATGGCAGTTAGTCAATGGCTTGTAGATTTCCCTGATAGCGAGCATGGATTTTATGTTTTGTTGGTTTTTTTCTTTCCGTTGCTCTGTGGTTTGCGACAGCATTGCGCTGAGCTTGACCAGACAGCCTTAAAATCCCCCAAAATACCTGGAAAAATAACTGTCTGGATGGACTGTGCTGGGATGTGCCGATTTTTCCCATGCTATTGGTTGGTAGAAAGATGACAAGAGGATGGTGTGTTTTCCACACAGGAAGCCTTCACCGTGGCCCCTACAGCAGGACAATGAAAATGTGCTGGCCAGACCTCACCGGTTTGTGGACAAGGGGCACTTAAACTAATAAATTAGTTCGGGGAGACCACGACAAACACTGGGCTAAATTATTTAGCGGTAAAAAAAAGAGAAAAAGCTCTAAACTCTACTGCTGAAGCGTTGGTCGCATAAAACTGCCCATAACACCATTAAACTCTTTCCACTCCAGGCCAGGAGTAGAAGGAGACAGGTCAATTAATCTGTGATCTGTCGGCCGGAATATCCAGCCGAAATGTTCTGGGTTCAACGCCCAAAGTCCACACGTCCAACCAGTGCGGTGTCCATGAGCAGGAACCTTTTTCCCCCTTACCTGCGCGTGAATGACACACGAAAAGGACGAGCCAGTCGCTCTGGATGAAAGCGTCCCCAGGAGTGACTGTAATCGTGTTAAACAGTGATCCGAGTGTGATGGTGCAGGGTTCTGTATGTCCTGTTGGACCTGTGACCCCCCCTTCCAGAGGCCCGCAGATACGCCCCCTACATTACTACACATTATTGCATGGCACCTGACGGCGATGGATCAAGTGGAGTTAAATTGAGAATGCTCCGAGGGTGTGGAAGTTATCTCAGTATCCATTGAGGAGTTCTCACCGAGAGGAGGCGGAGAGAGGGAGTGGGGGGAGAGGGCGGGAGGGGATGGGAGCTGTCTGACTTGGAGAGCTGATTGCTGAGTCTGAAGCTCTACCTTCGCACATTAATCATCCACCTGCGCTTGCACGGGTGCTGGTGAGGGAGTGAGGGACGTACGCGCACGTACACACACGCGCACGCTTGTGCATCTTCACATATAGAGCGGTGGATATGCAGGCAGCTGTTGGTAGCAGAGAACGAACACGCGCAGCCGCACACTGTAGACACTAACACACATTACTGGCAGAAACGCATTGTGCACGGAGCACACACACACACACACACACACACACACACTGCACACACGCACGCAAACTGGAAAACGAACAGGGTGCAAGGAGCACATATTTACACACACACACACACACACACACACACACACACACACACACACACACACACACACACACACACTGCACACACACTGCACACACACTGCACCACACACACATTTTATAATGCACTCTGAGAGTTGCACTCAGAAACGAACAAACACCAACGAGCCCCCATAAACACCCACAACAGTGCAGCAACACGCACAACCCCATAATATCTGTGTACCTCCTCTATTTATGTTTGGGGTAGAACAGAGGTTGGGTGGGTGGTGAGTAATGCCGGGCGGGTCTCCGACAACATGGATTCAGACAATAGCATCAGTGCATTGGCACGAGATGACAACTTATAGCTAATGGCGCGATGCCCAGCTGCCAGCTCACTGGCAAATCTGTTGTAGCCATCTGCTTCGCCTTGCTGGCTAAGGGCGCCACACTTCCATGGGGGCGGGGGGGACACAGATCGTCCTGGAAGCTGTGCGCACAGTCAAGCGCTTATGCTTATCGTAAGAAAGCATCACTGAGCCAGCGTCTGCTGGGTGACTGATGGTGGAAGGCTGAAGAGGAGGGTTACGTTTTTTTCCCTGGCTGTGTGCGGCCAGAACGTGACACGGCAGTCGCAGCGCGATCGATGAAGGGGAGGGAAGGAGGCTGGGAGGGAGGGGAGGGAGGGAGGGGAGGGAGGGAGGGAGGGAGGCAGGGAGAGAGGGAGGAGTAAGGGAGGGAAAGGAGGGAGGGAGGCAGAGAGGCAGGTTGGAAGAGAGAGAGGGAGGAGTAAGGGAGGTGGAAGGGAGTGAGGGAGGGGTGGGAGGAGAGGGAGAGAGGGAGGAGGAAGGGAGGGAGAGAGGGAGTTGCTATCGGGCAGCTAGGCTTAAGATTCTGATGAATGCTCTTTTGCATTTCTGCAGGAAAAGGTCACTAGTGGACAATTCCGAATCAATTGGGCAATTTGTGGTGAAGGTCCATTTCGCAGATGCTTCAGCTTCCCAATTTGTATCTCGTTTATAATAATAGGTCACATTTCCCGAACTTTTAAAAAGTTATTTTCAAACTCCAATCCACCTTGAAGATCTGAATTTTTTAAGTGAAATAACGGTTTGAATGGTTTTCAAAGATTTTAGTCCAAAAAATGTATGGGGGGGGGAGAAGAAATGCCATCTGAAATAACCGCTTCTTCTGAACACAATCTTTTGGTATTATTCTTGTGTGGATGATGGAATGGTTTGTACTATAGATTATGATTGTGTGGCCATTTTGGATGGTCAGAAACCTTCCAGATAGATGACCCCGACGGCACTCCTTTATGTAGTAATATAGCAGAGGCTTAACCCAAAGTGACAGTGAATTCAGAGAAAGGTCGAAGCAGGTATGGTTTAGGCATCTGGCCCACAGATGGATATAGTTACGCCACAGACATTGAGAATCGAACCCTGTTCCTTTCAGCTGGGTGTCTAACACCCTTAGAAGAACACAATGCTGCAATACTCCGTGGATATGAGAGATATGTGTATTTTTCAATAGGCAGACATTAAATGACCATGTAGAAATTATCCACTAAAAAACAACTTAGTATTTACGACTTGTATTATGTATATTTTTATTACAACTGCTTTAATGACAATTTACTACTGCTATTTTTATCTCTACATGAAGTCGCTTGTTGCGGTGAACTGAAAGTCAGATTCGATCTGTCTCTGGAATCTACATAGCTATTTTTGCACATTTGTAATTTTATTTTGCTATGCATGAAAGCTCTTGAACACTGTAATTCAAAGACGTCCCTCAGTGAAAAACAACGTAATTACTTGTCTTTTACCGATGCTTACCGAACTGTGCTGTAATATGTGTGTGTGTGTGTGTGTGTGTGTGTGTGTGTGTGTGTGTGTGTGTGTGTGTGTGTGTGTGTGTGTGTGTGTGTGTGTGTGTGTGTGTGTGTGTGTGTGTGTGTGTGTGTGTGTGTGTGTCTTTGCTTGGGTGTGTACTTCACCTAATTGAACACACACGTGTTTATTACATCACTGTTCTCTTAAACCATAAAAGGGATCTTACCTGTGATTGCAAACTGCTTATGTTGTTGTTCTCATAGCTCAAATGATTCTTCGATTTTTCTCCACCCCAGACATATGTCGGTTCATTGGAAATTCATGTTGACATATTTTATTCATCACTGGATTGTTTTCTACCCCCTCTCTTTCTTTTTTTGGGCGCTGACATGTAATTTGTCGTGTAGCTAATGTGCGATCAAAAGGGCTTTGCCCACACACTCAACATCTTGTTTTGTTTCATGTTGGCCTATAGCAGCCACCACAATGCTCTCTCTCTCTCTCTCTCTCTCTCTCTCTCTCTCTCCTCGTCTCTCTCTCTCTCTCTCTCTCTCTCTCTCGCTCTCGCTCTCTCGCTCTCTCTCTCTCTCTCTCTCTCTCTCTCTCTCTCTCTCTCTCTCTCTCTCTCTCTCTCTCTCTCCTCGCTCTCTCTCATGAAGCTCAAAGAGATACTTCTGTCATACGACTCCTAAGAATCCATCTCTATGTGAATCCATCTATCTACCAAGACAAATGGTCCTCTTAAGACATCTTTATGTTTATCTTTCTTCATAGCTATACACCTATCTATATGCTATTCATATATATATATATATAAACACTGTATAGATAGATAAATATACATGTATGTTTGTTTTTGTATCCATCTTACTTTTTATTTATCTATCTATCTATATGCCCAGCCTGTCTATATGTATGCATTTGAGTTTTCCTATGCCATTGTCAGTCTATGTATCATTCATCCTTCCCTCCCTCTTTCTCTCTCTCACTCCCTCCTTCTCTCCATCACTCCCTCCCTCCCTCTCCAGGGAAGATTATTGCATGTATGGGTGCTATATTCAGATAGTATTTGAATCAATGGGAGGAAGTCTATATCAATTCTGCAGTGTGTTTTTTTCTTTAACCACAACGAGTCAGCTCCCCTGTAAACAAGACTCATTGGGGAATACACACAAACAACACACACACACGCACACACACACACACACACACACAACACACACACACACTCAGCAACACACACATAAACAATTGGTCAAAGAGCTGTATAGATTCAGACACATTGCCTTGCGGCGACTCGTTCCAGTTGTCTATATCTGCTGTTAAACAGATTCACAGCAAAACAATTCAGTTGCTTTTCACCTTAGTTTTTATCTTGTGTAGTATTACTTTTCTCTCTCATTTCTATGAGGCCACTCAGAAAAAAAATGGTTATACCTTTCAATAAAACAGTCAGTTAAATCGTGTGGAATCACAAATTATTCCATCCATGGCGTTGCTTGGAACGAAACGTTAGTTTCTAAAATACTGTTTTAGTGTGAGACTCACTTTAGTGCCGCCTAAATCTCCCAAGTCAAAGAAATTAACTTTCAAAGAAGCGATGTAAAAGACGTAATGACATTTCCGAATGCCGTAGCAAGTAGCACTGGAGTGAACATAGCAATCACTGAGGCTCGCCTCATATACGGTGTAATTCATGCATAATAAATGTTCAAAGGTAAGCTTACACATTGTCTTACTAGTTGAATGATTGCCTCAAGCAAAAGAAACAAACGTTTAAATCCTCTGAAAAAGAGAAAAACTATCGTTTTCTTTTCCACCTCAATTTCTGAACGCGGTCGCACAAGTTCGGAGCTCTATCATTTTAATTGCATCGCTGACATATCCCTGATGTGCGATCTAAAAGTCCTCATTTGAAAAACTGTAATGTGTTTTTGTATTCACTCAAGGAAGGAAGTCAGGTCTTAACCAAACCGAGATGATCCATGTCCTCTCTCATTCCCTGTGTTTTTCCACACAGCCTTCAGAATTCCAATTGTTTTTCCAAATGATTGACGTTAGAGTTAGAGACACTTAATCGGTCACCTACAGTCCCAAATAATATTTTGAATCTGCTTTGAACGTGTGAAGAGCTTACTCGTGTATTAGGACTTTGAATAACGGAATAATGTTTTGGCCTTTCTGTAAGGAAGTGTTGTGTAAAACACAAGACTTTGTTACTAAGCAAAGTATTTCTTTGCTTATTTTTATGAGCCTTGTGCCTTTATGTATAGGTATATATTGAATTCCGTTCAGCGCACTAGCGGACAGAAACACCAAAGGACTTTTTTGCACTCATCTGATTGAGCATCTCACTCCAGGAAACCTTCAGGTAGGCTGGGGTCATTGGGACAGACAGAGGGGTGGATAAGGGATAGGTGGATACATACCATAGATAAGAAGATCACTGACAAGAGATCGGGAGCAATGGCAGGGACATACTGTCCTAATGCTCTCCCATCTCACCTCTTCATCTCGTTCCACTCTTCTTTAGCTCTCTCTCCTTCCCCTCCATCTTTGTTCCCCCCCAACACACACACACACACACACACACACACACACACACACACACACACACACACACACACACACACACACACACACACACACACACACACACCTACACACACACACACACACACACACGCACGCACGCACGCACACACACACACACACCTACACACACACACACACACACACACACACATACACACCTACACACCTACACACACACACACACACACACACACACACACACACACACACACACACACACACACACGCACACACACACACACACACACACACACACACACACACACACAAACTGGAAAGCTAGAGCAATAAGCAGCATGTGAAGTGCAGCATGTGAAGTGAAAACTCGTTCCACAGAGAAAAGTGGCCTAAACATCACCCAGTCCATTTCTCCATTACATATTCTGTGTCTCATTTGAGACTGTGGAAATCCCATCATGACCAGTCTTTTTTTGGAAAAACATTTCCGGGGTCCAACGTGAGACAGATTGTGCGGATGGTTATTCATGAGGCCCGGCAGAGTGTGGACACACTACCCTGCCGGAGGGGAGCCAGTGACTCCACCCTCGTGGCCGGCCGTCGTGACCAATCAGGCGAGCCACCGAGGGGTCCGAACTGTTCATCTGTAACCAGTGAAATCGGGACAGGGCTGAAGACAGGAAGGGCTTGTTTTAAGTGTAAAACTAAAAAATCCCCCTGAGAACCCGGCGACCTAGCCGGTACGACGTCTTCGTCACGGCTCGATTAATTCCAGCTTTTTTTTCAGTAAAACCCGACGCAGCCTGTGGAAACCCGATGCCGCTACGCTACGTTGCTCAGAGGGGATAGCGGTGTTTCCGTCGTGCAGTGCCGGGCACGCTGACTCAAGTCGTTTCATTCCGTTTCATTAACTGAAATATGAGGCCTATGTGTGCCTTTGCGAGAAAGAAAGAAAGCGAGATACTAGCACTAAAAAGTGAATCTGGTCGGCTGGTTCACATAGAATTTTTCAAAGATATGAATGAAAGAGAATGTGTGAATGAAATCATGGGAAACTGCATGAGATTAAAGAGGCGGCAGGCTTGGCGGTTGAGACATGTGAAACAATTGACACCTACGTTGTGCTGCATGTTAACACCGCCCATGCCTGGCTCGTATTCCTTGAGAGCATACATCAACACAAATTCAATCTTTGAAGTCTTATTTCCCCAGAGGCTTCACTTGCCTATCCTCACTGGCCATGTTAGGATTTCACAATTATCAGCGATGACATTGTTTAATAACATTAAGGTAAGGTTTCTATTCCTTTTCCCCTAGCTTTCTAGCTCCCTCCACCTCCACAACCCTTGCACACAGGCATATTTCAACTTTATGTCTTCGATTTTTATATTGTATATATTGAATATCCTAGTCTCTTTATTTAATATTTATGTACAGTTTCTTTTGTGTACTTTGGTGATTTTATATTATTTTCTTGACAGCGCAAACATATCAACAAACCTTTGCATGTGCAAAAACTTACCCGGCGATGATGCTGGTCCTGATTCTGATTTGGCCGGTTCCCGGTCGAGTTCTACCCGCACACGGAGCCACCTGACAACCAAACAAGGTTCAAAGGAAGGATCAAAAATTAGTGGAGCCTCGAACACCCATACTCATCACGTATGCACAGTGTTGCGCGGGCCGACGTGTGAGCTCGAGAAGAGACTAGGTGAACGACACCAGCACGCCGTCGCCATTACATCATTAGCGTCGGGTCCAAGCCTTGCCAGCAGGGTTTCCTCGTCCAACGTGCTGACCTTTCCCCCAGTGCCTCCGTTAAAGTGACTTTTTGTCAAAAGGCCAGACGACGGGGCCAGAGTGTCTAAATGTCACCGGCTCTTCTCGAGATGTGACTAGATCTTTTTTGGACGTTCATTTCCGTTAACGGTTTGGTTTTTTGCGGTGTTCGTGATTCGCCATGCAACGAAAGGAACTGTGCGGGGGCTTGAGCAGTCGAACGCCGGGGATGAGTGCGCTCTGCGAATGCCACGCTACTCCTCACTGTTCATTATTCATTATTCACTGCTGCACTTTGTAACTTTTTCACTGCAGGCATCAATTTTGTTTTTAAAATTATTCACAATTTGTACATGTCGAAAAGAGAAAGGCCCGCCATCCGTGACCCGATCCACCCAGGAGTTATTTTCCCTCTCAATCAATTTTGTTGGTGGAGAAAAAGCCTGATAAAATAACATAGCAAAAAAAGGAACTGATTTCAGGAAAAGGTTTGAGAGATTTCTATGGGAGGTGAGTGACACGGAATACAGAGACACTGAGCGAAGAGACTCAATGAATATAGAGGATCATTTAAGAGCAGAGAGAGAGAGAGAGAGAGAGAGAGAGAGAGAGAGAGAGAGAGAGAGAGAGAGAGAGAGAGAGAGAGAGAGAGAGAGAGAGAGAGAGAGAGATAGAGAGAGAGAGAGAGAGAGAGAGAGAGAGAGAGAAAGAGAGGCAGAGTTATAGAGAGTGACAGAGAGAATCGTTCAACTAGAATAGACTCCAAAAATATAGAAACCTACAATAGTTAGGAAAACATAGTAAGACCATCAGAATCAGCCAGGAAATGTATATTGTTGAGGGCGTTTGACTCTCGGTCAAAGGGTCTGGGAGTCAATGTCTTCATCTGCCTGCAGACTGTCCAGGGCATTCATGACCCCTACCTGCTCATGAAAGTACATATACATATACATATACTTCTACTCTTTCACCACAAGCACACACACACAAACACCCCCACAAACACCCACACACATACATACCCACACACATTTACATTTAGGACAACAATATATATACACCAACACACCCACACATAGACACACACAGACACACACACACACACGCGCACACACACACAGACAAACACACACAGACGCGCGCACACATACACACACAGACACACACGACACACACAGAGACAAACGCACGCACACACACGCTCAGCATCCCATCCATCCCATCCACATTGGTAAACATGGGGGAGCCCTTCCCTCCGAGGCTGGAGGATCAAAGCAGAGATGGCTGCCGCATGGCCGTTCTCTGCCTCTTTCAGCGAGCGACCCTGAGCACAGCAAGCCTCCCCGGCACCACAGACCCAGCCCCTCAAGGACTCGCTTCATCCCCCCATGAAGGCTCCGAGCAGCCAATGAGGTCCGCCCGGAGGTTGGAAAAGCGAGCGACGTACAAAGATATTATGGGACATATTTGACATTGACAGAGACGTTGTTCTTCAGGAACGTATTGAAGACAGAAGAGGGATGTCACAGCGTTCAACGCATACTAAAGTGCTCACTTCAATGAGCCGTATAGATACACACACACACACACACACACACACACACACACACACACACACACACACACACACACACACACACACACACACACACACACACACACACACACACACACACACACACACACAAGCACTCATGCAATCTATCTTGGGCCCACACACACACACACACTCTCTATCTTGTGCACACACTCTCAGACACAGACACACATACACACACACTCACTCACTCACTCACATTCACAATTACATTTCCATTAACAAGAGCAAACACAGCTCTCTCACTTCCGCCTTTAATATTTCATTAAGGACCGATGCACACCACGGGGGGAACGTGTGTATTTGCTGCCAACACCTCCATACAGATGCATGTATAGGGTTATCTCTGTGGAGTGGGGGGCCAACACCGGACGTCATGGGATGGGTCAAGTGAGCCTGTCCCGGCTGCAGATCTCATTAACTCCCTATTAATATTTAATAGTGTGTATTGAAGTTGAACGAATGCCTAGAGACAAAGACGCACAGGAACAACCCTCGGACACACACACACACACACACACACACACACACACACACACACACACACACACACACACACACACACACACACACACACACACACACACACACACACACACATACACACTCTGACAGGGTACTCGCACTCCTGCTGGTGTCTGCGCATGCACGTGCATGTCTGTTGATACACTTGAGCAATCACGTGATAGACAGTGCTCTACAGGTATCCTTCTCCACACTGCGTTATTGTGTGTGTGTGTGTGTGTGTGTGTGTGTGTGTGTGTGTGTGTGTGTGTGTGTGAGTGAATCTGTGTGTGTGTGTGTGTGTGTGTGTGTGTGTGTGTGTGTGTGTGTGTGTGTGTGTGTGTGTGTGTGTGTGTGTGTGTGTGTGTTTACAGGCACTTGAGCAAGTGTATATTTGCCACTATGAAATATTCAAAGTGAAAGTAGAGTGCAGTGTTTGCTCGAACTGATACACTGGCTGTTGCTAATGGAACTTTGTCTGCGTGTGTGTGTGTGTGTGTGTGTGTGTGTGTGTGTGTGTGTGTGTGTGTGTGTGTGTGTGTGTGTGTGTGTGTGTGTGTGTGTGTGTGTGTGTGTGTGTGTGTGTGTGCGCGCGCGCGTGCGCGCGTGTGTGTGTGTGTGTGTGTGTGCGCGGAGGAGGTAAGTCTTTTTTTCCCAGTGAATGCTGGGGTGAACCATTTGCTTCCGGTTCAGAGTTCACATTGATCTAGTCAAGTCCACACAAACACACACACACACACACACACACACACACACACACACACACACACACACACACACACACACACACACACACACACACACACACACACACACACACACACACACACACACACACACTCTGATCACTGAGCTGGTGTGATAGCATGCCCCCCCCCCCCCCCCCCTGTCTATATCTTCTCCCGCCTTTCATCACAGCTTGGACTGCGCAGCATGTCTGCACCACCGTCCGATCGATACGAAGACAAATTGACAAAAAATACACCCCCAATCCCCCCCCCTCCTTCTGCAGTGTGATGCACACCTGCCAAACACCCTCACCCTCCCGGGTAGCTGGTCTGACCTCCAGCGGCCTGTTTGTTCACCTCACTTTGTTCAGACTCTGCTCTGCCTCCTCCTCTCCCCCGACCGAAGAAGCGAGGGCTGGTAGCTCACGGCTGGTTCTGCACGCTGGTAGCATCCACACACGGTCTCTGTGGAGGACCGCAGTCAGTAATTCCTCAGCATTTCCAGTAAAGGGCCCGAATCTGGTTAGCGTGCTAGCTGTGGTTTTTCCCACACAGATCTATCCCATCGTCTGTCTCCGCCATTACCATGCCAGGCACCTCACATCGGTTTCCGACCCATCCATTTCATTCTCTCTCTCTCTCTCTCTCTCTCTCTCTCTCTCTCTCTCTCTCTCTCTCTCTCTCTCTCTCCCTCCCTCTTTTTCTCTCTCTCCCTCTTTTTCTCTCTCTCCCTCTCTCTCTCAATCACTCTCATTTCCTTCCGTCTCTCCATCGTGTAATGGCGTCTGTTTAGTATCTGCATTCTACTTGATCTTAACGGTGAAATACAGCCGCAGTGCTTTAGCTCGGCCCCAGCAGGATGTGAAGGTTTTTTTTGTCAATGAACGTTTGTGTCCGATGGGGTTGTTTGTTTTGTTTTAATTATGGTGATGCTATTTACATATTTAATACTGTGTAGATGGTTCTAAATTAAGGTAATGGTTTTCGATTGGAGGAAATGACATGACACGGGCGATTACGTGGTGATTCGCTTGGAGAATTGGGTAAGGTCTGGAATCCACAAATAAAAGTGTGTCTGTCAAACACCGTTAACGGCGATTAGCGTGAATAAGTGATCGTGATTAATGGCTGATTGATTACGATTTGAGTCAGCATGTGATTGATTACGATTTAAACCGGTACAATTAGCTTCTCATCACCCAAACAGCATTTAGCATTACAATGCTAACAAAGAACCCATCAGTTACTATTGCAATACGACAGGATAGCACAACGCTTGACAGATTAATGTTCCGGTGAAGGATAGGGAAGGACAAAAGCAGTTATCCCACTGTACTTTCATGTTAAATGATATTTTAGGTACCAGGTGAACTTTGAACTGCTAAAATAAAAAGATGGCTGACTGGCTTATCCAAATGGAGTGAAGGACTCTGATGTTCCATTATCTTCATAATTTCAAGGTGATTTTCATTCAAAGCAAATTGAGAAACGTCTTGAAGGAGCAGGTTAACACCCTAATCTCGAGTCCAGCAGTTCTACTATGCTGTAGCAGAAATCAGGGGGGCGCAAAACTTTGAGAAGAAAAATGATTTTGTGAGTGAAAGAAGCTTTCAGGAAAGGATTTTTGACATTTATAAATCTACAGTGTTCTCTCTTAACACTGTGTTGTTTGAAACCCAAACTTACACTTACATATTTGTGCCGGCCAAGTTTGTGTTCACCAATCACGCACCTTAACATCCTAGTCTCCTGCAACTTGATTTGTGAAAACACATCTGACCATCAGTTACGTGATATGTTTTACCTCTTTTGTTCCCTCGTCAAGGTTCTTTCAATCTGTTCTACACCTCCGCCACCCCCTTTTCTTTACCAGCCACTGTCTTATTCATTCTCGCTCTCTAACCGTCCAACTTTTACCCTCCACTCCCATGCCGTTTGGCTCTATTTCCCTTTCTTTCTGAGACATACAGAGAGTTCAACGCTACCAGACAGCAAGAACGAGTGAGGAGCCCAACGTTACCAGACAGCCAGAGAGAATGAGGGCGAGAGAGAGAGAGAGAGAGAGAGAGAGAGAGAGAGAGAGAGAGAGAGAGAGAGAATCACCCCGGGCTGCGGGCCTGGAGACGCTCTAATTCAATATTGAACTAATCCATCTGGCCCGCGCGGCTGAATGCAGATGGCTATCGGAACCAGAGACAACCTTGAGCCTCACAGACAGGAGAACATTAAGTCTCATTACACAGCAGTCACAATCATCCACGGGCCCCTCCTGAACCCCATCTTGTTCGGCTGTGTTTGGCCGTTCTGATAGGTTAATGGCTTTCCCTTGTTCGCTTTAGTTCCGTCAAGTGTTTGGGATGATGGAGAAGGTCAAGGAGTGTAACTCAAGTGAGTCACCAATCTCTATTCTCCACCCTCTCAGGTTTTAATGTTTCGGTACACGGTTGTGCGCATTGTCGCTACGCTGTACCGCTCGTGGGAAAGCCTAGTTCCACTTTCCTTGGATAATAATGTATATGACACACGGTCGACGACTGCTTTTATTGGATTTTCACATCACGGCCGCGTGCGTCATTGTACATGATTATTAATCACTTGGGTACTGGCCTCTCTGTGATCATCGTCGGCAGCGCCCTATATCACGTACCCCTGTCAGAACGAGGAGAATCCAACGTTTTGAAAGCCTCAGACGCAGTTTCTCGGTGGATTTGGGGAGTTTTCCCCTCGCCTGCTGGGGGTGAGCGGGGGGTGGTGCCATCACGCCTCATTTGAATGTGGGTCCTGTGAAGACCCCCGAGACTGCTGCTGTGATGAAGCCCTGTGTAAGTAAAGTTGGCTCGAACGGAGTTGACGGTTAAGATTCTCCAGTTCTTTCTCTCACTTCCACCCGATGAGCCGGCTCCAAATCGAACCCTCTCTCTCGCTCTCCCCCTCCCTCTCGCTCTCTCTCTCTCTCTCTCTCTCTCTCTCTCTCTCTCATCTCTCTCTCTCTCCTCTCTCTCTCTCTCTCTCTCTCTCTCTCTCTCTCTCTCTCTCTCTCTCTCTCTCTCTCTCTCTCTCTCTCTCTCTCTCTCTCTCTCTCTCTCTCTCTCTCTCTAGCTCTCACTCTTGTCCTCTCCCTCTTGCTCTTCTACGCCCACACTTGACTTCTATACCCCTTTTTTTTTCATCATCTCCACCGCTCCGCCCACCTGACCCCCTCTATTCTCTCCGCCAGCTGTCATTCCTCCTCTCCTCCATCTCCTTCCACCTCACCCACGAGATGCACTCACTTTCTGCACTGGCTGTCCCTCTCTCTCTCGCTCTACCTCCACCCCCAGTGCCTCCCCCCCCCCCCCCCTCTTCCCTCCCCTCACCTCAGACACGTCTCTTTGCTCTCTCCTTGGATTCAGTCATGGACCCCCCCCCCCCCCCCCCCCCCCACACACACACACACACACACACACACACACACACACACACACACACACACACACACACACACACACACACACACACACACACACACACACACACACACACACACACACACACACACACACTCAACCCCCTGCCACGGACTGAGCCCATCCACCTACTCCTACTACTGCTACTACCACATCCCACTAAACCCTCATCTTGTGCTTCAATCCAATCATCTCCTTCCCATCCCGTTCCCCCAGCAGGCCCGTGACTTGCTGCCGGAGTGGTGGTGGTGTGTCTGGAGCTGTGGCCGTGGCCTGGTAAAGATCAGACGACACGACGGGGGAATACTCTTAATTAGAGCAAGGAGTAAAAGGCGCACATCATCGAACCTTCTGCGGATCGAAAAACACATAATTTATTTAGCAATTAGTAAAGGGTGCCGACTTTGAGAGAGAGAGAGAGGTAATGAATGGCGTAGGTGAGAATGAATTGGCTGTTAAGTCGGTTGACTCTTAGTTTGTTTAATTAGCCATTCTGGGAGGTCTTCGATTTCCAACATAATATGAATGTCTTACATTCATGTGCAACATTGAAAAATGTACCAACAATATTAGTACAGTCATAGCGGCGGCGGTTAGCTCCCGCTAGCTACAGCAGTCTCTTTTTGTTTTAGTTTTTTTCATGTGTCTTATTTGTTTGAGCATGATGCGGTTGACTGACAGCTGGACTGAGTGATTGGACTTGGGGGAAGGGGGTAATTTCTCTGTCACATCGTTGACTGATTATAGACCTGAAGTCTGTCACCATTTGGAACTCCATCAGAAGTTTCTGACATGTGGGGGAGGGGGTGGTAAGATTTGAAGCATATTGACAGAGAAAAGACTAGTCTCGTATTCACAGCATGTATTTTCTCTTTGTCCGCCTTGGTTTGTGCTAGAAAGGCTTGCAATGAAAGGCTCTGCACTACAATGGGGGGACAATACTTGTATATATATATTTATATATAACATATAAACAGGTTGATGAATGAAGAATGAAATGTGTAGCTACCCCAAAAATACATGGGTGCATTTTCTTGGTAAAGTACTTAAAATATGTACTTTTGTTGTTTTTTTGTTCACCAAAGTTTTGTTTGTTGTGCAGGAAATAAACTACTTGATAAAGTATGTGAGAAAGGTTGACCAATAGGAAGGTTGGTAAAATAGAACGCAGGCTATCACAGAATACATTTTAATGAACTTTTGCTTTACTACTTTTTTTACTACACCTTAAGTGCCTGAATGTGACACCTGATTTCATTTATACCTCAGTCACTCCGGGCCTGTTGTCACGGTTAGTTGAGGATTACCTAATAAAAAAAGAAACAATCTTCACCTAAAAATTCACTGTGAAGATTGCTTCTTTTAGGTTTGGGCTGAAGTAAAACGGCTGAATTATTTATGTCCCACACACGGAGACAAATACAATCTTTGAAGAGATCAGAGCACATTAATCACCTTGATTAACTGGAGGCGACAGCTCTAACAGCCGCCGTTCCGAGGCGGAGCAGTTTAGACGCAGCCAATGTTCTGGCTGGGGTATGATGGGAAAAAGCTGACTCCTTTGAGAACCGTTTGTGTGTGCCTCTGGGGGTGATCAAAAAGAGAAAGGAAAGTATTGTCTCAATGCCTCCCTTACAAAGAAAGCCTTTTCAGTTATCCAATGATGATTACATCAGATTATATTTGGGAAATAAGGTCCACTTTTCATGACATCTCATGGATAATATAAAATATGGGACCTTATTTGACATACCTTAGAATATCCCCATTCCTTTGGAGAATATTTAGCCAAGTTTAAGTTTTTGGGGGGTTTTCACTCCCAACTGGGTCACATACATTTTCTAAATGAGTCAGCGTTTGACAATAGAATCTTAATAGAGAGAGAAGAGAGCAGAGAGAATAGACTTACTTTTTTGTAGCAGGACTAACTAAGTAACTTGAAGGAAAACCATGTCTGGATGGAATCGATGTATCTCCACAATATCCTAGCCATTCTGAGGCCCTGTTTACACGAAAACCCAGTTTTTATCACAGAAAACGATTATTTCTAAAAAAAACTCTGGCCAAAGTGGAGATTTCAGATAACGCCGGTTATGTGTTGTCGTGTCAACTGGGAGAAACAGGGTTTTTGGTTCTCAAGCGTCACATTATGCGCCAGAAAATGCCAAAAATATATTGGATGTTTTGAAAGGAACAAGAAGTCGCTTGTGTTATTCGTCGTTGTTGATTCTGAGGATTCTGATTGGCTTGCATGGCTTAATCCTTCTCCCTACACTGCCGCCCATAGGTTTGGCATAGTTATAATTGCGCTCAACGGTGTATAAATGCGGGTTATTGTAAATGACAACTTTTTTGAAAACAATGTTGTGTTCACAATGTTATTTTTGAAAACGGGGGGGGGGGGGGGGGGGGGG
>NC_079432.1:8321272-8488590 GCF_026213295.1 Gadus chalcogrammus | reverse complement strand
GCATTCTACTTGATCTTAACGGTGAAATACAGCCGCAGTGCTTTAGCTCGGCCCCAGCAGGATGTGAAGGTTTTTTTTGTCAATGAACGTTTTGTGGTCCGATGGGGTTGTTTGTTTTGTTTTAATTATGGTGATGCTATTTACATATTTAATACTGTGTAGATGGTTCTAAATTAAGGTAATGGTTTTCGATTGGAAGGAAATGACATGACACGGGCGATTACGTGGTGATTCGCTTGGAGAATTGGGTAAGGTCTGGAATCCACAAATAAAAGTGTGTCTGTCAAACACCGTTAACGGCGATTAGCGTGAATAAGTGATCGTGATTAATGGCTGATTGATTACGATTTGAGTCAGCATGTGATTGATTACGATTTAAACCGGTACAATTAGCTTCTCATCACCCAAACAGCATTTAGCATTACAATGCTAACAAAGAACCCATCAGTTACTATTGCAATACGACAGGAGAGCACAACGCTTGACAGATTAATGTTCCGGTGAAGGATAGGGAAGGACAAAAGCAGTTATCCCACTGTACTTTCATGTTAAATGATATTTTAGGTACCAGGTGAACTTTGAACTGCTAAAATAAAAAGATGGCTGACTGGCTTATCCAAATGGAGTGAAGGACTCTGATGTTCCATTATCTTCATAATTTCAAGGTGATTTTCATTCAAAGCAAATTGAGAAACGTCTTGAAGGAGCAGGTTAACACCCTAATCTCGAGTCCAGCAGTTCTACTACGCTATAGCAGAATTCAGGGGGGCGCAAAACTTTGAGAAGAAAAATGATTTTGCACAAGTGAAAGAAGCTTTCAGGAAAGGATTTTTGACATTTATAAATCTACAGTGTTCTCTCTTAACACTGTGTTGTTTGAAACCAAAACTTACACTTACATATTTGTGCCGGCCAAGTTTGTGTTCACCAATCACGCACCTTAACATCCTAGTCTCCTGCAACTTGATTGGTGAAAACACATCTGACCATCGGTTACGTGATATGTTTTACCTCTTTTGTTCCCTCGTCAAGGTTCTTTCAATCTGTTCTACACCTCCGCCACCCCCTTTTCTTACCAGCCACTGTCTTATTCATTCTCGCTCTCTAACCGTCCAACTTTACCCTCCACTCCCATGCCGTTTGGCTCTATTTCCCTTTCTTTCTGAGACACACAGAGAGTTCAACGCTACCAGACAGCAAGAACGAGTGAGGAGCCCAACGTTACCAGACAGCCAGAGAGAATGAGGGTGAGAGAGAGAGAGAGAGAGAGAGAGAGAGAGAGAGAGAGAGAGAGAGAGAGAGAGAGAGAGAGAGAGAGAGAGAGAATCACCCCGGGCTGCGGGCCTGGAGACGCTCTAATTCAATATTGAACTAATCCATCTGGCCCGCGCGGCTGAATGCAGATGGCTATCGGAACCAGAGACAACCTTGAGCCTCACAGACAGGAGAACATTAAGTCTCATTACACAGCAGTCACAATCATCCACGGGCCCCTCCTGAACCCCATCTTGTTCGGCTGTGTTTGGCCGTTCTGATAGGTTAATGGCTTTCCCTTGTTCGCTTTAGTTCCGTCAAGTGTTTGGGATGATGGAGAAGGTCAAGGAGTGTAACTCAAGTGAGTCACCAATCTCTATTCTCCACCCTCTCAGGTTTTAATGTTTCGGTACACGGTTGTGCGCATTGTCGCTACGCTGTATCGCTCGTGGGAAAGCCTAGTTCCACTTTCCTTGGATAATAATGTGTATGACACACGGTCGACGACTGCTTTTATTGGATTTTCACATCACGGCCGCGTGCGTCATTGTACATGATTATTAATCACTTGGGTACTGGCCTCTCTGTGATCATCGTCGGCAGCGCCCTATATCACGTACCCCTGTCAGAACGAGGAGAATCCAACGTTTTGAAAGCCTCAGACGCAGTCTCTCGGTGGATTTGGGGAGTTTTCCCCTCGCCTGCTGGGGGTGAGCGGGGGGTGGTGCCATCACGCCTCATTTGAATGTGGGTCCTGTGAAGACCCCCGAGACTGCTGCTGTGATGAAGCCCTGTGTAAGTAAAGTTGGCTCGAACGGAGTTGACGGTTAAGATTCTCCAGTTCTTTCTCTCACTTCCACCCGATGAGCCGGCTCCAAATCGAACCCCCTCTCTCGCTCTCCCCCCTCCCTCTCCTCTCTCTCTCTCTCTCTCTCTCTCTCTCTCTCTCTCTCTCTCTCTCTCTCTCTCTCTCTCTCTCTCTCTCTCTCTCTCTCTCTCTCTCTCTCTCTCTCTCTCTCTCTAGCTCTCTCTCTCTCTAGCTCTCACTCTTGTCCTCTCCCTCTTGCTCTTCTACGCCCACACTTGACTTCTATACCCCTTTTTTTTTCATCATCTCCACCACTCCGCCCACCTGACCCCCTCTATTCTCTCCGCCAGCTGTCATTCCTCCTCTCCTCCATCTCCTTCCACCTCACCCATGAGATGCACTCACTTTCTGCACTGGCTGTCCCTCTCTCTCTCGCTCTACCTCCACCCCCAGTGCCTCCCCCCCCCCTCTTCCCTCCCCCTCACCTCAGACACGTCTCTTTGCTCTCTCCTTGGATTCAGTCATGGACCCCCCCCCCCCCCACACACACACACACACACACACACACACCCTCAACCCCCTGCCACGGACTGAGCCCATCCACCTACTCCTACTACTGCTACTACCACATCCCACTAAACCCTCATCTTGTGCTTCAATCCAATCATCTCCTTCCCATCCCGTTCCCCCAGCAGGCCCGTGACTTGCTGCCGGAGTGGTGGTGGTGTGTCTGGAGCTGTGGCCGTGGCCTGGTAAAGATCAGACGACACGACGGGGGAATACTCTTAATTAGAGCAAGGAGTAAAAGGCGCACATCATCGAACCTTCTGCGGATCGAAAAACACATAATTTATTTAGCAATTAGTAAAGGGTGCCGACTTTGAGAGAGAGAGAGAGGTAATGAATGGCGTAGGTGAGAATGAATTGGCTGTAAGCCGGTTGACTCTTAGTTTGTTTAATTAGCCATTCTGGGAGGTCTTCGATTTCCAACATAATATGAATGTCTTACATTCATGTGCAACATTGAAAAATGTACCAACAATATTAGTACAGTCATAGCGGCGGCGGTTAGCTCCCGCTAGCTACAGCAGTCTCTTTTTGTTTTACTTTTTTTCATGTGTCTTATTTGTTTGAGCATGATGCGGTTGACTGACAGCTGGACTGAGTGATTGGACTTGGGGGAAGGGGGTAATTTCTCTGTCACATCGTTGACTGATTATAGACCTGAAGTCTGTCACCATTTGGAACTCCATCAGAAGTTTCTGACATGTGGGGGAGGGGGGTGGTAAGATTTGAAGCATATTGACAGAGAAAAGACTAGTCTCGTATTCACAGCATGTATTTTCTCTTTGTCCGCCTTGGTTTGTGCTAGAAAGGCTTGCAATGAAAGGCTCTGCACTACAATGGGGGGACAATACTTGTATATATATATTTATATATAACATATAAACAGGTTGATGAATGAAGAATGAAATGTGTAGCTACCCCAAAAATACATGGGTGCATTTTCTTGGTAACCATTTTTTCAGGGTAAAGTACTTAAAATATGTACTTTTGTTGTTTTTTTGTTCACCAAAGTTTTGTTTGTTGTGCAGGAAATAAACTACTTGATAAAGTATGTGAGAAAGGTTGACCAATAGGAAGGTTGGTAAAATAGAACGCAGGCTATCACAGAATACATTTTAATGAACTTTTGCTTTACTACTTTTTTTACTACACCTTAAGTGCCTGAATGTGACACCTGATTTCATTTAAACCTCAGTCACTCCGGGCCTGTTGTCACGGTTAGTTGAGGATTACCTAATAAAAAAAGAAACAATCTTCACCTAAAAATTCACTGTGAAGATTGCTTCTTTTAGGTTTGGGCTGAAGTAAAACGGCTGAATTATTTATGTCCCACACACGGAGACAAATACAATCTTTGAAGAGATCAGAGCACATTAATCACCTTGATTAACTGGAGGCGACAGCTCTAACAGCCGCCGTTCCGAGGCGGAGCAGTTTAGACGCAGCCAATGTTCTGGCTGGGGTATGATGGGAAAAAGCTGACTCCTTTGAGAACCGTTTGTGTGTGCCTCTGGGGGTGATCAAAAAGAGAAAGGAAAGTATTGTCTCAATGCCTCCCTTACAAAGAAAGCCTTTTCAGTTATCCAATGATGATTACATCAGATTACATTTAGGAAATAAGGTCCACTTTTCATGACATCTCATGGATAATATAAAATATGGGACCTTATTTGACATACCTTAGAATATCCCCATTCTTTTTGGAGAATATTTAGCCAAGTTTAAGTTTTTGGGGGGTTTTCACTCCCAACTGGGTCACATACATTTTCTAAATGAGTCAGCGTTTGACAATAGAATCTTAATAGAGAGAGAAGAGAGCAGAGAGAATAGACTTACTTTTTTGTAGCAGGACTAACTAAGTAACTTGAAGGAAAACCATGTCTGGATGGAATCGTATCTCCACAATATCCTAGCCATTCTGAGGCCCTGTTTACACGAAAACCCAGTTTTTATCACAGAAAACGATTATTTCTAAAAAAACTCTGGCCAAAGTGGAGATTTCAGATAACGCCGGTTATGTGTTGTCGTGTCAACTGGGAGAAACATGGTTTTTGGTTCTCAAGCGTCACATTATGCGCCAGAAAATGCCAAAAATATATTGGATGTTTTGAAAGGAACAAGAAGTCGCTTGTGTTATTCGTTGTTGTTGATTCTGAGGATTCTGATTGGCTTGCATGGCTTAATCCTTCTCCCTACACTGCCGCCCATAGGTTTGGCATAGTTATAATTGCGCTCAACGGTGTATAAATGCGGGTTATTGTAAATGACAACTTTTTTGAAAACAATGTTGTGTTCACAATGTTATTTTTGAAAACGGGGGGGGGGGGGGGGGGGGGATATTCGTTCCTCTAAGTACCCTGCTATGTATAAACGTGGCCTGAGAACATCATGCACTGACCTGTTTAAATTGCCTCCTTGGTCTCCTCGTTAGCATGATTGCACCTGTGATAATTTACTATAATTGATCATTGTGGGTGTCAGGTCAGCCTGTGCTTTCTCCCTCTGTCTGTCAAGACTGTTTCTGTAGCCCGTATCTGTCAGTAAGTCTGTTCGGAGTTGCATTAAGTATGCTTTGGTTGTGTTCTGGTCCTGCTCCCCCCTTGTGGTCTTCTGTGTTTCATCTTTAGGAGTAGGTTATGTAACACATTCATTCACTTTATTGTTTAATTGGTCCATGGGGATATTTAAGAGCGTAAGAAAAATTACATGTTTTACAGTGACTGAACTAGTGTATGTATTCCCAGCTGAAAAGATGCAGTGTTTGCCCAGCAGTCCATCTGTAGGCCTCCCTGAGCACGATTCCCAACTGACCTTATCCTTAATGACATCTATCTAAAGGCTAAGTAAACGTATTCAATGACTGAAATTGTAAATAGTAACATAATGCCCAAGGATTCGGTGAGAATCAGTAGATTAAGGAGGTGTATTCATTTAGGCCAACACATTGCAATTGCCTGCTCTGAAATGATAGGCCTACTAAAAGTAAAGCTCTTAATTATCTTCCATTCAACCAAAACATTTCGGCAGTGAAAAGAAGAGACTCTTTTCTTTTTTGGTCTTCGACAAAACACTCAAAGAAACTTAATCTTGAACGCACCGTAATGTTGGCCACACATAGACACGCATGGAAATACGCAAGTCTGTGGAAGTGTGGATTCCTCCTGCATGTCCGATTTATGTGCGTCTTCACACTGAACACGAATCCTTGCGGGGGTATGGCGTCAATACTTTATTTTATGTTGGGAGACACCAATCGATCACGCTCTCTTTCCCCCACCGAACGGAAGCACTCCATATTCAGCGGTTGATTTCGCGGCTGGATATACTACACACCACTTAGCGGTCTTGTGTGTGTGTGTGTGTGTGTGTGTGTGTGTGTGTGTGTGTGTGTGTGTGTGTGTGTGCATGTGTGCATGCGTGCGTGCGTGCGTGTGTGTGTGCGTGTGTGCGTACGTGTGCATATTGGAGATGTTATCAGAGCATGTATCAGTGCTCATTCTCTTCCTGTACGCAGGAACTAAGAGTTGGATTAAAAACTAAATTTAATCAGTTGACAATTTTATTTATTATCGACTCAACACATTATACAATTACATTTTATTAATATAAAAAATATGTGTATAAATATGAATGATGGATCATAATGAATCAAGATGAAGTATGATGTTTGAACTTGGGTCAGGGGACTTTTAGTTTGAGTGGTTTGTTGACATGATCCCATAAATCTGTGGGTTTTAGTTTGGTTAATACATGTATCATAACTAAGAGGTAGGTAGGGGTTCGACAATGAATCATATACAGGTCATTAAGGAGCAGGTAGGAGTTGGACAGTGAATACATATAGAGATCATTTAGGAGCAGGTAGGGGTTAGATACTGAAAACACATACAGGTCATTAAGGAGCAGGTAGGGGTTAGACAGTGAATACATCTCCATGTCATTAAGAGTAGGTAGGGGATGGACAGGGAATACATATACACTTCATTAATAGGCAGGTAGGGGTTAGACAGTGAATAGATCATTTAGGAGCAGGTAGGGTTTAGATAGTAAAAACACATACAGGTCATTAAGGAGCAGGTAGGGGTTGGATAGTGAATACATGATACAGGTCATTAAGGAGCAGGTGGAGGTTAAACAGTCTATTCAGGATTAGGAAGGGGTTAGGGCATCCTGCTTAAGGATGTCCACAGGGAGGGCCTCCATGGCCTCCGCAGGGCTCGGGGCTGGGGTTATAGGGGTTTGGGGAGAGATACTTTGCGAGTAGCAAAAATAATTGCAAATGAATGCTCGATACGATGCGACAAATCGACGGTGGTGAAGATAGTGAATAGATAAACCACAGGCCAACTGAAAAGCGCAAGGGAAAACCGGTGTGACTTTATATCAGCACGTTATGGATCATTATAACATTGGTGCTGCAGAGCCATAAATTGCAGCCTTGGGTAAGTTAGTTTCTATTATGTAGGGCTTACAGAATTTACACGAAAATATCAATATGGCACGCAGCAGGTATGCAAAGAGAGAGGCTGTGGTGTTTGCTAAGGGGCCCCATGCCAGTGTGGCTGGGGCCTGATTTAAATGTATTTAGTTATTTACTGGTCATGCCTGGGCCTCAGGGCACTTATCTACAGGTAGGATGAAGGACGTTGAACCTTCCAATTGGGAGTCAAACAATCTATCCAATCGAACTCGAATAAGCTATACTGGTCCATTTACAAAGCTTGCATATCCTCAAATAGTGTGTCTCCTGTGAAAGCCGTACCATACGCATCCACAGTGCAGATGTACGTGCACGCACCCACACACACATACTAGGCTAAGAACTCATTATCTCTCTGTCGCTTTTACAGTTGAATTTGTTTAATCCAGGCTCCAGACACGCTTGGTCACGCACACGCACGCACACGCACACGCACACGCACACGCACACACACACACACACACACACACACACATATCCATAAATACACACATATTTACACACACACACACAAACACACACACACACACATATTTTCACACATACATACCACAACACTCATACACCACGTTTCTACACACACACACCACACCACACACAGAGGCATTCCGTGCACGGCGGGAGGTCCGCGCTCCTAAATCCCCCCGCCCGTGTTAGCGGGGGCGCGTGGTAGCAGCTGAACCGCGGCACCAGTCGCTCCCCTCTATGAATAGCCGAGCACATCCAGCTGGGCCCACCAGCCATCAACATAAATAACGCATTTACATCTTTTCTCTCGCAGATTAGACATTATCGCCGCTCTTTCCCACCTCGGGTGCGCGGCGCTCCCGCCAAATGAATCCGTGGCTCTTGAGACCGGGGAGCCGAGGCGAGGGCCACTCTGGGAGGGAGGGATGATTAGGGTGACGCCACGGCTGTGGAGCATAAAGCAGAGCCGGCTTTACGTGTCGCTGTGTGTGGCTTTTCTCGTATAGCCGTCTGTGGAGTGGCAGTGCCGGTGCAGTGTGTGTTGTGAGGGTTTGGTGTCTCGGCCTACGGCGCGTTGCCGTGACGTCCCTCGTGTTTACTTCCCCTTTGCCCTTAAATAAAGTCAATCCGAGAAGTGAAAGCGAGTGTATTTATGTAATTGTGGATTTCCGCCGAGCCAATTCAGCAAAGACATCACTGCGATGCTCCCTAATCCGTTTGCTTCCTCTGATGACACCAGTCACAGGAAATAAAAATCGCTCTTCAACATCCGTGGGGTAAAAACTAAACTCGATGTGAATGGTTGGAAGCGAGATAAAGACCCTGAAAGCGCTGTGTACACCCGGCCCACCCCGGGGCTGGTGTCAGGGATGCGTCCGTAGCAGCGGTGAGGAATATTGGACCATCCAGCATTGACTAGACCTCCCTGGCTCAGGGACCAGAACTGGGGGCCACAGTGCTGTCTGTCAGCCCTGTGATGTGCCTATGAGGGTTCCCAGATGGTGGTGGTGGAGGGGGTGGGGGAGGGGGTGGGGGAGGAGGCTGGTTGTGATGGCAGGGGTAAAAGGGGTGGTTGACTGTGACGGAGACATATTGTAAAACAATGTCTGGCCATGGGGCTTGTGCATGAGAGGGAGATAAAGAGAGATAGGAGTGATTGAGAGAGATAGGAGGGGTGGATAGAGAGAGAGGGAGATAGAGAGACAGGGATGGAGAGTGAGAGAGAGAGAGATGAGAGAGATGAGAGAGAGAGAGAGAGAGAGAGAGAGAGAGAGAGAGAGAGAGAGAGAGAGAGAGAGAGAGAGAGAGAGAGACAGGGATGGAGAGTGAGAGAGAGAGAGAGAGAGAGACAGGGATGGAGAGTGAGAGAGAGAGAGAGAGAGAGAGAGAGAGAGAGAGAGAGAGAGAGAGAGAGAGAGAGAGAGAGAGAGAGAGAGAGAGAGAGAGAGAGAGAGAGAGAGAGAGGGAGAGAGAGATGGTTCACATGAACAGAGAGCGGAGGGGAGGTTGAATAGAAAGAGAGAGGGATAGAGAGAGATAGAGGGAGATGAGGGGATAATGAAGAGAGAGAGAGATTCCAGTGCCAATACGGTAGTCTCCGGCGGGGTCGGCCAACACAAGGTATTGACTTAACATTTGAAGCACCTTGTCACGTCTCCAAGAGCATTACTTTACCCTAGCCTTGGTGTGGATCTGATGCTTTAAGAACAACCTTCATGCCTCCCCTCTGTCTTACTCTCGCTCTCTATATTTGTATTATAGATGCTTGGATGGCTTTCTGTAAAGATAGAAAACAGATGTCTGGAAATAATCAACTAGTAGTATACACCCTTACCCCATTGGTTGGTCACTCAGCAAAGAAAAGCACCAAAAAGCAGCCCTTACTCGTGAAAAGCCATGCCTTGCTGATGCTATTTTAGAGCACTGGCACCATTTTGAGTCCAATTCAACCACTGCTTCTAACACAACCAATCGCTGTGTCCTTTTTTGTCTGGAGCCCGTCTCCATGGTGACCTGTTGCAAGTTAAATAAGGTTTTATTTGTGAGGCAAAATACCGACTTTTGTCTGTTGAATGACTGAGGTTAATGTATTCAATTCGGTGACCCTAACGCACGAGTTTGGAAGGAAAGCACACGCTATACACGGTACATATGACTGTGGCTTAGCAGGCACTCATTCATTTCACACATCACAGACTTCTGTGAGAGATGGCATCCACACGTAGTGACACCTTCCAGTGTTGTGACAGTAAGGGCCCTTGGATTGGCTGAAAGAATCGAAAGGCGCTCCAAATGGAACTAACATATTGTGACGCCCCAACACATCATCGGAAAAAAAGGGGTGTCAGAGTTGATTGAATTATTCTCAAAAGTTACATGTTATTCAACATTATGTTTCCTTTTATGTTGCTTTCGCACATCCTTTGAAGAACCCAAGGTTCCTAGATTAATACAAACTAGATCCACTGATCACATGAATTACGTTGATTTGTTAATCTGCTTATTAGTTTGATTAGCATAAGAAGGACATCTGGCTTATCTCTCATTAAAATGTATCAAGGAGGAGATGTCAATTAATTAATTATGCTAGCTTAATTTGACCTCACGATATTAAAACTAACATTAGTATCTCATGGATCATTCATTCGTAGTGCTAACACCAGCGGGTACTCAGACCCTGTAGGCGTGGCTTATTGACCATCCCGCCCATACCATTACAGGCTGAAGATCTACCGGGGAACAAACCGTGTAGACGTGGCGTCTTTACCATTCCTCCCATACCAATATATACTGAAGTTTCACCTGCATTCGAGAGACGCTTCTCTAACCACCTCCAGAGTGCACGTCCGTTTACCTTGGTTCTCTAAAATAAACCACCTGTTGAACCCTTTCCACTCCTCCAGTCATGCCTAGCCCCAGAACCAAGATACCTGAGCCAATCAAAATGACGCCTCATCCAAGCCTAAACTAGGGTTGCCAACCGTCCCGTAAAATACGGAATCGTCCCTTATTTGGCAATTAAATGTTGCGTCCCGTATTGAACCAATACGGGACGCAATTTGTTCCGTATTTCCATAAATGTCCAATACACATGTCTGTCACACACACAAATACTAAATCTAACAATAATGATCAAAACAAAACACAGGGAATACTACGGTCAGCAAAATTGTCGCGGCGGGATCTACGCAAGACCCGCTCCGGTCATCTGTGTGTCTGCGCATGCGTGTGGTGGTCACGGTTGCCTAGCGACAGACACCACACACCGGCGCTGCTCACAAAACCCGCGCCTTTTAAAAATGTCCACTACACCCGATACTCCACCACGTCCTCAAAAGCGTAAACGCTTGCAGAAGTACGGACGTGAGTGGGAAGACGCACATCCTTGACTGGACAGCGTCAGTGGAGATGTTTACAAGGCAAGTTGTAAAATATGTCGGCGAGTGTTTTCAGTGGCGCACGGTGGGCTGTCTGACATCAGACAGCATGCAACAGGAGAGCAACACTGCAGACACGAAAGATCACAGAAGACCCAAGCGTCAGTGTCACAGTTCTTCATACCCCAATCATCTCCTGAGGTTGATACGGTGGGGTACATTATGTTGTGATTGATTTCCTATCTGGTTGTGCTTTTGCCAGAACATCGCAGTGCATGGGCAGAGCCTATTTTAGTAAACTGTTGTGGTTTGATTGATTGTTTAGGATGTTGAGTTTTAAAAGTCGAATGACCGACCATTTATTTAATATACAGAAGTATATAAATATTATATATGGCCATTTAAAGAACAAATCATACTAATGGATTAACAGTTAATAAATAAATAAATACATTTGTTAAAAGAAAACCTTTATTCTTTAATATACATACATTTCCTAGATTAAAAATGTTTGTAGAGCTTTCTGTGTATTCTGTGTCACAATTTTTATATTTTTGAGGAATGCAGTGTTCAGTGATCATTACATCAATTATATTATTAGTGTCGATTAACTGTTTGGATGACCTGACTTCTTTTCGAGTGACAAGACAGGCAGCAGACAAATGTTCAATTTGATCAACAATATGTCATCCCACTCCTCCTCTCTATATTACCGCAGCTGAGGTGACACAGGTGTACCACACAGTAAGACACAACCTCAGCTACAACAGTGTTGACTGTGCACATAAACTGAATCAAAAGATTCTCCTGGATTCAAAAATTAAAAAAAAAAAAATGTATAGGGACAACAATGGCAGAGTCAGTGGTTAAAGATGTCCTTGCTCCAAAGGCAGTGGCTGATGTTCTCAAGGCCCTAACATCAGATAAACCCCTCCCATTTTCCATTCAGACAGATGCATCAAATAAAGGAAACAGGAAGATGTTCCCCCTTGCTGTTCAATACTTCAGTCCAGAATGCGGGGTCACCAACAAAATGCTGGATTTCATTGAAAATGCAGATGAGTCCGCTGCTGGGATTGTAGCTCTCACAGAGCAGTCGCTTGACAAATTTGGCTTATCGTTGGATCATGTGACAGCATTTAGTGCACTGCAGACAACACAAATGTGAATTATGGAATTCACAACTCTGTCTTCACCAACTTGAAGAAGTAACAAAAAGATCTGCTGCAAGGAAACTGCCATGCCCATATTTTGCACAACACAGTGAAGCATGCTCTTGACCAGCTCACTGTAGATGTGGAAAATGTTGTGCTGAAGGTCTATGCCTTCTTTTCCACATCTGCCAAACGAAGAGAATCACTCAAAGAGTTTTGTAGGTTTTGTGATGTTGAGTTCCAGGAAATTCTGCAACATGTCACAACCAGGTGGCTCTCCCTTAATCCAGCCATCACCCGGCTAATGCAAACCTGGATTGCACTGAAATCGTACTTCATCAACCTGGGGGGAGGAGTGTCCCAAACAACTTCGAGCATTGTTAAAGTTCAGTGAGGACTCAACTGAGGAAGATGGAGACATTGTGGAGGTTTACCTTCTTTTCTGCAATAATATCCTCTCTCTCTTTGAGGAAGTTGTAAAGAAGCTGGAGAGTGATGAAACCAACTGTGTTGAGTTATATTCCATCATGGAAAACCTCAAGCAAAAGCTCACACAGAGACGAGATTAACAGTTCTATGGCTACTTAACTAAATTGAAGATGCAGCGTCTCCGTCCACTTGATGCTGACATGGCAAGGGCAGATTTTACTGCATTCCTCAACACAGCACTCTCATATGTTGAGAAATGGTTCAACTTTTCGGAACACTACTGGTTGTTCTCACTGCAACCTCTCTCTCTGCACCATGGCACCATGACCTTTACTGACATTGAGAGGGTGACCACCAAGCTCAACCTCATCCATAAAGTCAACATGGATGAACTTTATGATGAATGCTCCACAGCAAAACCCATTCTGAAGAGGCTCAAAGAAGATGCTGAAGATGAATGGAAGTCCAAAGGTGTGGCTGCCAGGTGGGTGGCTCTCTTTCGAGTAGCTGACCTGCCAAACATGTTGTCTATCACCAGACACATCCTGAGCATCCCAGCATCCACTGGATGTGTGGAAAGGATCTTCTCCAGAATGGCCAACAAATGGAGTGACTGCCGGAACAGGTGCTCCACAGAGCTCATGAGAAATGACATGAAGTTCTCAGTTTATTTAGTTTATATTTTAAAAGTTCATTGCTGCACACGCCACACAAAGAGATTTCATTCAAGATTGAATTGACAGCACTTTATAAAAGAATGTTATGTGGTAATAAAGCATTTCAAGCTTTAAGTATGACTAATTCCTTTCTTGATCAACCCTTTACTAAAAACACCAGCACAAAATAAAACATACCACTGCTGCGGCTGCGGGCGCCCCGCCCCACAGGAGTCGGGCCCGTGGTGGGCGTCCCTTATTTTAATTTCTGAAAGTTGGCAACCCTAGCCTAAACACATCTACAGAGAGAATGGTTTTCAAGTGACTGGTACATCATTGTACCCCTCGTAACAATCAAAAACAAAAAACATTTCCCTCGGCCCAACTGTCCTACAACCGTCCCCTGGTATAAACCGCATGGATCCGCACCGGAACAATGACACCGGGCCGCGGGCCCCGCAGTAACCACCAATCTCTGCGATGTCACGCCATCCAGATGGCCCATCAGACATTCAATAATGAAGTATTAACTTTGATACCTCCAGCGCAAGCCGTTCCCCGGCGCGCGCGCGCGTGCACGCTGCAAGACGCCAGTTGGAGCGTCATCAAAAAATAATAAAATCTAATAAAAACCAAACGACGACGCGCCGTCTGCATCCGGCGTTCCCGGGAAGCAGAGGGATTTGTTTCATAATGGGAGCCGGGGAGAACGGTGCGCACATCAAAACCTAGGGGTCGTCCAGGGAGACGGCCGCCTCACTCAGAAATAATGAGGTCGTTCAGAGCATAATGAGGGAGCCTATCACCGACGTGAGCGCGCGCGGGGGGGGGGGAAGGGGGGGTAGGGCGACAAAGACCTCGGAGATCTGTTCACCCGCCACTTTGTTCGAAACCACGTTTGGGATTGAAAAAAGGTTTCAGCCCCCTTATTTGTTCTCCCCTACTCCCCGACCGACCGACACAACCGCCGCCGCCCCCCCCCCCACACACACACACACACACACACACACACACACAAACCCATCCTCCACCCCTCCCGCTACTCTCTCTGGCGCTGTCATTCTGTCGTGTCATCAGCGCCAGCGGGGTGTGACAACCCACTAGGCTTTTAATCATTCTCAATCAGGAGGGAATCTCTCTCTCTCTCTCTCTCTCTCTCTCTCTCTCTCTCTCTCTCTCTCTCTCTCTCTCTCTCTCTCTCTCTCTCTCTCTCTCTCTCTCTCTCTCTCTCTCTCTCTCTCTCTCTCTCTCTCTCTCTCTCTCTCTCTCCATCCCCCTCCCTCTAACTTACACCTTTCTCTAAACTTGCCTATTCTCACTCTAGCTCTCCCTTCCTCTCTCTTGCCCATCTCTCTCTTCCTGACTACATGTCAAACATACAGTACCGGAACATGTTGGCCTATAGCACCCACCACAATGCTTGCTCTCTCTCTCTCTCTCTCTCTCTCTCTCTCTCTCTCTCTCTCTCTCTCTCTCTCTCTCTCTCTCTCTCTCTCTCTCTTCCTCCCTCTCTCTCTATGTACATATATATGTCTCTATCCCTCTCCCACTCCATCCCTGTCTCTCTTACTTTACTCTCCCAATCCCTCCCCATCCAACTCTTCCTCCCTCGCTCTCTCTCGCTCTCTCTCTCTCCCTCTGTTTGGAGGGTGTATGTTTGTGTGTGTGTGTGTGTGTGTGTGTGTGTGTGTGTGTGTGTGTGTGTGTGTGTGTGTGTGTGTGTGTGTGTGTGTGTGTGTGTGTGTGTGTGTGTGTGTGTGTGTGTGCGTGTGTGTGCTGACGGAATGGAGGACAGTGAACCCGCTACATAACCTTTGCAAGGACAGCGGCGAGGCAGGGCTGTCCGGCCAGAAAGCACTTTAGGAAAGGAAAACCATCGGTGCGGTTAATACCCAAAAGATGAGGAAAGAGAACGTCGACGGAGCAGCAGGAGGAGGAGGAGGAGGAGGAGGAGGAGGAGGTGGAGGAGGAGGAGGCCAGAGCGCCAACCATGATGACTTCTATATATAGCCATTGCCAGTGCGTGAGTGTAGAGACGCAGGCGCCGCACAAACCTATCCATCGCTAAGACGCCACGCCCTCCTAGCTTAAGGGATTTCAGTGTGAGTAATGTGTGCGTTTGTATGTGTGAATAGTGTGTAGCGTGTGTGTGTGTAAAGTGTATCGTGTGTGTGTGTGTGTGTGTGTAGGGGGGTGGGGGGGCTAATGCAAATATGTGTGTTATAGTGTTGAGCGATGATGATAATGTTTTTATACACTATGTATTTGTGTGTTTATGTGTGTGTGTGTGTGTGTGTGTGTGTGTGTGTGTGTGTGTGTGTGTGTGTGTGTGTGTGTGTGTGTGTGTGTGTGTGTGTGTGCGTGTGTGTGTGTGTTTGTGTGTGTGTCTGAATGTGTGTTTGTGTGTGTGTGTATGTTTTTGTGTGTATGTGTGTGTCTATCAGACCAGGGCGATTAAACTGAGCACTGCTGCCGACCAGAGGAGGGGAGAAGGAAGAAGAGGAGTGAGGAAGAAGAGGAAGAGGAGGAGAGAAGAGGACGAAGATTTCATAGCTGCAGGAGCTGCAGTGGCCTTAATTATAAAGCAAACACCGACCTCCACACCCCCCCCCCCACCCCCCACCCCACATCAGAACCGTTTATGTATTTCTCTCAAGGCAAACTGATTCCAGACTTGTTCTGCTCAGCACATTTTCATTAATGAAATGCAAGAGGCACCCATTGTTCACATAAGATTGGTTATTTTGGGTCTTGTGTATTTTACAAGCATTCAGCAAAAAACGAACATTTTACATAAAACACTAAATAAACTATTTTAATAACTTAAAAAAGTAAATTCTCTGATCTCAAAATGAGACAGGCCAACTCCTTTTTGAAACATATGTTTTGTGAAGAAACACATGAATATCTTTTCATACATTTGCATGGCTTTCGGACATGCGGTACAAAAGACATGCGTTCGCCCATGTCAGGTTCCAGAAACGACCACAGCACTTCCCCTCTGGGATTACCCCTCCAGCACCCTGAAAGTTAACGTCATTACGATATCTCCTCGCACTATCAAGGGGACGGTACTAAATATCATCTTTAGACTTCTGGGAGCACCAAACCCCAGGATGCACCTGGATCGATACGGTGGACCTCATTAGCCAGTTACCGCCAAGTGACGTAGAAGCAAAGTTTGCCATCGTACGCAGATCGCAAACAAGCCAGACGGGGGGGGGGGGGCTGCTCATTGTGTGCCTCAATCAGCACCCCTCAGAGAACGGAGACCGAGTGCGAAGAATAAGAAAATCCTGACGTCGCGGAATACGGAGCGTGTCGTTTACGACATGCTAGGGCGGCTGCCGGTGTCAGCGGGATTTCAACGAGACGCGCTGACGGAAATGCGGCGAATAATGGAGGCTGTTAGAAAAAAAGAAGGGGCATAAAGATTAGAGAGATAGTCTATCTGCGGAGGGCCTCCCATTGATTGGGGAGCGATCTTGGGATAGGACGACCGACGGGGTCTTTATCTTTACACTTCATTATGCTTCGCAATGAAGTCGATGGGCCCACGTGTTCCCTGGGACTATTACCGCTCCAGAGATGCTGCAGGAGAATGCATGGTAAATGTGGGAGCTCTTCACATGGATGAGTTGAATAATATATGGTGCTGATTGAAATACGCACATGCACACATGCAAATACACACACGCACACACACACACACACACACACACACACACACACACATACACACTCACTCACATGTGTGCATCGTTTTTAATAAAACAGTGTGTGTTTGCGTGTCTGTGTGAGTGCAGTGTTTCAATCAGCAGACACACACCCACGCACGCACGCACAAGCGCACGAAACAGAACGTTTTTCGTCCACGTAACACGTACATTCAAATATTTGCACGTGAGGATGCCAGTGATCGCATCCAAGGGCAGAGAACATAGTATGAGTACTAGTGGGGAGTGCATTGGCAATGAGCACGACCATCACCGGAGAGCTCTGCTGCACGCGAGTTACGAGTTATTAGCTGATTGGTGTAAATCAGTGATCTGTGTGAGAGCGGATTAGCCTCCACGCTTTCTGCAGCACAACCACGGCGGAGCCGCCTGCCTCTGGCTCCGGGAGAAGCTCATTACATCCAACTACGGGAGTGGAAGCCATTAACAACATGAACAGATACGCTGTTAATAATGTGGCCAGGCCTGGTGGAGGCTTGTAGCATGGGTTTGGTATAGTACCGAGTGTTTCTTCTGTGTGGTGAGGTTGGAGTGTGTGCGTGTGTGTGCGCATGTGTGTGTGTGTGTGTGTGTGTGTGTGTGCGTGTGTGTGGTGTGTGTGGTGTGCGTGGTGTGTGTGTGTGTGTTTTTCCATGTCTGTGTGTGAGGGGGAGGGGTGGGGCATTGGAGTATCTGTGTGTGTCTGCGTGTGCATGTCTGTATGTGTATGTGTATGTATTTGGGTTGGTGTGTGTGTGCATATGTTCTTGTGTATCTGTGTGTCTGTATACGTACCCAATCACGCATGACAGACTTTGTTTTTGGATTCATGAAAATGCATAAGCTCTTGTGGACTTGTTATTTGAGTGCGTTTGATAAAACATGCTGTTGTCGCATGTGAACGCCAACATGCATTCAAATAGGCTCATTTTTCTCTGCACAGAACGAGCACAGGTTGTCAAGTGTCTCATTAAACTTTCACAGGAAAAGCCTGCGAAGCGCTCTGCTTTAGAGAGAAAAATCAAATTTATGAACCAAACCCCTTTCGCTTGTTCAACATGAGTGTTACATGGCAACACGCATATTAACATGGTTAAAACTACACAATTTCACTTCTCTACGACAGCTATATAAAAAGTCTGAACTAGAAAGTTACTCAAGAATAAAACCTGCACATCCTCGAGTAAATTACATAGCAAGAGTATATAGATTATAGTTTATGATAATTATCTAGAGTGTATAGATATGAAGTTTCCTTTACTTTCAAAACAACACATGGACATGTGAAAAGAAAATGGGGTCATATGTGGCTGGAAGACATGCTAGCAGATTGAAATTGGCTTGGTGGGAATCTTGACATCACTGTGAGCGTCAACAATTTCTAAAGGATGAGGCTTTAACTGCAGCTACAGCTCAAACCACTAGAGGTTGGTAATGGGAAACTTTAGTGTAGCTTTAACAAAGCACTTTATAACATTAAAAATGTAAAACATACTAGGGGGGAAATATCCCTATGCAAGGTCAAGCCACGTCATTCGATCAAAATAAATACGCCATGGTACTTCTGGATGTAAACATTCCCTTCCTGCTCTGTCTGCATGGATAATGACTCTGAAAAAACGCATGAAGAAGAAGCACCTCTTCCAACATCTCATTAACTGACTTACATCTCTTTCTGTCCGAGTTGGAATGTACTTGAGATGCGCCATCTCTAGAGGTCACTCTTATACTCTCACCCAACTCAAAAAAATGAACCGACAAACCTTATATTTGTTATTCATAGTTCTACTCTCCTACTTATTTTTCTTGGTTCCTGGTTGGGAAGCACTTTTCACAGTTACTCCAATTTTGATGGCATGCCTTGATCGTCTCTGGGCCCCACCTGCAGGTAGCTTCGGATGAAAGCGTCTGCGAAATGTCAAAACGTGAATGTAAATAATGGGTAGCAGATTGTATGGGATATTGCTTACTATTTCGTGTGCTCAATGAATGAATAGATGACTGCCTTGCACTGTTTGTGTGCAATGTCCAGGTATGCATGAAGCTAATTATTGTCAACATGCCTCTATGCAGGTTTCTATGGCAACGACAGTGACAACCCAGGGGGATCGGATAGTCTGGTCTTGTGAATGAGGGTCACTCCACGGTGAAAGGTTGTGGGATCAAAGCCCAATGGCTACATGAGCCAGACGCCCTTAACTCTACTTTCACTCAAAGCCGTTTTGTATAAAAGCGTCTCCCAAATAGTGTACCATTTTGTCCTTCTTCCTTCTCCTGCCTCCTCCCCAGATCCCAGGGCCCTCGAACGGCTGTGCAGGATCTGGGCGAAGCGTCCCCAGACACGTGCATGTCTCCTAATCTCTGTATGATCGCCTCCCTCCCCACCCACACACTCCCATGCTCTCTGGTTAATCCAGCCGCGCATGGAGACGGGCTGGCCAAGCTCCGAGCCAGGACCCCCCCACTCCCTCCATAACCAACCACCCTGAACACAGACACACACACACACACACACACACACACACACACACACACACACACACACACACACACACACACACACACACACACACACACACACACACACACACACACACACACACATATCCCACCACCACAGCATTAAAACCTCCCGATGTGTGAAGTGTCTTTTATGTCCTTCTATAAACACTTTCAGGTCTGCCACGCCTCCCTCCGCCCCCTTCCCTTCCTCCCTCCCTCCTTCCCTCCTTACCCACCTCCTTCCCTCCTTACCCACCTCCCTCCCTCCTTACCCACCTCCCTTCCCTCCTTGGGGGAGGGAGAGGAGTAGTTTGGGATTAACGTTTATAAGACTTTATATGTCATTATCGTCTTATCAACCTGCATGCCCCTCCTCTCCCCCCTCCAAGGTCTAAGGCTTCCTGCAACAGGGGGCTGCGCTTAAGGAGGGAGTTAGGCAGAGAGAGACTGAGCGAGGGAGGAGGCCAGGGAATAAGTGAAGAGGCCAAGGTGAAGAGGGCAAGAGGAGAGCACGAGAGGGAGAGAGGTCAAACGAAGAGAGAACGGGAACAAGAGATGGTGTTTCAGAAATAGTGAAAAGGGTGGACAGAGATGGGAGACAAACATTGACAGACGAGATTTAGAGAAAGAGAGCGAAAGGGAGAATGTGGTGGGGGGGGAGACAGAACGAAAGAGCGAGAAACATAAAGAATGGTAAGAAATAAAGAGAGAGCGAAATGCAGAGAGGAAGTGAGATAAAGAGAAAGAGTAAATGAAAAAAAGAGAAATGGAGAGAGGTAGGGAATAGAAGACAGGATAAAACAGTGAGAGATAAAGAGAGGGAGAGGGGTAGATAAAGGGAGACCGAACGCAAGACAGCAGGGGAGGGAGGCTGAGAAAGAGAGCGAGGGAGAGAGCGAAAGAAAGAAAGGGAGAGTGAGGGCAGCAATGATAGAGCGAGACCCTGGGAGAGTTGCATGAGCGGCTTCACTCCACAGCCAATGGAGTGTGTGGGGCTTCAATAAAAGCCTGTGCGGACGCCGGCTGCGTCTCCCCAGCACGGAGGCCAGGGTCGCTGCAGACTTTGGCTCCGTTTGCGAAGGAGTTTGGGCCTGACTGACTCTAACCATAGGAAGCAATACATAATGCAAGAGAACACACCATCATAATTAGCGCCTTGGTCGTGCAGTTTTATGTAGTGTGAAATTAGTTTTTTTTCTTTTTTGGGCCCCAGGTGATATTCGCCTTCCCTGCGATTACCCATAATTCAGTGCAGCGCCCGGTAGGGAAGCGGCAAGTGTAGACGGAAACCGGTGAACTTTGTTTGTTTGTCGTTTTCCTTGGAGGGACTCACGGCCAGTTATCACTGTTTGTACAACAGAGACCTTGAGTGCCATTCAATTTCCGTATTTGAGGGGGTGGGGGGGGGGGGGGGGGGGGGGGGCTGGGTTGGAAGCGACACCTCACTATCTAACGCAAACATCTCCTTCCGCCAACTGGGGCAGGTGTGAGCCAGACACACACACACACACACACACACACACACACACACACACACACACACACACACACACACACACACACACACACACACACACACACACACTGAGCAGCGTGAAAGCAGACGAGAGACGCTCTCCTCTCCTCAGAGGCGTTCAGTAGGAGACACAGGCTCTCTTGTGTAAATATCAGCGTACCGTCAGAGGGATGGCTGGGCTTGTTTAACTCCCAGACAAGAACGCCCATTGCACAGCCGGTGCCTGCGTAGGACTTCCTTGAGCAGGTTGCCTTACCTAACCTCCCATACCGGCTCCGTACATCAATACATTCACTGTGTTGTTGTGTCCGATAAAGTGTATGCAACAATTAGTGATAATAATGTCCATCCCTCTTAAAACCTTTATAAAGAGGCATCATCCAAGGAAAAACCCGAGCTTATTTTGGGTCTGCTCTTATGAACCAGGGCATAGCTGGTATAGACTAAACTAGGGAAGATAAATCTACTACCCGAACCCCAGTGCATAAAGGTAGCAATCCATAATTAGTGCTATGAGTCACACCTTGGTTTGTCGGCGATAATTAAACAGGGTCTATTGAGCAAGACACCTTTATGCTCTTTGATACTGTTTGTCAGAATTTCTGTCTCTTTTAAAAAGGACCCGCTGAATAACTAAACGGTATAATAGAGTTTACAGAGGGATCTCATAAAGCCCAAGAAAAACAAACTGGCCAAGTTGATTACCTTCGGTAAGATGAGAACACATTTCACGGTGTTATATAGCCTATTCGAAACGCCTGACACCAGAGTGAGAGAGTGTGCCCTTTTCATAACACCTGCAAACGTGGCACACACACACACATACCGTACACACTTACACAGACACACACACACACACACACACACACACACACATACCGCACACTATAACACAGACACAGACACACACACCTACACACACACACACACACACACACACACTTACACACACACACTAACACACACAATCGTGCAGACTAAACGTGCGTCACTCACACATACACAAACACACACACATATTTCATTGTGCTGAGGTCATCAAATGAGATGTCAAATTCACACTTGGGGCAAGTATATGGCAAGTGGTGCCTGGCTGTCGCCATGGTAGCTGCGGGCTGTGATAGCATTCACATATCAGGCAAAGGCTCATGGGAAATAATTGTGAAGGAATGACCTCTCTTGAGGAATGACATGGATGCAGAATGATAGAGAGAGAGAGAGAGAGAGAGAGAGAGAGAGAGAGAGAGAGAGAGAGAGAGAGAGAGAGAGAGAGAGAGAGAGAGAAGGGTTCAAGATAATGTGAGGCTATAAAGTGGTTTATGATGTCAATGATGACTTTGACTCATGTGATTATCATTAAACGAATAGTAATTAAGACTGGAGTGTCTTCACATCACAGACACAAAGAATACCTAACGTTAAATCTCTCTCTCTCTCTCTCTCTCTCTCTCTCTCTCTCTCTCTCTCTCTCTCTCTCTCTCTCTCTCTCTCTCTCTCTCTCTCTCTCTCTCTCTCTCTCTCTCTATCTCTCTCTCTCTCTCCCCATCAATCTGAACCGTCCTTGGGGATGCCCTGTGAGGCGAGTGGACCTCTCAGCCTGTCGGCTCACCCTCCCTTTCCTCCCCCACATTAGCCTCCTTGCATCACCTCTCCCCTCCTGCCCTCCTCCGCCTCTCCCTCTCTCCCTCGTGGCCGTCAAATTAGCCTCCCCCACTCCCCCCCGAGCAGCGTGAAACATGACAGCATAATTCATCCTTTCTCCCGACTAGCCCCTTCATAGCCCCCCACCCCCCTTTTGTGCGTACTTACATCGCCCTTACATGACCCTGCTCCTCCGTCCATCTCCACCTACCTTACGAGCCCCCCCCCCCCCCCCCCCTTCCCCTCCGTCCCCACCTGGTCTTATGATGGTTAGTCACCTCCTGCTGGGACTTCCTCAGCACTAGTCATTATCAGAGGACAACGATGACAGCTACAAATACCCCCTCCTTTACCACACATTTGGTGCGGTACACCATTGGATGTTTACATCCGTTGACATCTGTTTGATTGTGGCACTTTTAATCCCAAGCGGCTCACAAAGCGAGGCGGTGAACAATCAACTGATACAATTTAAGTCGGTGTAGCTGAATAAATTCAGGAGTTGCTGGTAAGACATGCGCACGGAATGCAGAGTAGCAATGGGAATCAGAAAGGCAAGGTTAATAGAATTGTTTGATTTGTGTGAATATGTGTCTCTCTAACCAGCTGAAAAAAAAAATATCTATGCAAAAAAAGCAACAAATAAAGTTTTATTTATGGCAACAACCAGAGAGAGATAAAGAAAAATTCTCATAAAGATTTGATATTTCCAGATTAGCCCTCTTAGATTCGTTCACGGCCAGACCAAGACATAATGGGCTGCATCATATGTCATGTGGCTGCTGTCAAGGAATGTGACCACCATCGACATCTACTGACGCAGAGGTACTAAAACGGTACACTACCCTAGATTGTCTTTGGTGAAATGGCCAGCAACCACCCTTTTGTGAAAGAATATGACTCAGCTGGCTTCAGCAGTAAAAACATCTAGGAAGACATCCAAAATCTTGTCCTCATGGTTGAAAGGATCAACAAATGCCAGAATGTTGGGTTTTATACTGTGAACTGACGCCTATGGAGCTTATGGAATTACCTTGAATAGTATTTTCGTAAAAAGCATGCATGTAGGAGTGGGTAAGATGCATTGTGTGCATTGAAAATCAATGCGCACAGGTTAAACCAGCCATCACAACAGACTCAGGAAGAGTTATCCTGCCTGGCAACCTGGAGCACCAGGTCATGGATCATTGTCTACAAACCTATACGTTACACCGGTCTTCCAACACACCACTCTGCGTCCTTGTCTGGAGGAGCCCGGTTAGAGTCACCCAGGTGGAGTGTGGCAGTGACCTAGGTGGCGTGTAGCACTCACATTGTTACAATATAACCAAGTCCTTTGAGTGAACATGTAGGGGGTTGGGCATCTTGCTCAAGGATGCATAAAGGGAGTCTGCAGACATTAGGGTTTGAACCGGGAAGATTTCCGCTTGACAAACACCCTAACCGCTGCTATCCATCCGGGACTACTCAATGTAAATCTAAACGTAACGGCATTTGTGAATGTAGTGGCATTATCACATCGACTTATCACCCAACGTATGCATTCCTCACCTGGTCCCCAGTGCAGCGCCGGGAGACATCACACCAGCAGGCTGACATTCAGATTCCCAGAGGGGGGCTTAGAGGGGTCCTTTAGGGTCTTAGCGGTGAAGGAAGGGATGAATCTATTGAATGTATTCATACCGCACCCCAGCCCCTCTGAGAGGAAATCAATCGACACTAAAGCCTCTATTATAATCCATGCACTCAAATTACCCTCGCATTGATCAACGCCACCGTGTTGTTCATGCGGCGCTGCTGAGAGCCGGAGGGAGAGAGCTACCATGGCACTTCAGCTCCTCAGTGGCTTTTTTTTAGGGCTAGTTTTAAAGAGGTCGAAAGGAAGTGTGTGCGGGTGTGTGTTATTTTCTTTCTGTCTTCTCCTTTCTCAAGTGTTAATATTCAACCTTTCCCAAAGATTGTATTGTATTTTGTAAATCTATAATATAAAGATATATAAAAAATATATATAATACAATCTACATATATATATATTTATATATATATACACACGCTGCAGGCTTCACGTACACCTGAGATGGGATATGAATCATGGATGTGGATCAAAGAGATTGGCCCGGTTCAAACGGTGCAGAACGCTCCCTGGAGGGGGGAGCGCACAGGGCAGGTGAAGGGAAGGCCCCCGGTGTTGTTATTGTGAACATAATAACTTTGTTGTGGTCTTTGGGAGGGCAAAAAATAAGATACAGGCTTTCCCGTTAAGATCCCTGAGCTCCGATGTGGACTTCTGCTCCCAGTGTTGTAGCCTTACAACGGCACGCAATGAATGGCAAGGACATCGGTTTCTGTTACTTTTGTGTTTCATACCCATCGTGAACTCCCTAGTGCCAAAACACTTGAATGCGGTACGATACAGTCGCCGCGAAAAATGTACCGAATTGAGGCTGACAATAGTGTGGTTACTCAGGTTGAAAACTCAGGGGGGGGGGGAGTAACTTTGAGTAAGAGGTCCCCAACTCCTACCTGGTCCTCAATGACAGGCGGCAGGATTCACTGTGAGCGGCGTTTGGATAGAAATATTGGATAACAGGGCATCACAGTAGCAGTTGCCTGTATATTCACCCCTGAATAGTTGTGGTACGGTGAGTCCCCTGGTGACACACGTCGGATGGATATTACAGAATACGTTCATAGAACAGCACACAGCAGGACAGGACTCAACCGCCTACTCATTCGTCGATCGCAGAGGGAATGTGTTGTGCGCTCGAGTAAGTCATTATCACCATGTGGTCACGTATTATTAGGACTCTCTTCATCTAATTGGATGAATCCCAGGATGCTGGAATTGTAATCATCTCTCTCTATCTCACTCTCTCTCTCTCTCTCTTGTCAATATAATAACCCGTAATAACATTCCCTAGAATACAATAATAAACAATATCATAGAATTCAATACAATATATATATATACACAATAATATATACACACAAAAACATATGAGCACGATGCGACACAATAATATACACAATTCAATAGCAACAATAATAAACAATATAATAAAATGCCATTCAACATTTTGAAGGCTAAAATGCATGCATTTAACAAGAACAATTGCAACACGCCACCTTGGCTGCCACAACCCCACTAGGTGACTTTTGCTGGGCACCTCCAGACAAGGAACAGGATGGGGGTGCTGGAAACCGGTTTAGTGTAGAAGTTTGTCGTTAATGATACACGGCGCTGATGCTCCATGTTGCCATGCAGGAGATCTCTCTCTCTCTCTTTATGGAGCTAGCTGGTTTAACCTGTGTTAACTGACTGCTTCACGTGCAACAGGTGTGCAGCCTCAACCCCAGAGTCGAATCAGTCTGCCTCGATCCGGGTGAGGCTGCTTCAACCAGCCATCATCCACACACACTCCCACAAAGAACAAAGGTTATCATAGACTTTACCTCCTGTGCCAGTTCTAGAATGCTGTGCTTATGCTCATAATATCAAGCCCTGCAGTGCAAGGCCAACGTACAGTGCACCTATCTCCCTACAAGTCCACATACCTCTCATCTGTTTTCCCTCTCTCCCCCTCTTATCCTGTTTCCCTGGCTACATATATGTGTATACGTCAACTTAAGCAGCCTAGCTCTCTCCTACTCACTCCCTTTTTTCCCTACCTCTCTCTCCCCTCTTTTCTTCATCTCTCTCTCTCTCTCTCTCTCTCTCTCTCTCTCTCTCTCTCTCTCTCTCTCTCTCTCTCTCTCTCTCTCTCTCTCTCTCTCTCTCTCTCTCTCTCTCTCTCTCTCTCTCTCTCTCTCTCTCTCTCTCTCTCTCTCTCTCTCTCTCCAGCCCAGTGACATCATTAATAATCGTGGGTGAACCGTGACAGTGGCTGTGAAGGTGTGTGTGTGTGTGGGGGGGGGGGGGGGGGGGGGCATCACACTGAGCCAACACACAACCTAATGACTTGTCTACATCATTCCACGCCGTGGTTCATCATTCAGTTACTGCAAAGCTGCTTAGGCTGATAACATGCTAGCATGCTAACCTGCTGTGGCGTTGTCAGCCATGAAACGTGTGGCAGGAGAGGCTGCCTCAGTGGATACCTGGAGGGGCAGGGGCAGGGGGGGGTGGATGTAGGGGAGAGCGGGAAATGGAGCGAACCAATGATCCGAGGAGAAAGGAGCGGTGTATAATAACTGATGGCCAGGAGAAAATGTCCTTGTTCTTGTTGAATGAAGAGGTATTTAAAATGAGCACAATGTACATAAATCCAGTTGCTGGGTACATCAGTGTGTGTATGTGTGTGCGTGTGTATGTGCGTGCATGCGTGCGTGCGTGTGTGTCTATCTGTCTGTTTGAGCAAGTGCATGCCTGGTGCTTCCTTCGGCCCACTTTATCAACTCTGTTTTTGTTTGACCAAACCTTCTTAGAACATATGACTTTGGAACCCAATGCTAGATGCTGTATTCATGCTATATAAGTTTAGTAAGGCTTATGATTCTACTTCAGGCTGGCTTGCATTGCCTTTTCTTCTATGTCTCAGTGCTTGATATTCGAGATATGAGAAGCCTGTGGGACTTCCCAATGTCTCTTATTTTTTTGTGTGCATGACGACACCCTACAGAATGAGAGCGAGAAGCTGAGACATGCACAAATGCGGTATCTTCTTAACCAGTGTTGACAAGATTCTGCGTTTCTGGAGAAATAACTGTATCGACCTGCAGTGGATTTCAGATACAGGTCATTAAGGAGCAGGTGAGGGTTGTGTGCTGCTTGCTCAAGGGTCCCCGCAGGCTAGTGTACATACATTGGAGATCGAACCCAGTACCGTAGGGTGAGAGTCGAACATCCTTGGCCACTGGACTAATCTGTCCCGGATATGGTGTGAGTTTGTGACGGGGGACCACAAAAATGGAGGAAAAAGAGAGGGAAAAAAAGAAAAACAGAGAGAGAGTCCAAGATTGAGTGTCGGAGACTAATGGCATAGGAGGCAATGCATGCAGGGGGAGGAGAGTGACAAATAAAAAAGGATAACTAGATAACAACGCCACGCAGAAGACGGGCATCTAGGGGTGCTCTGCATTGTGGTCTATATTAATCCACAGAGTGCAGCGGAGACGTGAAGGCTGAGACGGTTACTCCACACCCCGCCTCTCCCCAGGCTCAAACTCACCTGCCATCCGCAAAGTGAACGTCCATCCCTCAGGAAAACCCTCATTACACGCCACCATTGCTTCTGGATGCGTCTATCTGTGTAACCTTGAAACACGGCTCACTCAGCCAGGAAGAACACCGGGGTCCGACGGGAGAGCCAGGGTTGTCTGAGTCAAAGTCAACCAAGGACCGTTTCCACGCCCCACCTCCCAAAGGCCTTGATAATTGACATGTTTTGTGCCTGCTTAATTGAGCAGTTGTAACCGAAACAATTAAAGTTGCCTTTGTGGGTAGGCTTGAAAGTGAACGAGTAGAACGGGGACTTGCCAGCCGCATAACCTTTCATTGTGTTCTTGTGTCCGTTCTACCAGGGCAAACTGTTTATTATACGTTGGCAATGTAATTGCACCTCAGTCACTGGGCTTTGTTTAAAAAGATACAAACATTGAATATGAAAGTGTGTAGTGTAGGTCACAAACAGAACCACGTGATGATCAAACAACAATGACTAAAAGTTGGATTCCTCATTTGTGAGGAACATTGGGCGTTGGTTCTTGTTTATGTTAGTTAGTCCTTCATTTGCCAATAAAACAAGCTGAGGAATGAGAAACAGGAGCAGCTGGCAAGAATCAAAGCATACCTTCTTAAATATGTCTTGTTACCATTGCCATTACCATTGACGACGAGCACAAAATCAAACGACGCGTTGGCCTTTTTACGTGCGGCAAAAACGATTACAAACCTACGCCTGGGTGGACTGATCTTTTATTTAAACGTTGATATCATGCAGAGCGTCACTGGCTCTTAACAATGAATCTCATCTGCATTAATCATATGCCAGTTCATTTGGGCGGGAAATCTATGGCGAGAGAAATACAGCAGCGACGGGCTGACGTCAGGGGGGCACAGTGCGGGGAGAGGGGGAGGGGGGGTGGAGAGAGGGGGGGTTGGAGAGAGGGGGGGGGGGTGGAGAGAGGGGGGGGGGTGGAGAGAGGGGGGGGGGGTGGAGAGAGGGGCGCTGTAGCTAATTTCATGCCATGTATTTTTCCGTCATGCGTGGATAATTCGCTCTTCAGGCGAGCATGAGGAATCGCGTGCGCTGTGGTCCCTCCCCCGCCTTCACCCACACACCCACCCTACCCCAACCCCCCCCCCCCCCACCCATAGTCATTCATGCTAGGACCTCCAGTGGTACAGATAGACAGTGTGTGCTATCTTCATGAGGAAGTAAAAGAGAAAGACCTTGGGGATTCATAATATTCTCTGGTTGTTTCTTAATTCCGAGACCGTGACAGTAAGCGCTGCGGGCGACAGTGGTGGCTGTTCCATTTCTGGTTTGCCACCCTTGGATGGCTCTTGAGATGCACATGTCCATCCTCTCGCTATAGTACGATTCGTTTCCTCTGTAGGTTCCCTGTAATTGTAATTTGAGAGGGGCACCATGAAACACCATGGCAAGGTGAGGTACTGGAGGGAGAAAATATAGTGAAGAATTGCCCCTGAAGTGCCATCAAATCACGAGCGAGCGTTTTTATTGCCTGGAGAAGGCCAGAGTATATTAAATCTTACTTCTTATCTAAAGTCATATGTCGATAAAAAACGACAGATTTAGACTACCAGATATGAAAAGAGCTTTACCATGATGTCCTGCACTGGTTGGATGCTCTCAAAACCAACCAGGGTAGAAAACGCATTACAATTCAGCACAGTTCCTGTATTTCTCAGATAAAGCCACAGCACACTCATGTCCTCGATCTATTTCCATAAATTGGTCAGTGAAGGAGGCGTTACGCATTTAAATATGACAACCAATCAAAAAGTGTGGCGTGCATGTCTGCCTGAGCAAATACTGAATACAAATCGTTTTTTAAAGCTGCCTGTAAATCTACCGTAAATGTGATGTATTTTTTGCATCCCGAAAAAGAAAAAAGGTAGTTAAATTCCAATTAAACAAAGACAGAAAAAAAACGAATCAAACAAACGCATTGCACTGCCTGTACCTCAAAGTGCACACACACACACACACACACACACACACACAGACACACACAGCTTATCAATAGAAGAGCATTTGTTCCAAGGTGGAACAAACACGGCAGCTGTGGCACCAATTCCTTGAGGAGGTGACGCCAGCTGATCCAGCCACCAGGTATGTGCCGCGGAGCAGCTGCGCCCCCCCTGCCTCGGCCCACTCCCTCACCTGTCGCATGCAGTTAGGGGAGAGTGGCCCGGTCGCACTCGCTCTCATTGGCCATGCATGTTGCCTGGTTACTCTGTGAGGGAGATCCCCAGGTGATCCCGCCCTGTTCCTTCGTGTTAAGATGAAGACCTCCGTGGTGGAAATGATGGGTGGCAACACTGCATGGGGGGGTTGGGGGGGGGAAGTTTAGGGTACAAAGCGATGGCTCCCCCCAGCCTTTTTCGGCCGTGACCCCTACTTTAGTTCATGAAATTCTAGAGAATTCTACATTTTTTGTGTGTTTGCTTTCCAACATATTGTTTGAATACATTTCCCTGTAATTTCCATCTCCCAGTCTAGTGGTTATTATTCGTTTGCCTGTAGCTATGAATCAATAGACAATCTGTTTGTATGTAAGGGACCTTTTACCCCGCAGCCCGCACTGTTTTCACATTAAAATGTACCATCAACTATCTATAGCCTATAAGCCTGCAATCTCCCACGACGCAATACGCAATTTAGGAGACTCCAAATGGGGTCCCGACCACAAGTTTGGGAAGCAACCCCAAGAGAGAGGGGGGAAAGGGGTGAGCAGATGCTAGAGAGATTGCGGCAGGAAGAGGTGAAGAGTGGGTGAGGCAATGGGGAAATACCCCAACCCCACACACCAAGGAGTAGGTGACGACCACCTGAAGCACCTCTACGATATTCACCTGGTAGTGGTTAGAGGGCACACCTGCTTATGTTAAAACTGAATTATGCCGAGTTATATCAGTTCATAGGGGCATGTAGTCTATTTGGCATGCCTGGGAGTTGTGCGCATGCATGGAGCGTGCGTGTGTGCTATCGTATGCATACAATGTGTCCCAGACCCTATTTCAAGATTGCTCCTGGATCTAGCTGAAAAGTAAGCTAGGCAAAGGAAATGGAAATCTGAGTTGCAGTGTGACACTGAATAATACATGTTCACCAAAAAAAGAAGAAACAAGAACAGAGGTTTCACATTCAGGGACATCAAAAGATTTACTAGATTGTTTGTGTCATACCTTCTCCTTGTCCAAAGTCTTCCTCTCGCATTGTGATTCCTTATTCACGTGTTAACAGCACCCTTAGCATTGTAGCTTGAGGGCTACAACTTATGTTACTTACACCATTAGAAAGGGTCCTGCAAGGCTAAGGCGTCACAACATTTCATGCGTTGTTATCTTGCCTACTGTGTTATTATAACATGTATTCTGGGCTTGTCTGTTTAAGCATGTGTAAAATGTATGCACTACAATGTCCCAAGCATCGCATCAGAATCCATGTATAAACCTTCCGGCCAAGACAGAGACACGGTAACCCATTTGCAAACATCAACGGAGCTCACTTGGGTTCCACTTGCCAAAACACTCAGACCTTCGCGCAGTGTCGGGCTTAAAGTCGGAACGATGATACCCTTAACCGTCGCTCGCTATCAGCGACGGTCATCGAGGAACATGAGATTAACGGCTCCATACATCCATCTCCCAGCTTCCTCTTCAAGGTCAAAGCCGCGTTCGGACGCTGTGCCGCAGCCCGGCCGCGCCACGGGCCTGTATGGGACAAATGCCGCATGAAATGAGGGGCATCAGGAGAAGCGGCCACTGCCGCGATCGCTTGTTTACTGCGACGGTGGCACGCAGCAGGATGGGGAAATTGTGTAAAAAAAGGACCGACCACGTTCGTTGAGAGCATTTTAATTGGCTCACCACTCTGTTTGCTTTCTTCACAACAATATTTCCCAGAGTGACAAAGCAATTTGTGTCGATTAGAAAATGAGCGATTTCCTCCCCAGATTGGAAAAACAATGTGTCGCTGCAGTGGTGTTTAGGAGATGTTGCATCCCCTTCGTTAGCCTGCACGCAATTTGTGTTGAGCACACTGTTCAAGTATTAAGTTATCAAAGTGAGCGTATAGGAAGCATATCGACTGATGGCAAGATGTCCTTGAGATTGTACCGGAGAGTGTGAGCATGCATTAGTGAGAGTGTGTGTGTGTGTGTGTGTGTGTGTGTGTGTGTGTGTGTGTGTGTGTGTGTGTGTGTGTGTGTGTGTGTGTGTGTGTGTGTGTATATGTGTGTGTGTTAGCTGTGTGTGTGTGTTGCTGTGGGTGTATGTGTTAATGATTGTAACCCCACCTTTGTTAGGGCTGCCATCTAGTGGCCAACATTGCAGCCTCTTATTTACAGTTGAACATTTGCCAAATTTAAATTTGTTTTTTAAACTAATTGGAACTAAACTCTTCCATCCCACTTGAATAGGCCCGTAAGGAAAAGGTTGTGATAAAAGTGGAAAATGAACTGAAACCTCAATAGTTTATACTTCAGCCTTTTATAATAGAAATATTGATGCAATACCAAACTAGGCTGAAACTAAACTATGACAGGCCATAGAAAGGATAAGCCAAAAAATTTACATGGATGTACTGACGGTTGCGTGCGTGAGTGTGTGTGCCGTGCACATATGTGTGGGTGTGCGGGTGTGTGTACGTGCACGTGTGCGTTTTTCCGTAGCAGGAAGCTGCAGGCCACTGACCCAGTTCACGTTGTTTCCATCTATCATTCACTCCCCGTGAGCAGCCACAAGGCCCTCTGTCCCCCCCCACCACTCACCCCCCCAACCTCCTCCCCTGCTCCAGCCCCCTCCTCCCCCCAGTAATTACCTGGGAATCAGTGGGATATGAATCATTTCCGACAGGGAGGAGCCGAGCCTAGAAACAAACTCCACAACACTGGTACACGCACGCGCCATGCACACGCACACACACAAATGCATGTGAGCCCAAAGCACACAGAAATCCACGCACACGCGCACACACACACACACACGCACACGCACACACACACACACACACACACACACACACACACACACACACACACACACACACACACACAACTCCCATGTAGAGTTTTGAGTGTGCGGGTATTGTTTGCATCTGATCGGCATGTGAGTGATTGGCTTGTGAGCAGAAAGTAAATCTTAAAACACATTGAAATCACATGCAAAATTGCTGCTAAAAGTACTTTCGTATTTTCTATCCCTATTTGTATTAGACCATAAATAATGTATTAGATGCATCTCTGTTTTTGCCTGTCTGTCAGACTGAGATTTTAGTAAGTCCCTTGTAACATGGGGTTTACAGGTCGATAAGGTATTAACACACAATATGGTATTATCCACAACATCTGCAGGCTATGGTGGATCATTGTTTATTTGCCTACCAAGCCTTTCATAACTTTGGATTGGACAGCTCAATAGCAATTGATGCATTTACCCACCAGCTCATTACACAATAAATGTATTTCCTGCAGTCACGAGCCAAACGCTGAATCTGATAATCACCGTGCTGAATGTGTCTAGCTCTCTGCTGACTCTCATAAATTTTTCTCTCTCTCCCTCTCTCTCTCCCTCCCTCGCTCTCTAGACCTCTCTTCAGCTTATTTGTAGAACCGTTCTACCACATGTGCACCTTCCTTTGCACTTCTTATTGTATTGTATAGTGTTGTATGCAGCCTCTGTTGCTATGTAGTCTGATACCCTTTCAGAAGAAGCGCATTGCTTACATTTTTTTGTTGCGTCTTCAATATTGATTGCATGCTTTGGCTTGATCTTAGGCCTCATCTGTAGGTTGCTTTGGATAAATGTGTCAGCTAAAAGACCAAACGTGTATTCAATGTAGGCAACATCCTCATAGGACATAGTCTCTCAATGTAGAATGGCCATGGAGGGTTTTCGTTTTATTCTTGAAAGCTTACTAAGCCTTGAAGTAGATTGAGGTAAGATAGGTTCCATAACAAGAAAGAAACATAAATACAGAAGGGAAAAATAAAGAAAGGAACGACCATAGTCCAAACGTATTTTTATATTCATCCTATCCCATAAAACCTACAGGAGCATTTTCTAATTATATTCCATCGCAAACTCACCCAAATCAAATTTCTGCAAAGGCCCTTCAATTTGTTTCCCATAATCCTTTGCTGCGGTATTAATAATGACAATCTGCCCCCATTGTATCTGAGCACTGCCCCAACGGGTTATTTCAGCCCTTTGTACTGGTGCTCGGTGATAGAACTCCGTTTGGAGAAAGTCAATGCATGAGACCGGCAAGTCTTAACACAGAAGTGAAAAAGAAGGAGCAATATGAACTATATTTACCCAAGAGGGGCCTGGATCAAGTGAGAACTTGGCAGAGAGTGGAACGGACAATGGTTCCCAGTTACATAAGCAATGGGCTATTCATCACTGCCATTCTGCTAACTAACAGGCAAAGAGAGGAAGGAATCCATTGTGGAAGAGTAGCCTTGACTGACCTCTATCATGGCCTTAGACTGTGAGTGGGAGAGAAGAGGAACTGCACCAAGCTGTTGGTTTTGGCTAAAATGAAAGATGCAGCACCATTAAGTAGCAAACTAAAAGTATACAACGTTTGGGTAACATATTCCAATTTCCCATAAAATAACCTTTTCGCAATAGGAATTACACAGGTGTAGTTCATAACATTAGTTATTGGTCCGCTCAATTAAGGTATGGCAGTTCATAGACATAGGTACATACATAGACCGCGAAACGTCAACGTCACCAACAAAATGGAGAAAAATCGATAGAAGTGCTGTTTTTATTGATAAAAAGCACTTTTACGTTTACATTTATGGTCCATTATTTTTTTTATTTTGGTTTTTTTCTTATTTAAAAATATGAATATATAACCTATACATCATGTGATAAAATATGAATACAGAAATGAAACTTGGAAATCGGTTGAGAAAGGAAAACCTTATAGTGCTGCTCATTATCCATAAAACCCGCTGCTCGCCCGTATTCTTTTGTTTTTTGTGTCATGCCACGCATTTTTTGTTTAAAACAAATTTGGATGAAATACAGATAACAGATAACAAAGTGCTTTTAGTACTTTTTCAGCCGATGTTCATGTATTTCAGGATAGACGTTGCGCCTCTCTTCGCAAACTCAACAGTAAAATATAGTGTGATTGCATGTGCGTGTTTGCGCGTTTGAGTATGTGCATGTTTGTGTAAGTGTGTTTTGTTTTAATTCGTGTCCTTAAACAGAGAGTTCTGTAAAATCCTAAATCAAAGAAAATATACCCCGATTTATGAAAACGTATGGCTGGTTCAAGTCGCTCCATTATGACAAATAATGTCACGCTGAATTACCAAACAAATAAACATTAGTACTTACATTAACATTCCAATGCGCCATATGCTTCCAAAACGGAGGTGGTCGTTGCTACATGACGCGATGTACAGCCACAATTATTGAGTAGGCTGGGGCTGCGAAAGACAATAAAAAATAACCTAAAGTTAGTCATTAAAAAAATACATTAGGTATAAAAAGTTAAATAATGTTAGTGAAACTAAAAATAGTAAGTTACTTTAAATACTTATACAATTCTTTAGTTGTACTGTTCTATTCTATCATATTCTAGTGCTGCGCTGTCTCAACGCTACTCTATGACCTGTGGTGCGCATGCTCAGCTCCTGGCTAGGGAAGAAAGGAAAATGTCGCTTTCGAGGTAAGTCTTTCTGACAAGTCCATTCTTGCGTTTTAAAGTTGTTTAAATGTGTATGTTGTTTTTGGAATGCGCATTGTGCCCTTTTATGCGACCTATAAGTGTTTCGCAAAGGGAAATGTGTTCGTTTGACTTGTGAACTAGTGAAAAACTACCATCTGTGTTTAGCGCCGGCTAACGTTGCTAGTAAATACACGGCGAACGTAGCATGCTAGCATAGCAGTTGCCCTGTAACGCTTTTCAACTTAGTGTATGGTACAATCAAACGGGCATTTCACCGACACAATGATTGCTATCAGATATATCGTCATCGATCTTCTGTGCATGTTTGGGTGTTTTATTTATAGTATTATGTTATTAAGGAAAATAGAACGGGCTAGCTAGGCCGCATAGCTTCATAGTCAGGTGGTCTACATGTGTCTGCTGGAGCTGAAGTTCAACCCCGGTTGTATTGGATTCCTACAGCTTTTTACCCGCGCCGACCCAGCTGTCGCAGGACCAGTTGGAGGCAGAAGAGAGACTCCGGGCCAAGAAGTCGTACTCGACCGTCGTGGTATCCTCTCGCAATGAACCCCCGCCATACGAGCACCGAAAGGGCTGGGTTCCTCGTGCACTTGAGGTAAACATGACACTAACTGCCAAGCAGTATGGACTATACACTGCCATTGAGAGGTATATAATTAAGATGAAATGTTTTATATTAAAAGCAGTGCTTTGTATATACATGTTTATTGTGGTAATCGTTGAGCTTTGTGTCAATATTGTTTCTTCCACCTCATCTTCAACCCACATAATATCTTGCTTGTTGCCATCTGTGTTTGCGTAGGACTTTGGAGATGGAGGGGCTTTTCCCGAGATCCACGTGGCCCAATTTCCCCTGGAGATGGGCAGGAAGAAGAAGACGTCCAATGCCCTTGCTGTGCAGGTTGACGCCGAAGGGAAGATCAAATATGATTCAATCGCCAGACAGGGACAGGGAAAAGATAAGGTAAGCCATTGCATGAAGAGCGTGGGTTATATGTGACAGATTTAGTACACACAGTAAATACTGTGGCGGAAAAGATGCATGCATTCGTGTTTGGCATATTTTTCTATTCTACTCTGTGAATATTCAAAGTCTTAATTATGTACCCATTCATATTGAGCATAATTTTATTTATGTTAAGAACTGATATATTGACAATGTAGCGAGCCTTGGCTGTACATCGATGGATTACTAACTTGCTTACCTCCTCTACGCGTGTAGGTGGTCTTCAGTAAATACACCGACCTGCTTCCCAAGGAGGTCCTGAACGATGACGCCCCAGAGCTCCAGCGGCCCGATGAGGAGGCTGTCAAGGAGGTAAATCCTAGAGCTGTTTGTGGACATGGCTTCTGGTCTTTGGAAGGAACCCAATGGAATAAAGATCTCAGCCAATAGGATCGTATCTGGTTGATGTTAATGGGATTTAATTGATCTGAAATGGGTTTGTATTACCTCCGAGGTACTACTGAAATAAATTGCCTTGGATAAAGTTGTTTGTTCGACGGTTAAAGTAATACTTTTACTTTCGAGACCAAAAACAAAAGCATAATTCCCTAAACAAACGTATTTCGGTATGTTCTCCGTCTCCAGCTTACAGACAAGACTCGGGCTGCCCTGGACAAACAAGTGTCTCAGAAGATCGCCGCTGCAATGCCTGTGAGGGCCGCAGATAAACAGGCTCCTGCCCAGTACATCAGGTATGTACCAGTGCATGACACCCATTCAGCCAGGCATTTGGATACAGCCAGAGCACCGTGGTTTGTTATGGCTTTCCAAGGACGTGACACGCATCCTCTGTGACCATGCACTTGAAATCACTACATTCAACAAATGTGTGGATCTTCACCTCAAATGTATATATTTTTCTTTTAAAGCTTGGGTAGGCTTTTTGGAGACACTAGCCAGTACTTGAATCCTCCCCTCTCTTCAGGCCTTTCTCCAAAGCCAATCAAACCAAAACACTTGACTAGCTCGCTAGCTTCAGCAATATGTCTGCCTAGTCTTCTTGAATACTCTGGTTATTTGCAATCAGTGCAAAGACGTGCAATCATTTTATTTGGGCCGTATTAAATTATGAACGCTTACTACAGGCCTTTGGCAGCCACAGGTACCATATTTTAGAATTATTTCTGATACATGGTTTGCTGTTTGATGTTTGCACGAAATTCATAAAAATGTAATGTGTTTTCTACCCCTAACTCTTAATATGTGACATGATGCATGTTCTGGGGCTGCTAATAGTCATTTGTGTAATGTGCATTTGGTATCCAAAGGTTAGATCTGGTTACAACTTTTTGGAAATGTCCTCTACTTGCAGATACACTCCATCTCAGCAAGGAGTGGCCTTCAACTCGGGGGCAAAGCAGAGGGTCATCCGCATGGTGGAGATGCAGAAGGACCCAATGGAGCCCCCCAGATTCAAGTATGTGAACGACACCTCTGCCTCCTTCCAATAACTAGGTGGACCTGAATTGTATGCATGTAACTTAATATCAAAGTCTGCCTGCTTTACTCTATGAAAAACCAGTTTAATTAGTGGCTGTTAAAGAATGAGATTTATGTGGTTGTTTTTTGTGTCCTTCAGGATCAATAAGAAGATTCCCAGGGGTCCCCCCTCTCCCCCGGCCCCTGTTCTGCATTCCCCGAGCAGGAAGGTACGATTCACAATATAATTTATTTACTTTTATCCAAAAGTACTGTGAGTCGGCTACAAATTGTAGGATACCTTTTTTAGACTATAGGGGAATTGATCGAGGTTTAATGACCAACTCCAAATTTGATGACCAACTCCTTCCCCTTCTTTAGATGACGGTCAAGGAGCAACAAGAGTGGAAGATTCCTCCCTGCATCTCCAACTGGAAGAACGCCAAGGTACTGTTGCAACAGCTGTCTCAAAATGGCCGCGTGACCTTCAAACCAATCGAATATATTTGAATGTTAAATCTGAATTTCTGTTTTTTTTTTTTCAGGGTTACACCATCCCCCTGGATAAGCGTCTGGCAGCTGACGGCCGAGGTCTTCAGACCGTTCACATCAACGAGAACTTCGCCAAGCTCGCCGAGGCACTCTACATCGCTGACAGAAAGGTCATTGTCTTGGATTTAGTATTCGTTCTGGGGAGCTGAGACATGCCTGCATGTCTTTGGCAATATGTAGGCGCGTTTGACTTTTATTTTAATAGCGCCCATTAAAAAAAAAGTTAAATCTAGGTTTTATATGGACAGGAGTGATATTTCAAAGATAAATAAAAGCATAAGAAGGTAAAAATCTATGAAAAACACTAAAAAGTGTGTATATGGAGTTTGGACAGAAGTCAGAACTTCAAGTAGATAAAATTCAACCCTAAACTACTTTCCTGAACTGCCATTGGTAACATTGCATTTTGTCCTGTGCAAAGATTGCAAAGATGAATTGGACAAAATGGATGTTTAGTGGAGCTGTCTTGACCGTGGTGCTATTTCTCCATAGGCCAGAGAGGCGGTGGAGATGCGTGCCCAGGTGGAGAAGAAGATGGCCCAGAAAGAGAAGGAAAAGAAGGAAGAGAAGCTCAGGGAGCTGGCCCAGATGGCTCGAGACCGCAGGGCTGGGATCAAAGGTCACGGAGACAAAGGTCGGTCTCAAGGATGTGTGTGTGTGTGTCTGTTGTACACCGTTGGGTTGAATGAAAATAACATTATTTTTCACACAAGCCATAAGAATGCAGATCACATAGAAAAGGTCATTCGGGTGCATCGACACATAATCGAGAGCAAAATGCCTATTGGACGGTTTGGAAAACACTCGAATGCATTTGAATCCTGCTGTGTTTTAATGATTTCTCCACTGAATTTAATGTTCATACACGAAAAAACAACAGCCATCTGCTGATTTTTTTTTATTTGGTTTTCTTTTTTGGTTGGCAACAACAATACAATAGTTTTCTCTCCGTTTTAGTTCTAACCTGCTACTTCTGCCTCCTCTGCTCGTGTCGAAGCTCATGTCAAACTCTTCTGCTATACTTGACCTTTTAATCCCCAATAGCATTCTTCCTCGCTGCTCCCCCGCGTTCTTTACTTTGTTACGAAACTTGCCTCCCGCTTTCCTTCCCTCACCCTCCCGACTGCTGTTTCCTCCCGCTCCCGCCTGCTCTCGAGTGCCTCCCATCTTAAGGCCCAATCCCATTTTTTACCCCCTCCCCCTTCAAAACAAGGGGGAGGGGGAAGGGGTAGAAATGGGACTGGGCCTAACTCTGTCCTCCTGCTGCCCCCCCCCTGCGCAGGGGGTGAGGACACCGAGGCCAGGGAGCGCGACGAGATCCGCCATGACAGACGGAAGGAGCGGCAGCACGACAGAAACATCTCCAGGGCCGCCCCCGATAAGAGGTACTGTCTCTCAGCTAATTCCCAGGGCGGCAGGAAGTAGGCGCGCCCTGTCGGCGGCGCTCGCTGAAGCCATTAGGAATAAACCGGTCACCTGTTGTGATCCGAGAGCCGCGTGGCATTCAGTGTGCGATGTTTATTTTTGCCATATTCATGTGGCTGTAGTTAAGAATGCAAGAAATGCTAAAAAGGGAGAGTACTGTCTTAATCTCGGCAGGTACTCAGTTATGGTGCTTTTTGGTGTTTTTGTTATTTTCTTTTGCAATAGTTGCAACTAATTTACACGTATGAAAAGTCTGTGTTTCTGTGTTTTAGACAGTCTAAACCTTGTTTGGGGATAACCCTACATCGGTTCCATTTAGAAATGTGTCTAGTTTGATGGCTTGGTTAGTGTCCTGCATCACTCCCTCAGGCCTCATTCAGACCAACCAGTGGTTAAACTGCCGTTTTTCACCACCGTGCCTTATTTGGTCTGAAATGAGGCCTTATTACCATTGTGAATATCTGGTCAATATCCAATATCTATTTCACACAGCCTCTCATACAGTGCATGACTGCACAACGGCAAATACCTTTGACTATTCAATGAAATTTCCTGCTCAAAATTAGCCAAAACACATATCAACATAATATAAAATGTAAAGTACATGCAAAAGATTTTCGGTGACCATTCCTTGGAAATCCTGTATGATTTTTCTTGATGAGTACTCGTTCACTCTATACATGTTTGCATCCCTAGTTGCGGTCCACGTTGTGTCCACATTGGGGTCTGACGGGGTTGGGGGGGCGACAGAGAATGAATGTCATGTCATCCAAATGACAATTCCTGCTGTCATCAGGAGCGAGCATTTAACCTCCATTCCCTGCCGCTTCTGCCTAACTCCGGAACGGCGGACCTCTTCCCAGCAAATTACACAAGATAGTTATCACATTTTGATACCGCTGTGGGGTTAACTGCGCCCACAGTTTTGGAGGGCTTGTTGAGAGTCTTTGTAAACAGGATTGAAACGGCTGACATCTGTCGGCACTTATGTTTTTTGCCGCCCTCAACCGTCCCACCGGGAACAATCCCATCTAATCGTACACATCTTTTTTTTTTGTGTGGTTACAATAAAGGGTACATTAGTGTCAAAGTAACCGCCTCGTTGGGATTTGTCTTGCACGTTTGGTGTGTTTTTCAAACAGGCGTGTGTGTGTTTGATTTCCAGGTCCAAACTGCAGAGAGACCAGGATCGAGACGTCAGTGAGCTCATCGCGCTGGGTGTGCCCAACCCCCGCACCACCAGTGAGGCCCAGTACGACCAGAGACTGTTCAACCGCAACCGGGTTAGTAGAGCGCCTCCTGCAGGCCCCCTGAAGTCCTGTTTCGCATTATGGGTCTTTTGGGTCACGCTACTACAACTCTGGACAGACATTGGCGCTCAGTGATCTTTGGGCGCTAGACTTTAGGGACATTCCATCCTCACAGCCTGTTACAGGTGCTCAACCTTCATCTCCAGTGATGGCTTCAGTATAGCTTTAGCTTCATAATGTTGAGCAAAACATGGTGTTGCCCTCGTACAGATCATTTGCATTGTTGCTATAGCACCGACATTCAGGTCAAATTGGCTACACTGGGCAAGCCTTGACTGTTGACTGTTTTGGGCTTGCACAGCATGCAAATGCAGATGTAATGGGTTGGTTTACTTCGAGGCATGCAAAATGATCGTGTGGTAAATATTTGAGTGACGGTGCCAAATCTATTTGATCTGACTAGTTTCCTTTGGGCAGGTAGTCACATTTATAGTCTTGGATCCAATTGTGATTGGTTAGACAGATTCTCTTTTCCCGTCTACACCTTATCCTGTTAAGGTGTGGTGACCTTCTCGAATATATCTTGTTTTCTAACATTTCCTACCATGTACCACTCTCTCCCTCCCCCCTCTCAGGGTATGGACAGCGGTTTTGCGGGCGGTGAGGATGAAACGTACAACGTGTACGACCAGCCCTTCCGCAGCGGCAGAGACATGGCCCAGAACATCTACCGTCCCAGCAAGAATATCGACAAGGACGCGTACGCAGACGACTTTGAGAACCTCACCAAAAACAACAGGTGTGTGTGTGTGACTCAAATGATTCAAAGATCATGGATCAAGAAAGCAGTATAAAAGATTATTTGATCCACCCTCGTTCAACACATGGACCTATTTTAGTAATTTTCCAACAGATTTCTTATTTATATAACAAATTTTAAGAATGGATTAAAAATCCAAGACGGTAAATCGGTGTAATCCAGCATCCTAAATCGAGGTGCTCGTTTGAGGCTTATCATCAAACCATGTATTCTCTTTGGGATTGACGTCATTTCCTGATCTCCCAGCGGGCCTCGGTGTCCTTGGTTTCACACGGCCACCCTCGGCAAACAGAGCTTAGCCTGGCCCATATGTTGGCTGGCCACCAGCGCCAAGTCTGTGCCCTTCATGAACGGCCCGTTAGTTTGCTCGTTGGCTTTGGCATTGCTGGGGTCAGGCAGAGAAACTAAACAAGACACTTGTATTTGTTTAGATATCTGAAGTTAACCTTTACAGCAATGACGCCATTGTCAAGGCATACGTTTGTCAATGTTACTCATTCATCCGACGTTTCTTTTAATCCAAATTGACCCTTGAGTGGCGGTGGCATCCTGCTCCTGACTATAGTTCAAACTTTGGGGGACTTTTTGGGATCCATCAGTTGGCTGGGACACCCTTGTCGCCGTCCTGTCCTTGATGTATGCGGTATGACTCTAACGCCGTTCTTCCATGACCGCCCCTCTCCTCCTCCAGGTTCGTGCCCGACAAGGAGTTCACCGGGGCGGACCACGCCCAGCGGCGGGATGGCCCGGTGCAGTTCGAGGAGGATCCCTTCGGTCTGGACAAGTTCTTGGAGGAGGCCAAGCAGCACGGCGGCTCCAAGAGGCCCTCCACCAGCGGGCGCTCCAACAAGGACGACTACCACGACAAGAAGCGCCGCAAGGAGTGAGCGCCAACACCGCTGCACTGGTGCTAGCGGCGGCGGCTGAGGCTACGCAGCGGCCCTGGGGGGGCTTTGGTAGGACGGATCGGTTCTTTCAGACCCCTTTGGGGACCCTGCGAGTTCTATCTGGAACGTTCTGCTGGTTGTTGTTTTTGTGTTGTTTCGGGGTTCTTCCGTTTTTGAAGGAACCCTGAACGATACAAAAGAGGCCAACAGAATATTCAAAATGTGGCTCATTTTGAAAGAGGATGAATTGTTTTCGTTTTTGACTTTCTTTTACCACGGAGAGTTGCGTTTTGGTTGCTAGGTGATTTCAAGTGAGTTTACAGCAGTGGTGTTGTCGGCAGTCTGCCAGAGCTGTTTCTGCATCTCACTATTTTACTGTTCTCCTTGTAAGCTGCAACCAATGGCAATTCAAAGCCCTGGTTATGTCTTCTTATTTTTTGTATAACCAAACCAGCCCCTACAGAAAACTATCTGGGACTGTTTATATTTACTCATTTGTCTTTAGAATTTCACCATCCCAATGCAAATAACGAAATATTTGCGAATAATGTTTTTATTTAAGTCATGAGTGTATTTGTGAAAACATTTAGCAGCCAAACTTATACATACGATAGTGTATAGCATTCCTGTGAATCCAGCGTACCGTTCCTTACCATGATCTATAAAATGTTTGACGGATACAACCTCTGTTAGTGCTTGGATTTAAAGAAAAGCTCATCTCTATATTTCTTGTACAGTAAAATACATTTCCTACCATGGGAAAGAAAGTCTTTCTCTTGTGTTTTCAGTCTCAATAAACACTTATTGTAATAAATAAAACGTAGTTGAACAATCAACTATTTACTCCTTCTTGTTTCTGTGCTACGGCTTGGTGTTTAACTGGTTGAGTTTCATCTCCCTGTTGTGAAGGCTCTTGCTGTTATGTTGTCCATTAGCTGTGTAATTGTTCCAACGCTTCGCCGCCGCATTACAGCACACATAGTAATGTGTTCCACATACAGAGGTTTAAAGATCGAAAGATTATTCTCAGAAGCAATCAATTCCAAAAGCATGAACAGTAGCGGGAAGAGATTTACGCTGCAACTGAAATGAAAATAATTCCATTAATTACAATCCATTCATTCCTGCAACGGAATAAGCAAGTCATTACAGCCTCAAACAAATGAGAAAATCAGGCAAATGTGTAACTCGTAGCCAACTGCTAACTCATAGCCTACAGCCATCAGTCTGTGGAACTCCACAATTAACTAGTAATTCTAGTATTTGTTACGTTAATCATTAGCTGGAGATAATCAGTCCAGTTCTACCCCCTGTAGCTACAAAATTATCTGAAACTTCAGGACAATAACCGAAAGGAATGTAAAGACAAGAACAAATATTTGGTAAGACACCATATATGGGCAGTGGCTCTGGTTGCAATGTTAACGTCCTCATTTATACAATTCCCGCTTTGTACCACACAAACCAAGAGTGCTTTTTCCGTAGGTCACAAAGGCTAATTTACATACACACACACAACACATGGCGATTAACTAAATGTATTCCTTTGTAGATTTGGTCCTACCCCCTGAAGGCCTTACAGACCACGTTAATCTGAATGAATAATGACTCATTAAAATGCCCAAAGTACCATTATCCTTAATATTTTCTTACTCTAAATATAATGGCTCCTCTTAAGTAATTATAAAGACAAAACACATTGTTAGTGGGGTTCTCTTCGTTTTAGGAAGTCATTTAAGGATTATTCCTAGGCTTGACTGTTTGATTTCATTTTCTGAGCATGAACTAACCATCCTTCTATTTATAATAGATCATTCTGCCCTGCCCATATACAGATGGGGCCTCATCTGGCCCGTGCCCCCGCAAAATTATTAACTTCCACGTTTAATTTCTCCTCGCTGTTTAAAGCCCTTATCTGGCTGTCTCGTCTCTTCCTCCTTATCCAGACTTCATCTGGGAAGGATCCGATCAATTGGGGAAACGCTCATCGCCAGCATGATGCTTTCGTCAGCCGGGCTATCCAGAGGGTACCATGCAGGTTTAACCCCATTACACCAAGCTTCGATTAGAAAGGCGACTTGTGATTACACGTTGACCCACAGCTGTGGTGAATGCCTACCTTGGTTTTTCTTAGTCTTTATTACTACGGCGTATCGATTTTTTTGCCTGAACGTTTCAAGAGAATCTTGTTTTTCCCACATTGTCGGTGAGACTGGCTTTAAAAGAAAGTCAAGATTATATTCTACTTATCTTGTCCTAAATGACCTGCTATAGAACAGCTAAGACTTCCCAGAAAGGGCTTGGAAATGCAGGAACATGACGTTTTTACTTGATATTCCTTGAGTATATCTGACGTCATATTTAGGCCTGGATGCTTCCCGGTTCAAACAGTTCATTCTTAGCAGTGACGTGGTGTGACTGGCGGGATCTAGATTACTTTCACATTATTGGAGCCCTGGGAACTGACCGGGGATGATATCGCATGACAACAGCCCAAAGATAGTGGCCTGTCCTCCTGCGCCTCCTTCTCTTCGGCCCGTAGACAATACCTGGTTCTGGCAACTCCGCTGCTCAAGTGCTGATGTGCAGCTAATCATTCACCTCCGTGCGCTGCCCCCATGAGGAAGACGAATGGCTTCCTCATTCATGAAGGTAAAAGAGGAAATTGGTTTTACGGCTTTGTGTGCTGTTTGTGCCGAAAACAGCGAAGCGGTGTGTCACACCATAATGGGATGTTGACTTCCGCCGACAGCGAGATACACCCCGGCTTATTGAGTGTTCTCCTTGGCGGGAAACAAACAGAGAAATAATCAACTTTACTGAGTCGTGGCAATCTGTACACTCTATCCACTTCACGGAGGACAGTGTGGTCTGTTCTGTGATAAAGTTGTATTTTCCCTCCTTTCTCTTAATCACAGCGTGGCAATACACTTGGGGGGGAGGTGATGGATGACGCCGGAGACGTTTGTCTCGTCAGAAATGTCTCAGCTTTCAACAGATGTTATCATCACACTTCCTCTCGGATTTGTTTCATCCCGGCCTGAGAAGGCTGATGCCGTGGGCATACAACAGCATTGGACAGGTTTTATGTTTCGGTCTCCATAAAGAAATCACCTCGGCCTACTTAACACCTAGGCCTGGTGTTGGCGAGGATATTTTCTTTTTATGAGAGAATCCTAGCTTGCAGGTGTACAACTTGAGATTGATGGATGATATTTCATCGTTGAACTGCCGTTGGGTGTTTCATCCTATTCTTCAATGAAAACCCAATGCCATCCATGTTGTACCATATTTTAGAATAGCTCGTCTTGGAGTTATATAATAAAAAGCCCTGGGTAACTGGGTACAAGTGAATAGATGATTTACTTTGTTGCGATCAATTCAATTTTAGAATCTCCCATCTGCGGTGAAAGAACAATCTTATTTTGTGATTTAATATCAATAATCAAACTTTGTGCAGTAAGATGGAGATACTCCCACACTTACTCCTCTCCTTACCAGATAATTTGGCAGAGACAGCTTGAAAATAGAACAGTTACAATACAACAGGGACATCCAGGTGATTCTGAGAAAACCTCTAAGGCGCAATCGCAGCTTAAGACATATTTTATCTCCTTTCTCTTCTCACCATTTCTCCCATGCTAAATTTATTGGATGTTTATTTATCAGTACCTCCACATCAACTTTTTTCTACGATTACATCCGCCTACTCAATTGATGGTTGCCTGCAGCTTCATGAACACATTACCCACCAGATTTTCACTCTTCACCTCTTATTTTCTATGTACGTATTTCTTGACTTCCTTTCACATGTCACTTGAATATAACTACATCGCCTATGACTCGGAGTCAGTCAAAGTGAAGGGACATCAGTAACAGCGCCTCCAAAGAAACTTCTATCATCATCATCATCATCACCATCACCACTATTCCCTCTCCTTTCAGTCCCCCATTCATCACATTAGTTCCTCATCACCCTCATCATGCATTCACTACGATCCATAATTCACCCATCATTTACCTCAGCCTAGCACAGCTGCACATGGACAGAGAAGGAGACGCGGCGGCGGCGGCGGCGGCGGCGGCGGCGGCGGCGGCGTCCCCCCGGCCAGTCATTCTGTCTGTCTGCGGCGTGGCGGTGCGGAGCCATGGCCCTCATCTGACAACCAGAGGAGGGGATCAGGACCCCCCCCACACACACACACACACACACACACACACACACACACACACACACACACACACACACACACACACACCTCAGTGTCTTCCTCCGAGGATAATCCATTACAGACGGGGAGTGGGGGTTTAGACAGGCAAAACCATCTCTAATGGTTGTGTCAGTCAGGACTCTGAGCCAAACACCCCCCCCCCCCCCGATGCCTCATCGCAGCGGGCCAGCCACAGGGGGCCGCCACCGGGCCAACCCTGGGGGGCGACTGCCCCCTGACGATGATGACGGCTGCGGGGTGATTTTCTGCCACATCTTGGAATGAAGCCCAAACAACGTCTTCATAAACGCTGGAAAAGCTGTGGCCAGATAGAGAGAGAGTGGTCTCTAAGTCTGAATTATGTCTCTGAGATGGCTGTTTTGTTTTTTTCTATTGGCCGTGGTGGCCCGTATGTCTGATTGGGATTCACAAAGTCGTTATCTGGTTAATTATATAATTATGACATGAAATAGGGAAGGCATGTGGGGCCTAAAGTTTGATTCCCCAATGCTCACAGTCCACCTGTGAGCCTCCCTGAGCAAGATGCTAAACCCCTTCCTGCAAGGCACCTTATTAATGTCATCCAAATCTGCTCCAAGTCACTTTGGATAAAGCGTCTCTGTGACGAGTAAAAGGTAAATAGTAAGAGTGTAACAGTGTCGGTCCAAATTTCCTACGATAGTAAACCTATAAGCTACGAAAGCTTGTATATATCTTCATTTCCTTCTATATGCATCTATATTTTCCTTGATATTTAAGGTTAAAATGGAATTCTTTGATTGCTGCAGCAATAATTTGTCTTTGCCTGAGTGTCCAGGGTGTTTATATCCAATATTATTCATTTCTCGGAGTGGCCAATTGAGAGATGCATCATTTGCAACCACCTCACCTCAATTCATGACTGGAATTCTAAAAGGCATCGACATGGCCATTCATACTCATTCATACAGTTACTTGTGAGCCATTTGCTTCGCCATTTGTTATCTAAAACATTCAGAGGTTGGAGGAGGCTAGTGAAGTAAGAAAAATGACTTGCTGGCCAAGATTTCCTGGTTGGCAGCGCCGGCTCCTAATAGGCTGTCTAGCAGATAGGAGGGAGAGATTGATTCTACTGATGATTGCATTAGATAACATCGAAGCAGGGGAATTGAAACCGAGAGCGGGAATCCATCTTGTGTGAATAGGAAATCATGACTTAATTTGAATGAAAAATTGCTGTAAATGGCAGACACTACGGCACACAAACTTTGCAGGGGTGTGAATTATAATTATTGCATTTGTGTTTTGCATTGATATGGTGTATCCACACTGATTGGATTTTGGTGTTCATATTTTTTTGTCGAGCAACATTACAAAACCATAAACCACTGGGCCTAGCCCATTTCCGTTGTTTAGTGTGTAAAGTATGCTATGACTCTAACAAAAATGTTTGAATGTGTTAGTGATTAAATGAAAACTAAACCAAGGCACAAATTACACTTTCACTGTGGTTTGCTTAGAAATGATAAATATACATATATTGAATTGCTATCACTTTATTTAATCTACTCCTTACAATTCATTACTCTGGAAGTTAAGCATATGTTAGGCTATTCACCTACTTTATATATACAATGCACAATTTAACAGTTTTAATCTAATGCATTTTTAGAGCCACTTAATGTACTATTAGATGTTGGATTTGGCGTAGGCCTACATCTTTGTGTGAAATTAATTAATTATTTTTCAATATTCTTTTATTTTTTGTACTGTAATGTTCTTTTTTTTAATTACTTACATTTTTGACAATATTGACAGACCTGTCGACAGACCTGTTGATACATTCAGTAATATGAATATGAATATGAATCTGAATTACGTTTTTTTTTATTACTGTCTCCATCTTAACCAAAGCAGCTTATACCTTGTCCCAATGTCAATGAGAGGCACTGTCTGTTCGTTAGCCTGTATTTAGATCATATTAGGATTGGATATTCTCCTTTTCCACTCTCACAACAGTTGCAGGCTGATTGTAGCCTACTTGAGCAAGATCTTCCTTCTTCCATCATCTTTATCAAAGTGGTCAATTTAATTATACAGAAAAAATGTTCACATAAAACATACTATCTTGACAAATGAAATTACAATTTAAGAACATTAATGTAACATGATTAATGGTCTGATATAAAGTGTTTTTTTTTTAAATACGTGGCTCAACAGGGACGCCTAGCTGGTTGACACGAAAAGTGCATCCCAGGCAAATAAGTAATTCCTCAGTGAAATGTTGCCCAAATGTCAGCACATTTGAATGCAGGATAATAAAACCAGCCCAGTTTGTTTTACATGGTTGCAATGTACATTTAGATATGATACAGTACAATGCGTAAGTAACATTTCAAATCGAATGCAGGTCATACATAACGTTTCGGATGTAGGACTATTCTGCTACATGTAAAATAAAGATATGTCATTATCTCTTGATAAGAAAATAATGACGTCAAGATACGCAACCACGGTGCGGTTTCTAACATAAACAATGACACGAAGTAACTACCTCACTCACTAAATTTACAAACTAACAACTCTGTTAAAATACAAATTCAACGAAATCCGCAATCAAGACTATAGGAACCAAAGCTGTGATCATTTGTTTTTCATAAAATATTTTCATTACAAGGAAGCGTGTGTGACGACTCGTGTCTGAGGCTGACATAATAATGTAATAAACAGGTGATGCCAAGGTAACCGGCTACCCAAACAACGTACAATGTAATCTGACAGAGGGCTGAACACTTCCATTGGCCCAACACCATTCAGGTGAGATATGTCTTTGAAAAAAAAAAAAAAGCGGCAAGGCCTTCGTATCAATGCTTGACTCTCCCTATTTCCCATGATGAGGTTATTATAGGACATTTCCATAAGGTGGACCCGGTGCTTTTAGGACCATCCCCCCCATATAGAAGAGTGGGTGACGTCTGCCGCGGCGTCATTGGCCGATGTACAGCGGTAGGGGCGGGTGTTTCCGGCAATCTCGTGTTGCATAGTGCAGAGTGGGCGTCTTGTCGTCTCTTCTCCCCCCCTCCCCTCGGCACATACATGACTTCACGGCCACACACGAGTGAAGATACCTCAGTTTTCCAGTTGCCGGGCGCCTTCTGCTACCGCCTGAACATGACAGAAAGTTCCAGCAATAAGCTGCTGAATGGAGACGCCTGCCAACGGAGCTCAAAGGACAAGAAATCGGGTAAAAATGGCTTCGTGAAGAACCACTGCCTGTTTCAGCAGCCGCAAAAGTACCGCCGCCCGAGGGAAAAGGTGAGGCCCAGCCATCCTCTGTTGGATATTAAACCGCTAACTAGGGAGGAACAAAGTGTTTTCATCCTCATTTTGTCTGTAGAGATCGATACGTTCACGTCGTTGCCTGCTTGTTTTGACGGTCTGTGGATCGGTGTTAACGGTGTGAATATCGCTATGCCCTGGGGCTCTGAGTCTTCATACATAACAACAGTTACGTTGGGTCGGGGTAGTTAAAACTTATCACAAACTACTGCAAATGAAAGATAAATCTATATTTTTTGTACTTATTTTAGTGTTTTTTGTCATGATCATTGGCTATTCGCTTACATTACTGCCCATACAATTATGGCAGGATTAATTTAAACATATGTAACGGGATAGAGTTCAATCATTCCTCAGTCTGTCAACTTGGAAGCTGACGAGAAGCGTATTTATTTGTTTCCCAGTCCTGTCGTTTCGGTTTCTTAGCTACAGACTACCCAAACTACAGGTGCATAGTTGCTCATTCAGTGTGATTGCAGTGTTGAGGTCTTTGTAACCTTACCCCTTGTTGTTAGTGTGTGTGTGTGTGTGTGTGTGTGTGTGTGTGTGTGTGTGTGTGTGTGTGTGTGTGTGTGTGTGTGTGTGTGTGTGTGTGTGTGTGTGTGTGTGTGTGTGTGTGTGTGTGTGTGTGTGTACGCGTGTACGTGTTTTTGTACGTGTGTGTGTGTGTGACTGCGGAGAGTGTCTCTGTTTACATTGGCACCAGTATGAAGAATACTAGTACCCCGTTGTACAATGTAACTGGAGGAGGCGTCTCTGTCGCCTGGGAGAAGGGGAGGGGGGTTGTTCCCACTTTATTCTCTGGGGAAGAATGTCTTCAGTCTGAGCTGGGTGTGGCCCCCACGGTGAACGGGAATATATGGCAACAGAGTTGGGTTTTGGGTTGGTGTGTGGGGTTGACCCATTCATGCTGCCTTGCATGCTTTTTCCTATGATTGTAGGCCTAGATCTACTGGAACTGTCAACTTGGAAAAATGAATGTTTGTGATCATATTGTGATACCATGATGCTGCGTTTAGCAAAGAGTTTCTGTCAAAAGTGATACAAGTTGAAAACATAAGTTGATCCTAACTTACAAAATTCTGAAATCCGATTGCCTCACAAGAATGTTGAATGTTGTGTGTCATATCAGAACCACTCTTGCGCATTAAGTTGATGTTGTCAAATTCACGATTTGGCAGATTCCATTCTAGATTCCAGTTTGTCAATGTCGGGGAGCTGGGTTTCTGTTGAACTTGATAAATTGTGGTATTGTATAATTGGTTCCATGTTTTCTTTCTGTGGAGCCATTTAGATCCATGAGTCATTCTTCCCGACTATTGTCAGCGAGTTGGAGGCAGGTCTTGAGTTGTAAAGCTGTCATTTCACCTAATGCATGTCTAGGGCGTGGTGGTGAATCCTATTATATACAGGGAAAGATACTGTGCTATCGATAATATAATACATGCCCCCATCAGTGGATATTGTCATTGTTGAAATGTATTTTCAAAACACACAGAATATCCTGGCGATGTTATTCCTAATTTGAAATTCTTGATCAGTGATCTTCAAAAGAAATCTCGCTTATCTTATGTACAGACACATTCCAGTTCTTGTTCAAAACGTATTATAAAATGCTGACCTTATTTTATTTTGTTTAATAGACACTGAGAAGTTGAAATGAAAGAATAGTGTGTGTGTGTGTGTGTGTGTGTGTGTGTGTGTGTGTGTGTGTGTGTGTGTGTGTGTGTGTGTGTGTGTGTGTGTGTGTGTGTGTGTGTGTGTGTGTGTGTGTGTGTGTGTGTGTGTGCGTGATACAGGTTAAGGCACACTGAAACACTAGATGCTTGGCAACTTGTTTTATGAGAGGAACCAAGTGTATCTACTTCGTATCTCCTCAGCATATCACCTACAAGTACAGATCCATCAAGGATGTATGGCTTGTAAATCCATCAAGGTGGAATGAAGACTTCCTGTTATGGACTTACAGCTCGCAAAATGTATACGGGCATATAGACGGGCTTGTGCAAAACACAGCTTTTACAACTGCGCAATAATAGTCTGTATAATCCGTTCCCATCGTAGAGGCTCACTTTGTTGTTGTTTTCTTACCTCCAATAAAAAAGCCTGGCACCTTTAGATATGGCAGGCCCGTATCTATAGCAGCTTCCAGGATTCTTCCGGTATTTCCCTCTGGTTCGTGGAGATATCTCCCCTTGCATACTACCCTGCTTTAGTTTAACACGCCGTTATTGAATCATTTTGGACTATTTTATTGAAAAGGAGTGTCAAAATTCCTTGAAAAAACTTCAGTTAAAGGGAGAGGCCTCTAGATCAGAGGTAAATATTTGGATCATTACTTACAGTACACATTGGAATTTTCTGTTGAAAGACAGTGTTTATCCATGCAGCTTAAATGCCTGATGTGAAATGAAGTACACTGGAAATTTGGTGGATGGTTTGCACAGTTGGGCTGAATTTTAATCTCCGGCACACATTGCTTTTTGTTCCTGCTTCCTAATCCAAGAGCCCTTTATCAGAGTTGTCCCCAACAGAAATGTGCTGTACATTGAGTGTACTGTATACCAGCCAATAGTTCCTCTTTATGACATGCATTACTGAACTTACACACAACTCTTTAACATACATATTCACGTAACGCTTCTTTGCTTCCTCGCTCTTTTAAGAATCTGTTACACGCCACACCACACCACACCACAAACACGACAATGCCTGTGGTGTCCCCTCTCCCAGTCGGGCCTGCTTGCATGATGCAGCCTTTGTAAGGTCAGTCTTGGCAACAGTTGCCACACACTTTCGTTTACTGAACACAACTTCAGTGCCAGCGCTGTCTTCCTATAGCCGGGTTTGTCTAAAGCCTTGCGATGTTTCCGTTATTTTTCCAGCAAGTGTTTGTGCTTGGGAGTGAAAGTGCCTTTGTGCTCAGGGCAGGCAAGGTTTTTTGTTTTTTTTTAAACTAGTGTTGGTACACAAAACACTAGGCAGGCCCGTTCTGTTTGTTCCCGGTGTTGGTCTTGAACGCACTCGTATGGAAAGGCAGTAACCTGCCCGACCAGCATTAAACACACACACGCACGCACTCGACGAGTTGAGGGAGCACTGTTCTCCTCTTTGCCTTCCCTGAGATATTTGCCAGAAAGCATGGGACTTGTCACATGCTATGGGGTTGCTGAGCCGTGAGGCAGCGGAGCTGTATAACAACAGACCTCATTTGATTAGCGTAGAATCAGGAGGAGAGCTCACAGTCTTGCTGTGGTTTGTTTGGTTGCTAAGCCCCAGATATATTTTTAAGTTGGAGACCAGGTGTGATGGGCCTACGTGTCAGAATCACACCACTCTCCTGACTATGCTCTAAATTTGCTCATGGGAACCTATAACAGTAATGCTGGTTCGTAAACGTAATTCAGCCCTCCCTGACCTCATGACGGCTGTATCGCCACCAAGCGAGCGGGCATGGCTCTTGTCTCCAATTACAAAAATATAAAGTATATTGTGTATTGTGCCTTGTAACCAGCTTCTAAAACAATAAAAGCAGCAATTTAACCGACGCCCTATACAGCAGCATGTAGTGTATTGTGGCTTTGTGTGGAGTTCTTTCCCTCATTGCCTTCATTCCTAATTAGTAACAAGGAGTTACAGGACCTTCTGTCCTTAGTCACGTATAAAACGTGGTCAGAGGCGCTGTGGTGGGTTTTAATAAGTTAACTGATTGCAAGGACTGATAAGCCATGAGGCCCTAAAGGGGGAAACCAGAGGCTGCTGTGAGGATGGCCCAAGGCACACAGACGCTATTGTTGTCTTAAGAGACCTCTGCCTTGCGTTGACAGGGTTTTTCTGATCTCCCCCGCTTTGTTTTTGTTTAAGTAATCCGATACACCTAGGAGGGTTAATGAACGACCTCTCCGCAGGCAGCCATTGATTTATATATAATTAGTGTGTGTAGCCCATTACTTACTTCTGCCCTGGGGTATTTCAGGTGAAATATCTCGTTTTATTTGAATGAAATTGTGCTTTACCTATATTGAGCTTTAACTCGAGCGCTGACTGATGGGGAGTGGGTGCGCGGATATCGGGGAATGCAAACAAAAAGTAAAATTTTGAGGACGTTGAATTGAGTTTTTCCTCTTTCCCTGTGCTCCCCCAGAACCACAATGTGGTGCGGAACCCCAGCCTGTACAACAAGCCCTTCGTTGAATCCTATGAGGAGACCCCCCTGCTGGTGGCCGTGCTCACCTACATGGGCTATGGCATCCTCACCATCTTCGGATACCTGCGCGACTTCATGCGCCACTGGAACATCGAGAAGTGCAGCGTGGCGCGCGAGAGAGACGAGCAGAAGGTACGGTCGCTCTAGAGATCGTCTGTGGTCAGGGTGTTGTGTTGTAGACTTCCAGTAGAATAAAGATACTGGGTTCGATAGCCCATGTCTGCAGTGCAACCATTAGGCACCCTTCAGCAGTGTCCCTTCAGCAGTATACTTGGCAAAAAATAGCAAAATCAACGCGTCTGCTTTATGACTTTGTATTTTTTATCCATGCATTAATCTAGAAACATTATAAAATGTGTCTGATGACTCATTGCGTTGTAGTATTTGTAGGTTAGGCAAATTTGCAATGTTGATCCCTAGATCCTTTTGATTTCTGAGTATAATCTTCAAAACCTCAATGGTAATAGATGCACTTAAACCGTCAGATGACGAGAGAAGCGAGAGACCTCAAACTAACCGCGGCTTAGACCATCTGATCATGCAGACAACATCAGGGCGAATGCCGGGAGAAAAACATCCCTCAAGAGTCGTGTTCCGCGTTGTTCGGAGATATCGTACCCTCCCCTTATGGGAGATCAGCACACTGCTGTGGAACCTTGCGTGTCCTCAGAGATAAGCCGTATCTTTTGTGTGGCCTCGTATCAGTCTCACGCAGTGTTTCCAATGTATTGTTATGGTATGCATCCCCTATTGTTATTGTTATCGTACATTCTCTTGCTTATCTCCCACCTCTCTCTCTTCCTCCGGCCCGCTGTGTGGTCTCGTAGGACTTCGTTCCCCTGTACCAGGACTTTGAGAACTTCTACACGAGGAACCTGTACACGCGGATCCGGGACAACTGGAACCGGCCCCTCTGCGGCGTCCCCGGGTCCAAGATGGACATTGTGGAGCAGGTCTCCCACGACTACAACAGGACCTTCCAGTGAGTGTCTCGGCCCCGGTGTGCGCCTGCCGCTGCCTTGTGCAAAGAGAACTGCCCGGTTGCATGTAGGCCAAGAGTGTGTGCATATTTGCATATTTGGACGAGTGTGTGTTAGTGTGTGTATTTATGTGTGGCTTGGGTATGATATGCTTGTTGTATGAGCTTTTCATGCGCATGTTTGTGTGTGTGTGTACCGGTATCTAGGCTTACATGTGACTATGTGTGTCTATACATATGTGTAGAAGTTCATTTATGTGTCATTGATGTGCGCACACTTGTACTATGGTTCGATCCCACCTTGTGTGTCAACACACTTGACAAGCTTTCCCTATGTTGTCCATGTCATCTGTCGTCATGCTTCCTCTAATGGGCGTGCGCGGATGACTCTGTGTGTGCGGGACGAGTGTAGTTTGCATATCTGGTCACTATCTCAACTTTATGGTCGTGTTCAGGGATGTTGACCCCTGGTACTGGTGAGCATAATGAAATGTCTCCGTGAAGGCCATCTGACAACTCGTAACCACATCTCTATCTGCTCTTATGAGTGTGTGTCATGTGGTTTTTTGTCTTTTGAAGTATATGTTTTATTATTCAGACTGACCGGCCAAATGTGCCTTGCCCAAACCAAATCTGTTCTCTGTTTACTTCTTCAATTATTTAATTGGATTGGTTTGAAAATGTCTCTTTAATGTGGGTGTGTGTGTGAGTCAACCTCAGGTGTGTCCTTGGGCCTCGGTGAAGTTTAACCAGCCAGAGCAATGCATCGATTTAAATGGCTGACCTGTTAGTGATAACATTATGTTAATGGTGACAACAACATGGCAGCAGTGTTATTAAACTAGATGTTTTTTTAATTCAGAATACGGACTATCAAAGGTCAAAATGAATTGGATGTACTTTTTATAATTCCAAACATATAAATTACCTTTATAACCCTATATTTGTTTCATATGAGTATTAAATAAGTAATAACATATTTGTTTAGTAGGACTAAGACATGTTTTCAAAACAAGCGAGAATTGATAAACGCATACATTAAAGGACGACACTTTAGTGTGTTTATGTTCTTTTTCCGCTCTCTCTCTCCCTCTCCCACCCAGGAACACGGGTAAGATCATGAGGGACGTGATCAACATGGGCTCCTACAACTACCTGGGCTTTGCTGAGAACGTGGGCCAGTGTGCTGACGCAGCCATCCAAGTGACTGAAAAGTACGGATCCGGGGTCTGCGGCACCCGCTGTGAGATGGGTAAGGGAGATGGAGAAGCAACACACACACAACACACCCACACAAAGACACACACACACACACAATTTCTTGCGCGTTATTTAATCTGAATGGATGTTAACGTTTTTGGCTTTCATAGACTTTGAGGTTGAGCATTATAAATTGGATATACAGGTTTTCGATCCCCGTCACTAACATCCAATAAGTGTTTATAGGACACTTTAGTGTGCCATGAAGTAAGCCTTAAGCCACTCTTATTTTGAAAAAGCAGCTTCCGCCTCTTATCTCCAAACGATAAGCGCTGTGAAATACGCTGGCTTTGAAAGTAGCTGAAAATGAGCGACTTCGAGCTCCTCACGCGTAATCTAATCGTCTAAATGACAATAATACCGATCCATCTTTTGTTTTACTTTCGCAAATCAAAACCAAACATGTGTGAATCCTATTGACGCACTGAAGAAAGGAACAGAGTTCCTCCTCCAAGAGTTTTGGTGCTGATGGACAACATCGGAGTTCCTCAGATCGTTACAAAAAATAAGAATAAAGAATCGCAACTTTACTAAGTGCTGTACTAAGCCCTATCTCGACATCAGTGAACTCATGCTTATGGCCGATGAGAAAGGGCTTTTAAAAGTTATTCACTTTAGTCTGACGTGCTTCCATGCACTAACAGGCAGGTTAATTAGCACAGAGCAAAACACAAGGGGGATGGGGTTTGATCCTCCGGGGAGGAGTGATTGGATAGCGGCAAATTAATATGTTTCGCCAGCTGGGTCCGTTGCAGGGGAGAGGAAAGGTGTGGTATTATTGGTTGAAAGTTAAGCCGGCCCCCTTTTCCATAAATTCAAAAATACAAAACAAAAATGTGTGTCATTTCGTTAGGATCCAAAAAGGCAAAATAAACCAGATATGTTTTCCTTTGTTTTTCGCTATTCAATGTTGAACAGGTTAAAGAAATGACGGTGGAAGTGGGCTCAACGGTGAAGCATTTTCATGGGGTGTCTTTGAAGAGGAAATGTGTCATTGTGTCACCAAATGCCACATAGATGGTGTTCCTGGCAGCGCACAGGAGCTGTACCCAGTGACTAAGTGTTGCGGCGCGCGGCTAGCTGAACTATTGTCCCCGCTGTCCTCCTCACAGGGAACCTGGATATCCATCAGGAGATGGAGGAACTGGTGGCCCGGTTCCTGGGCGTGGAGTCTGCGCTGACCTTTGGCATGGGCTTCGCCACCAATTCCATGAACATTCCTGCACTTGCTGGAAAGGTACGGAAAAGGTTCCTTCCTCTTGGCTGCGTGGCATTTTTGTCCTTGTATTGCATTTCTTTCGGCCTGGGTCGCTATCTGAGAATATTCCCTCACGGTTGCTACTGTGAGGGTAAAATCAATGTTACTTTATGTTTATCAATGTAGATGACCATTATCGAACAACAATTGACAATTTAACGTAAATATTTTTCTTTCTCTTTGGTTTTGTCTCTTTGTCTTTTTCTTGACAATCCTGTTGAGTCAATGTCATACAAAACCATTAGCTCACGTCCTGTGGCACTAACAGAAAAACAGCCAAAAACATGTTTGTTTTTGAGATACACCTCCAGTCCTACAGAGTTCAGGCTGTTCCAAAACACCAACACTTCCCACTCGCTGTTCTGAAAACACTGAGGTGTGTGTGTGTGTGTGTGTGTGTGTGTGTGTGTGTGTGTGTGTGTGTGTGTGTGTGTGTGTGTGTGTGTGTGTGTGTGTGTGTGTGTGTGTGTGGGAAGTGACTTTCCCCAGCTACTCTGCATCAACCATGACCCCTGCTGCTTCCTCTTTCTCCCCGTATCAGTGTTTAAACAGGAAGTAGAGAGTTTGAGGGAGAGATGGAGAGAAATGCATTTAGAGAAAGACATGGGGAGATATAATAGATGGAAACAGAGAGAGAGGATAAATTGTGGCAAACAGAGGGGTAAAGAGAGAGACATGGAGAGAATCCTGGAGCGAGAGACACCAAGAAGGGAAAGTGAGAGACGTATAGAAAGGGAGGGTTAGAGAATCATCCGGAGAGGGGGTGAGAAAGACAATGAGGGAGAGATATAGAGTGGGAGAGATGGTGTGAGAGAAAGAGACATGAGAGAGAGAGAGAGAGAGAGAGAGAGAGAGAGAGAGAGAGAGAGAGAGAGAGAGAGAGAGAGAGAGAGAGAGAGAGAGAGAGAGAGAGAGAGAGAGAGAGAGAGAGGGAAATAGAGAGAGTGAGAGAGGGGGAAATGGAGGGAGAGAAACAGAGTCAGAGACACACACAGAGTCAAAGAATCAGAGACCCACAGTCTTAGAGAAAGATAGACAAACACACACACATAGTAATAGAGAGAGAGCCCCCGTCCGTCCGTCCGTCCGTCGTCCTAAAGAGAGGGAGACATGGAGGGACTACTCAGAACGCTGAGGCAGAACCTGGGACAGGAGGAGGGTTGTTCTCCAGTCCAGGTCAGCTGATAGGGATATACATTCCTCAGTGCGCCTGTCACTTCTCCCCCTGACTCCCTATCTTACTCCACAACATAATAACCGGCTTTGACCCAACCGCCCAGGGCGTCGATACCACAACGGAAAAGGTGTGCGCCGGTGGGAAAAATGTTCAGTGTGAAATATCAGAAGACGGTTACATAAGGTTTCGGTGATTGTGCCTGGGACTCTTTTTTTTTTTTTTTTTCATATTTCAGATAGTAGAGGCCTGTTGGTGGAACTGTTTTATTGTCTTTATTGCCTCTCCAGTCATTCTGACAGGAGACTTGGACTTGTTGTTGGTTTTGACAAGTTTCCACCCGGTGACAGTCGACACAAGCGTGTATGTTTGTCTGTGCGCTGGTTTGAACTTGTATTTGACTGGATCTTTCCCGTGTGAAAAAATCCTGTCTGAAAAGTTATTTTTTACGATTCAATTCTGGCAAGGAGGGAACCTTAGGGCTTGTGTTGTATTCATTCTATTTAAGACATTTTTACTTTATCAGTTTGTGCATATTGCGGTACTACTGTTGGGCGTGCTGGAGAAAAGTTGCTTGATTTAGCTGTGAATTTAAGAGACATGAATGTTGCATTTGAAACACCGAGAGTCTCGGACACCACCGTTACAAGTTAGCCCGTGCAATTTTAGATATCAGTTACAGTTTTAGCTACGAACTGTTAACGTGAAAAACGACAAAGAAATTGTTGAGTGCTTTACAGAAAGGAAATAGGTCTTGTTCAGTCGGTCAGCCTTATCTTTTTGACCCTCATCCCAGTCATTGTGTTCAGATATTCATCTGAATGAGGAAGTGGATTGTGTACTTCATTACGCAAAAGTGGAAAAACCGGACGGCTTAACTCAAATGTCACGGATGATCAAACTATAAATGCAGTTTCCCTTGCGCTTTGTATCAAGGCGCACAATAAAACACATTCACCATCAAGGATCAAATGTAGGGCTGGTCAGTCTAGCCTCTCTTTTGTGTTTCTGCAACGTTCATGCTCCAGACATTCATATGAAATATAGATTAGATCACGAACGATATCTCCTTACGAAACCCCTCGTACCTGCCGTCGTCGGCCGGTCACGAAGGTTTCTCCCATGCACCTTGAGACCCCAAACGTGACGCTGTTGTTCTGCTTGTGTCCTTCCAGGGCTGTCTGATCCTCAGCGACGAGCTGAACCATGCTTCCCTGGTGCTTGGGGCTCGTCTCTCGGGATCCACCATCCGGGTCTTCAAGCACAACAGTGAGTCAGGGGCCCTGAACCGTCTGAAGTAGGGGGCTTTCAACCCAATGCTGCGTACACAACAGCCCAAAGCCCACAGAGGCCGCATTCCAATTCTTAAATCGTAGTCTGACCCCAAAACATTATAATGATCGAAGCACACTATTGGGTCACAAAATAGTAGTCGCTCCAAAGAAAAGGCCCAAGTAAAACAAACAACAACAGAGTGCTATAGGAGACAAGGTCGGTCATTCAAGTTTTATTAGTGAATATCAGTGGCACCGGAGATAGTCTATCTCAACAGGGTGTGTTCTAAATTCAACACGACTGGATAACACAGCAGAGTAATGCGTTTCCCAGGCCCTCACAGACACCATTGTTGACGCATCCCTGACATGTTTGATGAGCTCTGTGAAAGCAAACAGCTCGTCTGAACACCAAGGGTGTGCCGACTGCAAGTGGTTTCACCTGTTGTACCGATTTGAATGCTACCCAAATGGGCTGTTGGGGGGGATGGTGGTGGTGGTGTGTGATGTGTTTGAGGCTCTCAGGGGGGGGGGATGTCCCAGAAAGAACCGCGAGGGCATCGGCTTTCAGAGGCAGAGGGTGACATCTCTTTATAGAGTCACTCGGATGATTTCAATCCATTAATCAAAACTTTATTTATATAGGGGAAAACCCAGCTGAAAAGTGGCGTGTTCGTTTACGAGTGGGCCTTGACTTGAACGCGCTCTTTGAAGGCATTACGGCCGTTAACAGAATCGTGATACGGTGAGAAAGTAATGAAATGATAATAGAAAACCAGCTTTACTTTTGATTCACTGCTTCACTATTCACTAAGAAAAGGAAAGCCAAAAAAAAAATACATTTAAAATAACGTGTTGAGTTCAAACGCAGAACAGGACGAGAACCCGAAAACGATAACAAAACAAACCTCTCAGATGCGACAACAGTAATGACGGAAAGGGCAGTCACTGTCATGATCCTCATGTCAGTCATCTGGATCCTGGCGTGTCGACATCTGGCAAAGGCTTGTCTTAACACCGCTTGTGTGTGTGTGTGTGTGTGTGTGTGTGTGTGTGTGTGTGTGTGTGTGTGTGTGTGTGTGTGTGTGTGTGTGTGTGTGTGTGTGTGTGTGTGTGTGTGTGTGTGTGTGTGTGTGTGTGTGTGTGTGTGTGTGTGTGTGTGTGTGTGTGTGTGTGCGCGCGCGCGTGTTTCTTCAGACATGGTGAGCCTTGAGAAGCTCCTGAGGGATGCCATCGTTCACGGCCAGCCCAGGACACACCGACCCTGGAAGAAGCTCCTCATCGTGGTGGAGGGCATTTACAGGTGCAGCCCCGCCCTCAACACACCCTCAAATAACACACTGATGATCCAAGACAATGAGAAGCATGACTCTGTCTGGTTAGCAAATTTTCCCGGAAAGGGCCCCATAGTGTTACAATGTTAAAGGGAATGACAAACCATAACCTGAAGATTAAGGACCAGGGTTAATATGTTTGGTTTATGGTGATCATTGAACAACAAACCGTAGAATGAACACACACACACACACACACACACACACACACACACACACACACACACACACACACACACACACACACACACACACACACACACACACACACACACACACACACACACACACGGGAATCTTAATAAATGATCTGAAAGAAATTAGAAGATGTGGAAATGAGAAAATATGGGATTATTAGGCCTGAATAATTTTACTTAGATTTTGTAGCCGTCGCTTCTTATTCTGATACTGATCTCTCATAGTCCTCGAAGGCTGCCATCTAGGCATTTCCCTCCCACTGGAATTTGCTGTGTAGCAATAAGCTCTTCGACGCTATCCCAGCAATGTCTCAATAGATTATAATTAATTCCATTGCTCTCCACACGTCCGTGTGCCAGTCCAACACAACGCCCTGAGCTACCTGGCAGGTTATTACCAAGCCAGGACAGGGAATTTAGAAGCGTGAAAGCCACAGCACAAGGGCGTGACTGGTCCTTAATGTAACACACATGCGCACGCACACACACACACACACACCAAGGTGTTTTAAGCCATTGAGCCAATGGCTGCAAGCGGTCAATAGTGCTTCAAGCGGTCAATACACTCGACTGACCCGAGGTTAATGGACTATGAGGTTTTGCGCCAGAAATACACACATCCCCAACCCCTATAAAACCGAGTATACAAAAGCCATTTGCACTTAGCTAGCCCTCCTCTCCACGTCAACCACGGTGCAGAGGTTTTAACAACGGATGTGTTTTGGATTCGCAATAACAAACCCGTTGCCACCATCGACCCTACGGATGCGTCTCGCATTGAAGTGTATCGATGGATGGATCCGCCTACCGCTCAGTACAGCCCACCGGGTAGGCCGGTAGGGGGATCCCTACCGGCCTGTATCCTTCCCCCCCCCCCATCACTTACACCCTGACTCGCTGTCTCCCCCCCCCCCCCCCCCCCCCCCCCCCCCCCCCTTGCGGCTGCAGCATGGAGGGCTCCATTGTGCGACTGCCGGAGGTGATCGCGCTGAAGAAGCGCTACAAGGCCTTCCTGTACCTGGACGAGGCCCACAGCATCGGGGCCCTGGGCCCCAACGGCAAGGGGGTGGTGGACTACTTTGGCCTGGACCCCAACGACGTGGACATCATGATGGGCACGTTCACCAAGAGCTTCGGGGCCGCGGGCGGCTACATCGGCGGCAAGAGGGTGAGTGTGGCTGAGCGGGACGCACCCATCCCCCACACCACACACCCGCCACACACACGCACACACACACGCACGCACGCTTCTGCTTGTGGAAACATGATGACGCAATCCCGGACAGTTGCAGGCTGGGGGGCGTTCTGCGAGATAGTGGTGTGTGAACAGGGAACCGAAACTCTTTAACCCATTTACTCCAAAAACGCCTGCTGAGAACGCCTGCTAAAACCCTATGCTATTCTAGGCAAAAGAAACTTATTTCGTGAGGGTTTTCTGAGAAAATAGTAAGAATTGTCAACGTCTACATAAACCTTAATATCTAAGCCTCTGGAGCACCTAGAAACATGAAATAAGAAGCATTGTAAAGCTAAGAACTTCTGAAAACATGATTAACTTTCACTTCAAGTGAAAGGCAGATGAGGGATGGGGGATGGTGTAACGGCTAGCTGGGGTCCCCCTACCTGCGCCTGAATGATCTGAATGATCCTGAAAGTGAATTCACTGAAAGGAAAAATTCAGATCTGAATTAAGGGCATTAAGGAGCTGAATTTAGGTCAATAAGGAGCAGGTAGAGGGGGGTTCTTCATGACCTTTATCTGAATTCACTAAGTAGGTCACCTCGGATTAAAGCGTCCACTAACTGACTTTCGTCAAATGGATGACATCTATAGACATTCTGTCGTACTAAAAGCACGGAAAACCAAGCAGCACCTGTAACAACACAAAGTAGTCATCCCAACAAAAATGAAACCAATGTAATTTACACAAATAACAGGGCCATCGATGATAAAGCTGAGGTATCGTTAATATGTGGAGCGCTTTGTAAGTAGTGGTTTTATGTAATGCATGGCTGAGTGCTTCCGCCCGTAGTGTAAACCTGGGGGAAGTGTGTCTCACATGATCAGCAGCACTTAGTTGTGACTCGATCACATGCTTGTTTTTTTTTCTCTCCCTTTTCGAATCTTATGCAATGACCTCATGTAGGGGCAAAAAAAAAAGAAGTAAATCCGTGGGACACGTTTTTGCTTCAAGATTCAAGAGGTTAATTTGTATGACTTAATGAAGTTGACAGCTACCCAGGAGCATTATACTCATTTGTATGCCTAACCTGTTTTGGTGTACCGGATACCTCATGCAATTATAGAATAACCCGCACACACCTTCCCAACAACACCATGACTCAAGGTGTGAAGGGACAATGTGATGAGGAAGTGACAGCCGGAGCAGGGGTGTTCCTGGTTGACAACATACCAAAGAAATTCGTAGTGTCCTCGAGTAATCGCATTATTGCACCATCAAATCATCAAAGATGGAGGCACACATGCACATACACATGCACAGACCTAGTGCCAAGTTGTACCTTTAGCCATGCCCCGAATGTTCTGTCTGTATCTGGGAAATCATTTTTACTGCAGTCGCCAATTTGTACAAAATTAATATTCCTGTTTATTCTTCAAACCAGGGCCTTAGTTGACCTCAGTAGCCAACCATTATTTAAGACTATTAACTTAACTACGGTTAACATCTAACGATGGCCTCAAAGCACACGATGACCTCAAAGCACAAACGCGTTGTGTTTTCCCCCTAACTCAAACAATGCCGTCGTGCGTTATCTCCCACCCAGGAGCTGATCCAGTACCTGCGCTGCCACTCCCACAGCGCTGTCTACGCCACCTCCATGCCCCCGCCGGTCGCCCAGCAGATCATCACCTCAATGACCACCATCATGGGGGAGGACGGCACCTCGCTGGGTAGGTGGAGCGCACGCGTGCGTGTGTGTGCGTGCGTGTGTGTGTGAAAGCCAAAGCACGCCCTTGTGCTGTGGCTTTCACGCTTACAGTATAAATGCCCTGTCCTGGCTTGGTAACAACCTGCCAGGTAGGTCAGGGCGTTGTGTTGGGCTGGCACACGGACGGAGAGCAATGTGGAGAGCAATGGAATTAATTATAATCTATTGAGACTTTGCTTGGATAACATCAAAGCGCTTATTGCTTATTGCTTACTGCAAATTCCAGAACTATGAGGACTATGAGAAATGTCAGTATAAGAAGTGAACGCTACAAAATTGAAGAAAAAAAAAAAGGATTTGGGCCTATTGATCCCATATTTTCTCATTTATATATTTTCTAATTTCTTTGAGCTCATTATTAAGGTGTGTGTGTGTGTGTGTGTGTGTGTGTGTGTGTGTGTGTGTGTGTGTGTGTGTGTGTGTGTGTGTGTGTGTGTGTGTGTGTGTGTGTGTGTGTGTGTGTGTGTGTGTGTGTGTGTACTATTATGGTGAACACAATCTGTGTGTGTTAATTTCCTGCACCCACCACATCCGTCATGTGTTGTCTGCCTCAGATTCCTTGGGCAAGATGACTGCGGTAATCACATATTTAGGTCATGAGGACAGCTTTCTAGATTCTGGCCATCTTTTATTTGTTCTCTATGTCTTTGGGTCTTTGATACCCTCTCTAAGTCAAGCCTATAAGATGTAAACTCCATCTTTACACCCACTCTTTGTGAAAGGGAAGGATATTCAAGTGTGGTTAGGGTTTTTTTTGGCTACCATTCCAATGAGTCTGGTTTTGAAATGAACAGGAATCCTAACCCCTACTTGCTTATTCAACAAATGTATCTTGAAACTTGCCCTTTGGACCTAAATGACGAACAAGTCAAATGATCCGTCTGCATTTTGTATTACATCATTGCTGGCTTGACGGTACCTTGAAGCGTCGACCACAAGGGGGCATCCAAGAGCTTTGTGGAGATCGCGTCTCGGCTCCACGTTATGTGACCGCTCATATTGAATGCCTTTGACGTTTTCAGAGAACTCTCGTGATTCGATTTGTTTATTTTAGATTTGGGGTATTAGCTTTACCACCTTTGTACTCGGGCTACTTCTACGTGATAACCATTTTCTGCTTGCTATGGTAATCTCTCATTCCCAGCCAGCTGATACGAGCTGCTATCAAAAGGCCAAAGGCAGTATAGAAAATCAGTAAATAAAGGAGCGGTATTTGGTATGGGTTTCAGCCCAGATATGACTCTCATATCTCATGGACCAGCCCACTTCCATCCGTCTCACACTCTAAATATGAAGATAAAATTTAAACAATGGTTAACATTTAGTTATAATCAATTTGTATATAACTTGCCAAGTGCAAAGGTTTTCCAATTCCAAGCATTGGAGGATCGTTTCTGCAAATTGACAGAAAATAAATAGAAGAATCATCGGCTTAAAAACTGATGGAACACAGAAGTCTGGCTAGGGACCGTGGTGTGTGTGGGTGAGAGGGATTGTGTATATCTTGGGACTTCTGACAGTGAGGTGTGTGGGTGAGGGGGACTGTGTATATCTTGCGTAGCACAGCTGTTTACAAAGGGGCACCATGCCGAAGACCTGCGATCAAACGGGCCCCCTGTGATCTCGCTCTCCCTCTCTCCCCTCTCTCTCCCCCCTCCATAGCCTCTATAGATGCTGCTCTAGATCAGCTGTTTTGGTCTCTTTGTAGATTTCTATCGATCAGATACATCTATCTGCGTCGAGATGCCTCCATTGTGCATCAATCGGAAGTGTTGCATCACCGCAGTGTTGCAGTCCTCCTGTCACCTGAAACCGGTTTCAGACTACTTTAATTTTGAGACATTGTAAATGCACAGTCTGACTCCAGGCGGACGAACCGGTTCTCAAGGTGTCAAATCAAATGACACAAGACATCGGATCCATTACACGGTCGTTTCTGAGAAGAATGAACCGAAACCACTTTTGTATGTTCGCCTGTCCCCCCCCCCCCCCCCCCCCCCCCCTTTCCCGTCAACCCTCCGGCTCCCCTTCCATCGTAAATACTAAATTAACTGCATTTTCTATAGTGCTTTTTTCCTAAGCCCTTTACAATATTGCCTGAATTCACCCATTCCCACACCGACGGCGGAGTCAACCATGCAAGGTGACAGCCAGCCAGCAGTTACGGATAGGTGCCTTGCTCAGGGACACCTCGACACTCAGCTGGAAGCTGCCGGGGATCGAACTAGCAACCTTGCGGTTACCGGCCATCCCACTCTACCTGCTGAGCTACTGCCGCTCACCGTGGCCCGTTGTCCCCTCCACGTGGCCCGTTGTCCCCTCCACCGTGGCCCGTTGTCCCCTCTACAGTGGCCCGTTGTCCCCTCCACCGTGGCCCGTTGTCCCCTCTACCGTGGCCCATTGTCCCCTCCTACGCGGCCCGTTGTCCCCTCCACCGTGGCCCGTTGTCCCCTCTACCACGGCCCGTTGTCCCCTCCTACGCGGCCCGTTGTCCCCTCCACCGTGGCCCGTTGTCCCCTCCACGTGGCCCGTTGTCCCCTCCACCGTGGCCCGTTGTCCCCTCCACCGTGGCCCGTTGTCCCCTCCACCGCGGCCCGTTGTCCCCTCCACCGCGGCCCGTTGTCCCCTCCACCGCGGCCCGTTGTCCCCTCCTACACGGCCCGTTGTCCCCTCCACGTGGCCCGTTGTCCCCTCTACCGTGGCCCGTTGTCCCCTCTACCGTGGCCCGTTGTCCCCTCCACGTGGCCCGTTGTCCCCTCTACCGTGGCCCGTTGTCCCCTCCTACGCGGCCCGTTGTCCCCTCCTACGCGGCCCGTTGTCCCCTCCACCGTGGCCCCTTGTCCCCTCCACCATGGCCCGTTGTCCCCTCCACCGTGGCCCGTTGTCCCCTCCACCGTGGCCCGTTGTCCCCTCCACCGCGGCCCGTTGTCCCCTCCACCGCGGCCCGTTCTCCCCTCCACCGCGGCCCGTTCTCCCCTCCACCGCGGCCCCTTCTCCCCCAGACGGCTCTCTGACCTTGGGCTGCGTGCACCGGGACACTCGGCAGGCCCTCCCCTCTTGGAAGAGGAACAGTGACGTGTGGCGTGACTTCTGATTGGTTGCAGCCGCGCTGTTTTGAGCGCTCTCTCGCCTTTTGAAGTCGCAGACGCCGACGCATTCCGAGTCCAAAAGAGAAGGGGGGGGGGGGGGGCGGGGGGGGGAGATTAAGCTCCCTGCTTGCGTGTTGTTGTTTTTCGAAGTTTCAGTTTGTTTGTTAAAGCAACAAGATGGTCGCCTTCTGTTGTTGGAAGCTTTTATTAGTGTATGAGTTACAGGTGTGGACGTCATAACAAGCTAAGCGTTCTTCAGTGGAAAAGGCGGATAACAGATGCTAATATGCTACAACAGTACAAAGGGAAACCACTATGTCCCCCCCCCCCCCCCCCCCTCTCCATGTAATCACTCAGATCAGAGAGGAGCCCCGGGGAAATAAATCACGATAAATATCATGTCCAACGTTGTTGCGTCTCCCAACACTTTGAAGCCTGAGGATCGGGCCAGTCATCAGCGTGCCGTACCAGACGCTTGTTTGCTTGGATAAGATGCTATCTACCAGAGCCTTTTTCCAGTTTAGCAATGGGCACGGTGTAACCACAAATCACAGGAAGTGATTTTTGTGTGTTTTGATCGCCCCGAGTCTGACAACTAAACCAAATAAACCCACAATTTTGGGTAAAGAAATTCCCTTTTATCTGTTTTATCGAATTACGACTCTCTCTATTTTGTGTCACAGAATTTGTATAATTCACCTCAACATGTTGGATCAATTCTAATCTCTGTGGAAGGAAAAGCCCTCTTTTATCATTACCTATAGGCTCATGTATAATTTCAGTTTCAGCGTTGTACGGGCTAGCAGACTTAAAAACCGACAACATTCAGTCCATCGTGACTCACCTGTCCGTCTGTCTTCTCCCTCAGGCGCTGACCGGTTGAGGCAGCTGTCGGAGAACACCACTTACTTCCGCAGGAAACTGCGAGAGATGGGCTTCATCATCTACGGCAACGACGACTCCCCGGTGGTTCCCATGATGTTGTACATGCCCGCAAAGATAGGGTAAGACCGCTTCCTCTAACCCCTTAATCCCTAAGCCCTTACACTCCACCAGCCCGCAAAGATGGGGTCCGTCTTCTAACCTCTGACCCCTTACTCTCTACCAGTTAACAAAGATGGGTTCAGACCCCTACCTTCTGCCCCCAACACTATTCCCATACCCAAACCCTAACCCCCTAAACATGACTATCAACCCTAACCCTCGGAAGAGACCACTTCCTCTAACCTTAACACTCAACACCTTAACCCCTTAACCCCTCCTGACCCTCGTTGCCTGAGCAACAACCCCTAACCCTCACCCCTCATAAACACAAAGTCTGCCAGGATTTGGTAGGACCGCTTCTCTGTGTAAGGTCAGGCAATTCTTAGTATAACCGTTAATCCCACTTGCAGTCTAAAAGGGCTTTACAGGCCGGAAAACCCTGATTAACAATGAAGAAACCTTGAACCCAACGCGGGGGTTCATACTGGGGAAGCAGAGGAGTGCAATGGGCGCCGTCATGGACACGCATAATAGCAGCATTACAGGCAAACTGTCAAATTAAACTGAAATAGCAAACGAGTGTCCAGACCTGCCGGCGTCTCACCGTGGTTGTGAACAAGGTTGTTGTTGTTGTTATTTAATCCATGTGTTCCATGTCTGGAGCACTGTTGTCACTGTCTCAGTCGATATCCTAAATGTTATCTGTATATGTGTAAGCAGCTTACTCTTTTTAACTGCAACCAAATCTATCTCCGGGTACAAATAAAGTTCCCGTACCTTACTTCACCTTATTGTTGTTGTTGTTGTTGTTGTTGTTTACAGGGCGTTCGGCCGGGAGATGCTGAAGAGGAACATCGGCACGGTGGTGGTGGGCTTCCCCGCCACGCCCATCATCGAGTCACGGGCGCGCTTCTGCGTGTCGGCCTCCCACACCCGAGAGACGCTGGACGTGGTACGAGGGGTCCGGGGGGGGGGGTCTCTGGTCCACTGGTCAGACTGCTGAGTGTGTGTGTGTGTGTGTGTGTGTGTGTGTGTGTGTGTGTGTGTGTGTGTGTGTGTGTGTGTGTGTGTGTGTGTGTGTGTGTGTGTGTGTGTGTGTGTGTGCAAAAAAATGTGAAAACTGGAAACGTCTATGGTGAGACTCGTGGGTCACATTGACTCGATGCTGCCTGGCACGCGTTTAAGGGAAAGCCGCGAGATCACACGGCCGCCGTTGACAGTGGGAGCTGATTGTAATCCGGGGTGACGCTGACAGAGGGGGGTGCTTTGGCCCTGGAGGGGCCATGTGTTTGGGCCGGCGCTCGCCTCGGCAGCACCCGTAGATCTGGGGCTTCACCATCAGTCAAGTTTGTCAGATCTCCGCGAGTGTGTGTGTGTGTGTGTGAGTGAGTGAGTGTGTCTGTGTGTGTATAGTAGCGCCAACACGTGCACATTCCCATCTGTGTCGGTTTGGGTCTGTCAGCGCTGGCCACTAAACGCAGCTGATGTTACGATCATGAACCCCCCCCACACACACACACACCCAAGTTGGAAGGCCAGGCGCACCCGGCGTTCATCACCATTTATCCGGCTGACAAAGGGCTCGTGCGTCTCTTCAAAGGCCCTCCATCCATCGCGCCACGGGGCCTGAGTCAACACCGCTTTTTAATACGCCATTCACAAGGGGAATCGGCGCCCCTTAACTGTGTGTGTGTGTGTGTGTGTGTGTGTGTGTGTGTGTGTGTGTGTGTGTGTGTGTGTGTGTGTGTGTGTGTGTGTGTGTGTGTGTGTGTGTGTGTGTGTGCATGTGTCTAAAGGAGAGGGGGGGTCAGCAGAGGAGGTTAAATTGGTTCCAGGTGCTCCGCTGTGTTCTAGGAGTGCAGGATCTTTCATGTTTTAAGGGCCGATGAGTCCTGAGTTAATTTGTCCAGGGGTGGACATGCAAGTGTAGTACCGTCCTCCTCCTTCACTTTGATTGGTCAATGATCAAATACTGGCTGTCCAATGGGATGAACGTTAATAATGTTATAATCTCCCCGCCCTCCACCTCAATGTCTGTCTATCTCTCTCTCTATCGCTCTCACTACGTGTGTGTGTGTGTGTGTGTGTGTGTGTGTGTGTGTGTGTGTGTGTGTGTGTGTGTGTGTGTGTGTGTGTGTGTGTGTGTGTGTGTGTGTGTGTGTGTGAGTGAAAACTAACGTTAACATAACGGGTGTTTGGTTTTCCTCCAACATAAAAGTCGACTGCTGACCGGGTTGTTGTTGTGTGGTCTTCCCTACAGGCTCTGAAAGCCATTGGCGAGGTGGGCGACCTCCTCCAGCTCAAGTACTCCCGGCACCAGCCCACCGTGACCCCCGGCCTGGGCTGGATGTCGGAGGAGAGCTACCTGCAGGACTGAGCCCCCCCTCCAGTCTCTACTCCGCCCCTCTCTCTCAGTTCCATTCCCAGGCGACTCTTCTTCCCCTTTAAAAACACACTGGCAACCTCGACCCCCCCCCCCCCAGCCCCCTGGTCCTGCTTACTCAAACCTGGCGGGGGATGGGGGATGTCACCAGTGCTGCAGTGGTGCACTCTGGGAGATCTGTTTTCACCAGATATGGGGGGAGGGGGGGTTCACTTCCAGTCCTTCGCAACCCTAATGCATTGTTACACAATGCGTTTTCACTCGCTAAAGTCTTAACTTATTGTGACTGCATTCACCTCACCCTTACCTAAATTGAAACACATATATATGTATAAATATATATATATTTAAATATCTTTAGATTTTTCTTCACACAGAATTATTAACTTGTGCAATAGCAGCAATCCAACCACACGGGTTACTTGTTTCCCCTTCTTCCTGTGACTCCAACAGCGTTTGAGGAGGCAAAAGAGAGTAAACCGCTACCTGTCTTGCGTAACAACTGGTTGACTAAAGAAAATACATATACTAACCGGAAATAGGATTTTAAAAGAGGTTGCGATGCAAACGCAAGTAAAGGAAAGAGAAAAGAATATATTTGTAAATATTATTTATCCTGGTCTGTGAAGATGGGACTACAGCATGGTGGAGCCCATCAGATGCTTCTATGCAGGAAGCAGAAAGTGCAAACATGTCCTCAGTCTCTTATTTATGTTGGTATTTTTGCTTTTTTCTCTTTAAACACTTTTACTTGAATACGCAAAAAAAAATCCCCTAACCAAAGGATATAATTGTATAGATAGATTTTGTATTTTTCTTTTTAAAAATGTCAAATCAAACCATTCTGAAAGGGGGCAAAAAGTTTTAAAGGAAGAGGCTGCCGGAAGAGCATTCTCTTTTCATTTTTAAACTCGGTTGTCGTTTCATGACGCGCCACAATATTCACTGTGGACACCTGCACTCGAAAACTTGAGCTTTCTTCAACCTTTCTATATGCGAATGATGCCACACAGAAACTCAGACACACACAGACAGACACACACACATACACAGACACACAGAAAGACACGCACGCACACGCACACACACACACACACAGAGAAACACGCCTTTTGCAGACGCATCATTCTCCTCACTCAAGTGCTTTTCAGGGGGAAACACGCTTACCAAGCCACACCCCCCCCCACTCCCCCTTGCGATAACCACGCACTGCTGAACCACCATCTGTATGTATGACGACGAGGCGTCCCTGCTTCTCCGAAGTGCAGACGTGCTATTTATTTATTTTGGCCCTGTGTTGTATTTTTGATTTGGTTAATTTCTTTCCCAGCTGCCCCTGGTTTATCAAAGTGTAATCTTATCTGTTTGGTTGTTATCAGAACGGCAGCTTGAAATGCGTCACCCTGTGTTGATGCCTCATGTCTTTGTCTTTTGTACCCGACTACTCACAACGTTTGACTTCAGTGCGAGAACTACTGACAAGCATGGCAGATGCACATATGATGTAGGCGCTGAAGGTGGCTTTCGGCGTTGTTGGACGTGCTTTTGGAAAATGTTATGTTTATTTTGCACCCTTCACTGTTTATCGTCTGTTTTATTGTCTGTTTATCGTCTGATCTGATTGGATGACATTCCAGATCCACCTGGTTCGAGGGTTTTGAATGTCGTTGTTATTCATCGATCTACTACTTCCGACTGTCTGTCTGCGCTAGCTAGCGTCGTAGGTTTGCCGCTACGATGTGGAGCATGGTGGGATGGCAGAACACTTAAAGCTTTCCATGTTCCCTCATGTTGTTTGCAGCTTTACGTTGTTGTTGTTTCTGTTATTGTCGTTGCAAGTTGAAGTTCACCTCATTGTTGTCAGTAAGTGAAGCGGCTGTTGGGGTCTATCTGGTCATTCCTTTATACATGTTGATTAATCTTAACACAAAGTATCAAGCTACCTTTTTTTTATGATTCTGGCATTTTAGCGCCATGGGACTATTTGGTCACTTTTTAAACTGTAAATTCGATTTTCCATTGTGTTGCCTTTCTGCATTCATTCCAAAATGATGGTTTGACATTTGTTTGTTTGTCTTTGTCCCAAACGGCTTGAATAACAGTTGAGCAATGATTTAATAATAAAAAAATATATAGAACAAACACAACGTATCCTAGAATATTCTCTTCTCTGTCCTTGGATTTGCTCTGAAATCACAACTTGATTCAGTTTCCTTTCCGAATACCAGCTCTTCCTGGTTGTCTTCCTGTGAAGGCACAATGTGATTGCAACATGAACATTTTGTCCAGTGGTAGGCTAGTGTCTTCTGGCTTAGAACAGGTCACAAAGACTGACCAATAGGAGGCTGCCGGTGTGGAACTCTTTGATGTTCTTTGCTGTTGCTCAACCCACCAACAAATAAACCCGTGGACTGACCTTCATTACCCATTGGAAGCTCTATCAGTAACTCTTGCCCTTGAGAAGTTTGTTGTGTTGGGATTTTAAGATAAAGCACGAAAAGGCTGTTTTGAAGCAATGATGTTTGTTGAACATGCTTTTGGAAACGGTGCTGCAAAGATTAAATCAGTTTATTTGTATTGGTGTATCTGGTCTCTACTTTTTTTGTACGGTTATAGACTAACTGTTCTCACACACACACACACACACACACACACACACACACACACACACACACTAACGATTATAGAGAGATGGACATTGATACCGTCCACATTTTGACCGCTCGAAGTTGGAACGCGTCTAATTTGCTCAATTACGCACCATGGCATTGCGCTAATCCAACATTCTTGAACCCTTTCTAGCTACTCCGTGAACGACAACCTCAAAGCGCCCCCTCCTCCCCCCCCTCCCTACTAGAAGTATGAGCAATGCACCGCCCACATCCCAACTTCTTCAGCATCGGTCCCATTTCAGGACATCTGAAAGCGTGCGTAAAAAGACCAATTTAGCGAACGCGTTCGGCATGCGGCAATCGCACAGAGACACACATAAACACTACCGAACCAGGATGAACTTCGACTGGGTAATGGATTAACGCGGCAGAGGTAAAACGCGTAGCATAGTCTACACCATGAACTCCAGATGTCAATGTATTGGAAGAGAACACCCACACGCGAGGAGATGACTCACATTTTAAAGTAGTCGAAGAAGCGCGCGCCGGTGCGGATGGGGAGATTTGCGCGTGGGAATTAAGGCTTTTCTCGGTACTTAAAGCCCGCCAAAGTGATTTTATGGAGACAGTGAAGTGCGACCTGGACTCCGCCGTATGGACAGAGATAAGTGAGAGAGTCGCTGATAGGAGACATGGAGCGCGTGTTGGTTTCACTGGAGCACTGGCGCGCGTCTTCATAAAGTGCGAGACTGTGAAGCTGGCAAGTCGGTAAAACCACTTGTTCTTATAAACCGATAGACAGGGAACTCCTCTATTTCTAAAAATAACCAGTGGTCGTTCATAGTCCAAGCCGAACAAGAGGGGATAGAATAGACGAGATTCAACGTGAAGCAAAATCTTCGAAAGAAGCAATTCGGTGAGAAGATGCGTCAACTTGCCGGGAGATTTGGAAAGGTCTTGATGATTTGGCTTCTACTTGTCGCTAGTGTTGTGACGGGCTTCCCCACCAGACACAAGAACGTCGCCCACAGACTGCACCACAACGGCCTGTCTCTGGAGGTAAGAGTTCAGAGTTTATTTTTGAATTGAGTGTTGTTGTTCTAACGTACTTTTCTAAACCAGCTCAGCAACACGTGTCTCGAGTAGCTCTCGCGACGATGCACGTGATCACACCTGCGGAGGACATGCAATAAATTGCTAATTTGATCAGATCACTTATCTTGGCCCTTCACTACATATATTTTCCACCGTAGGAAACTTTTGTTTGTGTTGTAAAAGCAAAAATTGGAGGCATGCAGAGCAGAAACGAAATGCAGTGTATCCAGCTCGGATCGCAGTAGGCTATATAATGTCAGGTTCCTTCTCTCCATCCATTTAAGGTATCAGAGACGGTTTCCAGCCTCTGGGAAGCTTGTGTGTACTGTGTGTACTGTGTGTGTTGTGTATTCAAGTGAAAATGAAAATAGATCGGGTGTGTTTAGTGTACTGTGTGAATGTTGTGATTTCAAGTGAATGATTCGTATGAAAATAGATTGTGTGTGTGTGTGTGTGTGTGTGTGTGTGTGTGTGTGTGTGTGTGTGTGTGTGTGTGTGTGTGTGTGTGTGTGTGTGTGTGTGTGTGTGTGTGGTGTGTGTGTGTGCGTGTGTGTGTGTGTGTGTTTTGGTGTGTTTGGGTTTGAGTGTGTGTATGTGGGCCGTGCCTTTGAACTTTTTTCCTCCCATAGATATCCTGTCGCACTGCCTCACTCATATCATCCATGTGTTTGATGTCAGTTAAATGTCAAAGAGGAGCAGGGCTGAGAGAGAAAGAGAGACCGAGAGAGGGGGGAGACAGAGAGAGAGAAGAAAGAGATGCTGTAGATGCCATTGACTGTGTGTGTTTGTCACCCATGGTCATCAACTGGGGTTTTCTTCAGAAGATATGACCTTCTACCTGTTTGTGCAGTTCTAATGCACCCGGTAAGGTAACCAGCCCTATGTAACTGTCCCCATGCTAAGTCATACCTCCTGAGCTTCCTCCGGAGCACGGGCGAGGTCAAAGGTCACCAGTCTGATTGTTTACGTTGGCCCTTTTTTGTGTTAATGTGGAATTTCCTGTTTTTTCTCACCCGGGGGGTCTCTCATCTCATAGGGGTGTAGTGGGAGGAGGTGGAGGAGGAGGTGGGAGGAGAGAATGGCCTCTGTCTGCATTGCCTCCCCCTCTACTCCATCACGCCGCCATTCGTTTTGCGCACCCCCCCCCCGCCCCCCCCCTCTTTTTGATTTTTGTATTTGAAAAAGGCGATCAAAGCGGCCCCATAGTTTATTGTTCTTCTGTAATGGTTTGGAAACGGCCGGGCGCAGGAGAACCTTTGATATTTACGGTTGCGTAAATCAAGGCCTGCCACATAGCCTGTGCACCCCAGCCCACGCTCCACACATACACACACATGCTTCTTCCACCTCCATACTCAACCCTATAACCCTGGGTACCCCAACCCCATATGCCTGTAAACTCAACCCTATAACCCCGTATACTCCACCCTACAACCCTGTAAACTCAACCCTGTACGCCTGTATACTCAACCCTATAACCCTGTTCACTCAAACCTCGGACCCAGTAAATGCAACCCTATAACCGTTCACACTCAACCCTATGACCCTGTATACTCAACCACACAAGCCGGTACACTAAACTCTATACCCCTGTATACTCAACCCTTTAAACCTGTATACCCTACCCCCCCCCCCCCCCCCCCCCCCGCCGGTCAACCTATTCCACTGGCTTAATGCGTGTCAGGGTCGGGGACGTCCAGCAGGGGTGGGTGGTGGAGGGGGGGCGTTGGTGACGAGGGTGCTGTTCGCCAACGCTAAGATACAGCCATCGGGAGTCTGCTTTGATCGTCCCCGCACGCTGCTGCTGGGCGAGGAGATGGGGAGGAGGAGGAGGCATGTGGAGGGATCACAGAGGGGGTAGAAAGGAGGAGAGAGATATGCGGGGCAATGGAACACGCGATCCAGATGTGCAACAGGATGAGAGGAGGAGGGGGGGGGTGAAGGTATGTGCCCCCTCCCCCCCTCCCTCCTTGTTGTCGGACTCTGGTGCAAGCAACAAGCTGTCCGTTGGTCCGTGTGTGTGTGTGTGTGAGCAGTTTTCCACACTGTGTGTAGGATTGTATTGGTCCCCTGGTGAGGATGCATTGGTACAGATAAGGATTACTTAAGAAGCTATCCTCCTTAGTAGATCGTGTTTATTTTATGGACGCAACCGATCCACCAATGCCGATTACTGCGTTCATGTATCATTCACCAGGAAAGGTGTGGATCACAGGATTCCAGTGAAGGCAAGGGACGTTTATTTATGGAGAAGCTTTCAATCACACAGGCCGTTTGGAGGGATTTACATGGGCAGGAATCACAAATGAAAGACATTTCTAAAGGATGATCAGTCAAAGACGAGCATCGAGACATTTATTTTTAACAAAAGTGAGGTGGAACAAAAATGATGCCATGCATACATTTTAATAAAGAGTAAAAGATGGCTTTGACGCACACATTTATAGGCATACCTCAGATGTTTTTTGTCCACAGATATGTGCCGCCATAATAACTAAACCCCCCGGCCCCTCCCCCCAACGACCTGCATGGACCCCATGGCGATGAAGTTCACACCCCCCACCCCCAACACAAACCCCCCCATGCCCCAGTGCAGGGGTCCCGGGCATCCCAGGGCCTCTCATTAAGTGAGTGGAGAGGAGGGATCCATGCTACACAGGCCCCTTCTTTGTCCAGAGGGCCTGGGTGCCATGGCTGCTGTGGGAAACGGGGGGTGGTGGTGGTGGTGCCGGTGGGGGGTGGGCGGCGAGGTCGGGGTCTGCTGATTGGAGGAATGCTTGGGTGCCTTGATGGCTTTTAAAAAAAGAAAGAAAACACTAACAGAGCTGTGAAATTCTGGATATTTCGGTCCTGGAAACGAGAACACAAGAAATGGGCCGATGGCCATTGGCTATTATTGTTCTGTTGTCGCCGGACCCCACTAGATGTGATTTGTTAATCCTCTCTGCCGAAAGGTTCTGGGTTTGAGCCCCAATGCCGACAGGCCGACCTGAAGTCATCTTGGAGAGCGTTGCCCCTAGTCCCATCCGTCTCATTAATGACCTGTATCTAAAAGATGCTTTGCATGCAAACTAAATCGTTAAGGCCACACATTAATGAACAACATGTCTTCCTTGGTCAGACCCAGGCTGCTGTCCAGAAGGATGAGGTTCAGAACATGGCTCAGGAACCGGAGGAGCATAACCAGGTCCAGAGTATCCTGCCTGAGATCCACGGGCTCAAGAGGAGGGGCTCCCTATCACCACATCGCTCGGTGGGGGTCCTGCCCCAGCCGGAACCAGAAGAAGAGACCAAACCCTTCATCCTGGACCTCAAGAACTTCCCAGACCTGGCCAACGCTGACATCAGCTCTCAGAACCCCAATATACAGGTGAGTTGAGGCCTTTTGAGGCTTGCTCACATAGCTTCTATTATAGAAGGAGTTTATAGAAGGACTATATTACCAAGAGGACATTTCATAGAAATGGTGAAACTCAAGTTGGTAGATACAAATAAAGTTAATTAAAGAATGCATTCCCAGTGACTCAAAGAGCATCTTTGAGATTCTTATAGGATGAAAAAATAAATAACCGAGAATTGTACGCTGATTTGAGTTTATCTCCTTTTATTGCCCCCTAATTGAACATGTCGGAAGTTGATGACTCATTCGGAGCTAAGGAAGGTGGCTCATCTTAGAGCTAGGTTGGTTTGATCTGTCTCAGTGATCGTGCTCATCTCTGGCTGGCTGAACAAAAGTCGGGGCCATCCCGATATACACCGATAATTTGTGGATATGGTTCACTAGCCCCAAATACGTTCGTCACCCAATGCTCATGTGTTCAAAAGATCAACGATCAACTACAAACGAGTGTGTCTGCAGCGTTTATCAGCATAATTGATCACTCTGCTGCATTTCCTTTTTGAGCTTCAGAAGCGGTAGACTGCTCGCATCATGATACAGACGTCATCTGCGTTTAGAGTTTACGTTTTATACAGACGTCTGACCACGTTCTCACGCCCCAGGTGACCATCGAAGTGGTGGATGAGCCCCAGATGGAGGTGGAGATGGACCTGTCCAAGGATAAGGACTGGCAGCCGCCCTCTGCCCCGTCCTCCACCATCGACTGGCTGGGTGGGAAGAAGCTCTTCTGGCCTCTCTTCTGGGGATACACCGATGCCGACTCCAGCGAGGACAGCACTGGCCGCTCGGGTCTGGACGACATCGGAGAGGAGGAGGAGGAGATGGAAGAGGAGGAGGAAGACTACTCCTTGGACTATGGCAGTGAGGAGCCCCTTCCCAGTGGCGTAGGAGGGGACTGGGATAGCCGCTGGAACGAGGGCTGGGATCCAATGCAGAGCTACTATGGTAAGCATTGCCAAGTGCTCACCGTCTGCCATTATGGCCGTATTCAAATATTTGCGCTTCAGCATATTTCACATTGTGTTCCGTGTGGCTTCCTGGGGAGCAAGTAATTACTGCTTCCAAATTATTTTTAACTGCAACAGATATAACCGCATTTGTTTGAGATAATTAGGGAAAAAATGAATAGGTTCCCTAGTAGGTTTTGAGCTTGTTGTATGGAATGATATACAATTAACTATGAAAAGGGCTGGAATGTTTGGAGAGAGAGCGAGAAGCGCGGGTTGCGAGAGAGAGAGAGAGGAGAGAGAGAGGAGAGAGGGAGGAGAGAGGAGAGGGAGGAGAGAGGGAGGAGAGAGGGAGGAGAGAGAGAGGAGAGAGGGAGGAGAGGAGAGGAGAGAGAGAGAGGAGAGAGGAGGAGAGAGAGAGAGAGGAGAGAGAGAGAGAGAGGAGAGGAGAGGAGGAGGGGAGAGAGAGAGAGGAGAGAGAGAGAGAGGGAGAGAGAGGAGGAGAGGGAGAGAGAGAGAGAGAGAGGGGGGGGGAGGGAGGAGAGGAGGGGAGAGAGGAGGAGGGGAGGGAGGAGAGGAGGAGAGGGAGGAGAAGGAGGAGAGAGAGAGAGAGGAGGGGGAGAGAAGAAAAGGGAGGGGGGGAGGGAGAGGAGAGAGAGGAGAGAGAGAGAGAGAGAGAGAGAGAGAGAGAGAGAGAGGAGGAGAGAGAGAGGAGAGAGAGGAGAGAGAGGGGGAAAAGGGGGGGGGGGGAGGAGAGAGAGAGAGAGAGAGAGAGAGAGAGAGAGGGGGAAAATGGGGGGGGGAAAGGGAGAGAGAGAGAGAGAGGGGGGGGGGGGAGAGAGAGTGAAAGAGAGAGAGGGAGGGAGAATATTGAGAGATATTGACTTTGGCGGATGGCGGCATAGCCCGTCCTAACTGCCAGAGTGGGCCGGTGCATGCCAGGAGCGGGAACATGGGCACTAGACCATCATGCCATTGTGGGCTCCGGGGCACTTTGAAGTGGACACTGGTCGTGCTGGTTTGTAGAGGCCCGTCTTTTGAAGACGGAGCCGATGCGCTCGCTAATGGCAGCGTGAGGCCGCCACTGTGCTGCAGGGACAAAACAGCCCGCGGCTTTGCGGACAATTAGAGGGCAGATTGGGGATCCAGAATGACAGGGGCCATTCGGCTGGTTCTTTCATCCATCCCACGGGCCCCCGTGCCCCCATCCATCCCGGACCCCGGTGGCCCTCACTGCCCTCCGCGGCCAGGCGCTACGAGCCAGTTGAAGAATTTTTGAGGGGCTATCAAGGACTCGGCCCTAGCATTTATGGCTTTGTTGTTTGTTGTTTATCTTCCTGCTTTCTTCCGGTGGGAAAAAAAAAGCCTACTGTCTCGGCAGCCATGGGTCTCGTACAGAGACAGAGTTTAAGAACCCCGGGTGGAAATAGGAATTGACAGATTAAATGAGCACATGTGGTTGGATCATTTTTGCAGGACGCAGAGAGGAAGGATGATATTGGCACCCCTTCTGAAGGTCTTAATGGCCTTTAGGAAACAGCCGTTATATTTCACAGAAGCTTGTGTTGGCCTTTGTTGTGGTCGACCCCAGGCGCTATATGGATCTGATTAGCCCAGACCAGTGTAATCCCGTGCCTCACGTGTGGAGGTGCTCCAGCACAGTAGTTGTAGATAAAAACAACAAAACAGTCAAAGCCATGTGTCCCACACTGCATCCGCCAAATAATATAAATGTGGATCCAAGGAACAAACTGTCTAGCCAGAGAAAATACATTAAAAGAATCCAGCAAAATTGCCTATGATTTGGTGAGATCTAAACGCTGCTTAGGCCTAAATCAAGGCCGCCTATTTTAACCCATCCCGTAATTAAAACCCTTCTGAGACCCGGGTCACATGGCCGTCGGGCAGCACCCACGAGGGCAAAGGGAGCACCCAGCCTGGTATTACTGCACCCTTCTCCTTTAATTGGAAATTACTTATTTTTAAAACATGTCTCCATGTCATTAACACTGCACACTGATCCACCCACCCTAGTCACCCTGACTCTGTTTCTCTCTCCCTCTTTAATTCACTGAAGGGTACATAACATACGACCTGAATGACTAATGGTTGTATTGGAAAGTTTACACCAGAGGGGGAAATAATTGCAATTTGGTATTGACTATGGCAGCCTATACAACATTCTATGAATTAGGGTCCAGAACATTCTGTCTCTTCCATATTAGGGGCCAGAACATTCCTCGGGAGAAAAGTTCAGCAATTCTTAAATACCGCCAGCTACCCCAAGCAACAATGACTGTTCAAGTATTGTTTGTTATTGGTGTCAAAAGTATCAATTATCAGAGTCTTGGATTCTGGATCGATTAAACTGGATTCTGGATCGATTAAACACGTGTACGTTTACAGGACGTCACCTTTCTTTGTGGAGTTTCAGTGTTCTCCGGATGCTCTGGTTTCCTCCCACATCAAAATACATAAATGTTAGGTGAATAATCCTGCCAGTGCTCCGGAATTAGACCTGGGGTAGCTCCCTGGGCGCTGCACTGTGGCGCCTAGAGAGAGGCCGAATGCAGGGATCACGTTTGAAATGACGTCTTGTTGTTGTGGGGAAACACAGGGTAAAATTGACTGGATGGGTGGTTCCCCTCCTGTTTGGCTTCCCACAGAGAAGGAGACAGAGGATTGGTCTGCCTGGACCCCCTGCTCGGTAACCTGTGGCCAAGGAGAACGCAAGAGAACCAAGTCGTGTGGCTACTCCTGCACCCTGACCGAGGCCTCCAGATGTGACCAGGAACTTTGTCCTGGTTAGTTGGATCTAGCTTTTTTGTGAACATGTACTTTAACACACTGTCTGTGGTGGTGGGGTGCCTCTACTGGTTGGAGCTATGGCCTTCATAAGCGTCGTCTTTGCTTTTCGTAGATGATGTCAACACGTTGGTGGAGCCCTTCCCCTTTGAGATGGAGAACGGCACAGAACCCTTCGGGACAGGTCGGTTGAGCTGTGTTTGGTTTGTATTTCCTGAGGGGGTGGTCAGGGTGTCTGTCGCCAAGCTGAGAAGGTCTTGGTATGAAACCCATTGTCTTCATTCCTAAACGCTTGATTAAATTGCCTGACCCCATATCCCTATGAAAAGTCACGTATGTGACATTTAGGAACAGCTATGGGTCAGGCCATCTCAGAAACTATCGGCTATCGTCTGACCCAAGCTTTTCCTTAATGAAACGTATGTTACTCCCTTTGAATAAAAGCACCCCCAAAGTAACTAAATAGCATATAGCCAACGAAACTCAGTCTGTGAAACTTACCTCGAGAGGAACAGGGAAGGACGTGGTTTTAGAAGAACCGATTTGCAGCGGTGGAGTTCAGGCTCCGTAATCACCCCGGCCCGTAATGCGTGCGTCCTCCTCCCTCCCACCTCCAGACGTGGACACCTGCGAGAAGTGGCTGAGCTGCAAGAGCGACTTCCTCCAGCGCTACCTGCACCAGGTGCTGTCCGAGCTGCCCGGCTGCCCCTGCTCCTACCCGCCGGCGGCGGCCTACGCGGTGGTCAGCCTCCACGACGAGGCCCGCGGCCGGCCCTTCCGGTGGCGCGACGCCAGCGGGCCCGCCGAGCGCCTGGACGTGTACAAGCCGTCGGCGCGCTCCTGCCTCCGCTCCACGCTCTCCGGCGACTCCTCCACGCTGGCGGCGCAGCAGTGCTGCTACGACGAGCGCGGGCGGCTGCTGACGCGGGGGAAGGGCGCCGGCACGCCCAACCTGATCAGCACCGAGTTCTCCCCCGAGCTGCACTTCAAGGTGGACGTGCTGCCCTGGATCCTCTGCCGGGGGGACTGGAGCCGCTTCCACGCCGTGCGGCCGCCCAACCGCGGGCTGGCGTGCCCCGAGAACCCTCACCAAGACGTGTTTCTGAACGAGCTGGAGGAGGCCAGGGAGTACTGAGGGAAGGGGGGAGGAAGGGAGAGAGAGAGAGAGAACACAGCCAAAACCTCCACTTCACCCTGAGATCCCGATGGGCCGGTCCCCGTAACACGAGATGTGTGTTTGGGGGGGGGGGGGTTCCCTTTGTTCCCTTTTAAGGTTTTATTAAATATGTCTTCTAAATCATGCATCTGTTATTGTCAAAGCGTTGTTGGCATGCAAAGACATACGGTGTTGGATGTTTTGGGTGGCTTCAAAGTTAGCGGTGAAGGGTTGGTGGTCGGAGGTTTCTGACGCAGGTGTCCTGATTTCAGACAGGAACCGAGCTATGAACTGATTCACGTGAATATAACAAAACAATGCAGTATCATACCGGTGCTTGCCCCGTTTACACATCTGGCATGACATCAGGCTTTTTTGTTTAGTATATTTTTGTGCATGTAAGCAGGATGTCTACCTGCTGGCAGTATTTTTTGTTGTCTTTTTGATTGTGTCCTGGAACACAAGCGGTCAACATTTGCAACATGTGGTTACCATCTTGACTGTGTGTTTTACCGTAGGAAACGATGAGTCGGTTTCAGTAAGTGCAAAGTGCAGATTTGAACTAATTATTTATTATAATGTTTATTGCTACTCTGGCGAAGCTGCTTAAATTAAAGCTAAGCTAGTTTAGAATTTCAAGGTCGGTGTTGATGAAAGTACTCGGGTCAGGGAGGACGGAAATAAGTCAAACTAATTTGACCATAGAATAATTCGCGAATTTTAGAACATGAAGCATAGTGAAGCATGGTTAAGGAAAAGTTGGTTCTTAAAGGTTTAAAATCTCCTATCAAACATGTCAGTATTTCATAATTCATAATTTCATAACTATTTCTAAAGTAAATTAATTAAAATAACGTTTATTCCCTTTACTATTGTCTCATGCAAATGGCTCCTTGTGTGCTACACTAGCCTCATCTATGTGACGTGGAGGTTAAAGCTGCTCTGGAATTCCAACTGACATCAGGGTGAGGAGATAACAAACTCTCATTTTGAGGACTTGAACTTTCCATTAATTAATCTCTTTGGGAATATAGACGCTTGTAAATCAGATCAAACCACAAGGATGGACAGTTCAGGGTTCAGGGAGTGAGACAGTATTTTCAGTACTTGTTCCACCCAATGCATTGAACCGGCTGACTCCACTCATTAAATGCACTTCTTATTCTGGGCTTTTGCTAATTAGTCATTCCAGATGGTTGAGCTCAAACAGATTAGTTATCGCTGAAACTTGAGGTTATAAATATCAAGAGATGGAATTAAGTCTAAAACAAAAACCAACTAAGGAAAGGGCTCCAAGTATGTAACTGTGATTCGAGAGTGATGTTTTTCAGCATCAATTAGGACAGCAAGAACCACAACACGTATATGTCCAATGGTCTTTAATGGTCTTTACCTTGTCCCCAGAGCACAAATTGTCCCCAGCGCAAAAAGTGCATTGAGTGTATTCAACCGGTTGAAGCTCGAATTAGGTTCACTCTGGATCAGTAATGGTGTTAAGATCATTTATTTTGTGTGTTATTATTCCAGGTCGTTGAATTCATTTTTTTATACATGTTGTTATATGGGAGTACTGCGGGGGATCGACCACATAGAGCTTAAATTAACAGACCGGGCGATCCTTTTGAAATAAGCCTCCTCATGATTTTAATTACAAGAATATTAGGAGAGAAAGAAGCAATGAGAAGTCATTATCACTGTCGAGGCATCATGACAATATTCAGTCTTTTAATTATGTGTATTATTTTATAATTATTACTATCATATTATTATTGGTATTATTATTATATTATAATTATTACTATCATTATTATTATGATTCCTGTGTCAACATTGATGAACACAACTAAATACCATGATGCTCTGGGAAGAAGCCCTTCTATCTACTCTACTTCTATGGGCTGACGCGCCCAAACTATTTCAGGATTTTTTCCCCAGATGTATGCTATCATTCACACTGTTTGATCACCGATGATGAAGGAAGGCACTTTATATAAATTATATATATACATATATATATATATATATATATATATGTATATATATATATATGTATATATATATATATATATATATATGCATACTAGATGTCGTCTTATATTTTAATATTCCAAATATGAGTGTATAAATATATATTTCTATCTATGTTTGGAATATTAGAAAGAGGTTTTCAAAAAGGGGAAATTGCTCCTGTCCTCAAAATGCTTATCAAGCTGTTCTATTGTCGAGAACTTTTTATTCTGGTGATTTCTAAAGAGAAAAGAACAAAAATATAAAAAAAAAACATAGCATTACGTATATGTTCTTACTTCTTGTACAGTATTTATTTAATTTTCTTTTTTTTTTAAGTTTGCTGAAGCTTTGAAATGACTATACACAGAAGTTGGCGCACCGCTTGGACTGGGGTCAGTGGTCACCAAAAGGGAAGCTGCCTTGAAAGCCATGTTCCTCACCGCCATCATATCAAGTGTCTGGTGATTCTGTTGTATACTTACAGTGTGTGTTCTGTGAATATGTTGTTATGCAGTTATGTTGAAGAGATATATACATTTATAAACATATATATATATATATATATATATAAATACATAAAGACTTTGCATTCATCCCCTGGCTCATCATGGTTGTTATTGGTTCTGACTGAATTGGTAAGAAATAGTTAGATAGATTTGCTGATGATTTTATTAAGCCGGTACTTTTGTCCAAAGCAACCTTGGATACATGTAATTTAAGAGCAGGTAGGGGGCTCTGAAATCATGCTCACAGGTAGACTGGTGACCGTGGGAATCGAACAACAAACCTTTCGGTTGGGAGTCAGTCACCCTATGCTTCTACACTATCCTAAGTAAATGTTAAGGTTCATGAAAAATCTCAACTTCTTCGAGTCCAGTACTAACTAGCCTGGTCCTACCAGACTCTCGTACTTTCCTTTGTACAGAGAGTCAACTGAAGGGAAATTCAAATTGAGCGGAAGTACTTAGGCGGGCAGAGCCAGGCTAAGTGACAACCTCATCACATTTGTGTTTTGTTTAGTCTGAGATGTGGTCTAACACCACATCTTCGTCACAATCGACCATAATGGAGGCCAGAAGCCCTTCAAATTTACATTAAAATGTATGTTTCAATTGGAAGAAAGAACAACTATTTAAACTAATAAAAATGGATTTAAATGACTTTCACATTCAAAACTCAATAATTCAGGAAAAGCCAACATGCCTCTATTATTTAATGAGGAGGAGTGTAAAGTAGAACATTTTTAAATAGTTGAATCGCATTTGTGTTTAGACGTTGTGTGCATTGCTGACATCTTTGAGGAGAAGGTAATGTGAGGATAGGATAACATTTATTTCTATTAATTATCTTTATTCACTTTTTCAGGGCCAAGGATGATATCACTGGCCAGTAATCTTGGATCAAGCTGCAGTCCTTCTATTTTATTATAGCAGGACTTCAGGGGTGAAACAGCACCACAGATCCTGCAGCTGGAAGTAGGCCTACTCAGCAATGGCACACCATTGCCATTAAAGGAACTTTAACAAAGACAATTGACCTAAAAATACAATCTCCCCCTCTGTTCAAATCAAGTCTTTATATCTATCGCCGCTGACATATGTTAATCTAAACCTGTGTTACTATTTTGAGCCCAAATCAATATACAGGAAGGTGGACGAGGTATCTTCTAAGCATGTTGTTCATTCTAAGTGAGTGGGTTTATGCAGGACAGATGTCCACCACATTGCTGTTTCACCATCACAGATAAATAACCAACAGATGTTTAAATGAGGTGTGTGTGTGTCTGTGTGTGTGTGTGTGTGTGTGTGTGTGTGTGTGTGTGTGTGTGTGTGTGTGTGTGTGTGTGTGTGTGTGTGTGTGTGTGTGTGTGTGTGTGTGTGTGTGTGTGTGTGGGGTGTATGTTGGTCAGATTATCTGGAGACTATTTGTATTTGTATTTTGAATTCAAATGTCTGCTGGGAAAACTGGCTAATGGTCCAAAATGGTTTTATAAACACATACTTATTGAATATTCATGAGTCACTTCTCGCCGAAGGATGACACGATTTCATAAAACGTTTTTGATAACTCCATCCTAAAGAGTAATTCCTAATATAAAGTCGGAAGTGGAATATTCCTGTGTCTGAATAAAACAGACCGTTTGATTGTCTCTCTCTTGAATAATACAAATTAACTGATATTAATTAATTATAGGCAGCCAGTTACAATACTATACTAGCTTCCAGCCTCCCAGTGTTTACACAGAGCCACGACCCTCCAGCACGGTTTCATAAAGTAAGAATATGGACACATTTGGAGGTTATTGGCAAAGGTATGGAATGAAATACAAACTACTCGAAGTAATTTAAGTAACTGCATCAGACGGTTTGGTTAATCAACTTGAATCGGGCAAAGGGAACACATGTTGATAAACAGAGGGTTGCACATTTATTCATTGCTGCTTAAACTATACACGGTTACATATTTTTATTGTATGTGAACGTTCCATGGGGCAAATATTGGCGATTATGAGATCTTGGAGCGACCTCTACTGGTCGTTGTCACGCAATACAAAGGTTCCCTAACTGAAGGTTTATCATTGTACAGCTTTCCTATAGCCGGGTCTGGCTAACATAGCGCCCTAGGCAAGATTGTCAAAGTCTGTGCATTGAATCAGTGTACAAATCACTGCCTGCTTTTTAAACGCTTCCTTTGACCCAATCGCACACCGAAACCATTGAGGCTTAGCCCTCGGATAGGCCTGATTTATTTTACATTATTGTGTGAAAGTAAAATGTTTGCACTTTTTGAGATGGATCGGTGTGTTAAAATCACTCAATAATTGTTTGCTTATGCTTTTTGTAGTGTATGAATGTATAATCTATTCTATATCAGGCTTTATTTAACATATCTCATTGCAAGGGTAAGGACTTACAACACTGAATTTTGGACTGAACTTTTTAAATAATAATAATTCAAATAAATGTGTCATTAGCAAAAGAAAAAGGCCTAATCGTACAGATAATGCTTCAAAATATATTGGCACAATGGGTGGCATTAATTGAGAGAGAATCCACGAATAGTAGGCTAAGTGTCTCTGCAATGATAATCATCAACAGTAATTATTGAGTCATGGATAAGTATGCAGCCCTTTATTTGTATTTTCAAAAAAAAAAGATTGCAGCAAAAATGCACTTTTTCCTTGTCGTCTTCAGAGTTTAAGGAACTCTGTCAATTGTTCCTCCTCTACAGCATTCAAAAAACCCTCATAGTCCTATAGAAAGAAGGACATACAGAGTTAATTATACAACAAGACAACTGGTCATTTTGCGTGTGTCTGTGTGTGCCTGTGTGTAACAAATATGACAAGTTTGAAGACACACTTAAACACTTTGGTACTGCTACTACAGTCTCTATTGCGGTCAATGATTCAGTTCTGCACATATTTGCAAAATATGTGCAACACACCCACATAGCTCCCCCCCCCACAGCACAGAGGTGTGGCTGTTGTAGGAGCACGACGAAGTTGACTAATGCAGAACTGACTTATGTTTTCAAGTGATCAAGACACCGAGGGGTGGTCGTGGTTTGAAGGACTCACCCCGCAGTATTGGTCACCGTTGCATATCTGGGGAGGCAGTGCTGCGTCGTTGCAGGCAATCCTCCTCATCTTGTCCTTGTTCTCAGGGTCCTGGGTAACGTCCACGTCAGTGTGGACTATTTTTCTCCCGTCCAAAACCATTAGTATGTGTTGCTGTTGTTTCTTCGTCTAGAAAAATGCAAACGCAGAGCCAGGTGATTATCTTGTTGTTCCTCATACTAAAGTGAACAGTAGGCTACAGTACAGACTGTGCGAGAACAGCTCCCGAAAGGCAAGAAACTAAAAGTGACAAGGTAAAGAGATGCCGTGGAAGTTATTTGAAATCCATGCATCCATTTGTATTCAGTTAGGGAGTCTTAACATGAAATGAGAAATTACATATAATGTGAAATTAAACAAAACCATTACGGTACCTTGAGACAGCCGCTGACACTGGAGTAATACACTCGGATTTCTGACATAATCAGACTGGACAACAAATCTCGACGAATCACTAGTAGGAACCCTGGTTTAAAGCAGTGTGTCGGGAAGAGTAAATTAATCAGAGAAACTGAGAGAGAATGTCAACAACACGTCTACATCAATGTAGTGTCTCTGCAGCAGCAGAACAGGTGAGCAGGTCGCGACATGACTTACCTGCCTGCTGAACACACCCACTGGAATGTCTGTGTGGAGTCTGTCTGCCCCACCCACACTTCCTTCTTCCTTTATTTATTTAACCCACCCTCTCGATGTCTCATGCTTCACGGTTTTGCTCTGCATTCATAATTGAGAATGATCACACTTCCTAAAACGCAACCATAATCTTTGCACATAGTTATAACAGCGCGCCTCGGTCTCCCTGAGCATGCGCCGTGCAAGAGCATGGGCAGTGGCATGAAAACACAGAATCGAAGCTTGTGTAGCCTACATCTTTATTTGTGGGCACTTTTGGAGAAAGATACCAAGGGGAGTTCGTCTGCGATTGCCTGTGTTCGACAAAGATACAGCCATGGAAGCTGCTAAACACTATTTTTATTGTTTTATAGTTTGATATATCTTACGACTATAATAGCAGTCCTGAGGCTGTCCGACAAGTTACTTCTCCACACACTCCACACTCCACACCAGTGCTCATGTGACCACTGCAACCGGAGCGGTACGGTCGGTAAGGCCGGGTCGATTGAAACACTTTTCAGTTAAACGTCTTTTTTAAAGATGACGTTACGAAGGCCTGTACAAATAATTTCAACATGTGATCAACAACTCACACGTGTGTTCTCTTAGTTACAAGTGTAATTTCATATATATTTTGGATGATCGAGCTGTTTTTTAACTTTTCACGTAAGTTGAGATCTGTTTCAAACGCCCCGCCTAGTCGGTACGTTTGAAACACACATGCGGGACGAATGAAACAGCATATTTTAAAAAGAAACTATTGACCTTACTCTTGTTTTTATGCAACATACCGGACAACATAGGAGTGTACTCGTCATTGCTAAAATTTAATAACATAAATAAATAATATAAATAGGTTAAAATATATTTTTGGCCCGTGCGTATGTGTGCGTAATTGTCAAGATGCACATTTCGATTAAAACTCACCTTTCTTCTTTTGGACGACTACATTTGCATTAAATGTACTTATTTCCCTGTCCTAAGTCATGTTTAGGGATACACAGTCGATCATCCTTTTATTTATTTTAAACAAAAACGACCACGTCAACCGGATAACATGACTCCTGTTGCGTTTGAAACAAGTGTTTCAATCGTCCCGACAGCGCGGCTACTGACACTTAAACCTTTTTTTACCTCTAAACTTCAAAACTCTGACATTGCACACTTTAGCACAGGTTTAAGTACTAACTCATCTGTTATACAGTCATATTATTATGGCATGAAACAAAAAACACATCTATTTACGTGGCCTATCTATTACACATCTATATTTTGACGTGAAAGCCTTGCGTGGTTTTCGAGGAAATCGCAGTGTTTCAACCGTCCCGTCTCTCTCTCCCTATATCATATCCACCCTCGGGTCCCTCACCCTTCCGACTGTTGTAACGGCCCCGCCGTAGACACTCTCCCAGGTAAGGCGTTCTGTCTATAGACTACACTTTGTTGCTAATCTGAAATCCGATGGCTTAAATGTTATATTACTCTCCTTCTTGAGCCTCCCTATATGTCTTTGCACTTTCTTGCTAATAAAAATAATATCAGCCTACTCTCCTCCTTGAGCCTCCCGAAATGACTTGCGATAGGCCTATACATATCCCCCCCTGCCGACTGTTTTAGTTGTATTTTTCCAATGCTTTGTGTGCAGGCTATGTCTGACTGTAGGCTACCGCTGCCTGTCTTGACCAGGACACTTGGAAATCAGATTTTAAATCTCTTTTTTTTCTGTTAAAAAGTAAAAATAAAAAACATCTTAAACAATCACGTCAGGTAGCCAACGTAGCCTACAATGTGCCTTTTATTTTATTTATATATTTTTAACTGATTTTGAAAGGTTTTGCGCACAAAATGTCAACATTCATATCAGAAATCATTTTTGTTTTTAGTTCAACTTTTTTAACATTCAACTTCCCCTGCAGTAAGTGACTGCCTGATTACAATTGCAGTAAGTAACAGCCGGTTTCCAATTTTCAAAACTGTGGAGCTACTTATTTGAATTCAACTACCCTTGTAGTAGGCCTAACTGCTGGTTTACAATTGTACTAATTGCCTGTTTACAATTCCCAATTCTCTGGTGTTCCGTTAGTTTCCTATTAAAACTCCCTCAAGATCACTTGGTCTAGTTTTTATCAATATCAACAGAACAACAAAAGTCGTGGCTAATTTTACGTCCTAAGAAATAACCTTGTAAACTGTCTGGGTCCTTTAACGGTGCAATGCTGATTAAGCAGGTTCCGAAGCAGGTTTTCCAGGTTATTAAGCAGGTTATCCGTCTTTGCAGCTTGTTGTGCTACAGTTAATGTCACTGTTTTGACTCCCCTGCCCCATTCATTATATTCTTTATTGTAAAGTAACAAAACATTTTCAAGTAACATTCACTACTTTATTTAAACATACATCGCTATGAGTAAATCCACATTTGAACAATTTTACTTTTTTATCTGAAATCAGCAGTAGTCTAAAACTAAACTATAGAGCTTGCAATATCGATCACATAGGCAACAATGCTGTAGGCTGGGATATTTAATCCAATACAAAGACATTAAAAAACATAGCGAGAAACTCTTTCTTTACACCATTGCCTTTTTTAATGGCATTTATTTAATTCAGATTAAAATATACCATAGCCACATTCGTTTTTTGATAATCTGTGATTATCACTAGTGGGCGTGTCCCCCTAGATGTATGATAGATAGATAAACAACAATTTCCACAGTCCACTGGGTAGGCTGGTGGACTGATCTAGCCAGTATACATCTAGGCGGACACACCCACTAGGGATGTCAGCAGGCTAGGTCATACAGGAAGACAGATTTTCAAATGGCTTGTAATGGCTAATCACACTCACACCTGGTGGCTTGATATCTACCCTTTAATATATTGGTTTTATCTTGGTCCCATCTTTGTACTAAACTCTAGCAGCACGAAGGAACTCAATGCGAAATTCTGCATTCTGTTCCATCAATAGACATACATAGACACTGAGTTGGCCTTTGGATCACGTTGCTGCCATATAAGGGAAATCTATTAAAAACGGGATAAACTGCGGTTTCTCTTGATGAGAAGCACAATTACATTTACATTTTTCAGCTGATTTCAGTGAGTAGTTTTTGTATTCATATTAAGTCATATATAACAAACTGCAGCCTGTTTACTTGTATTTGTTTAAAAGCCAGTCTTGGCCTCTCCAATATGGCTGCCACGTCTTTATACATCGAATGTGGTTCCATCACCCTGCTAGAGTTTACAACCAAGAAGGCCATCAGATGAACGTCCAAAGGAATGCATATCTATGCTCTAAATGTAGCCAATTATCCCACTAGTAACCTCTCTCAATTAAAATTTTCAGTAGACTCTTCAGTTCCTTTCCAAGATCCTTGACGATATATGAATGATTACATAACACCACAACCCATTGGCCCTTTTACTGTTTTGTTTTCATGAGTGAATAAGTGGCTCAAGCTCGTAACAAACTCGCCCGGTTAGGTCTTCGGTGGCATTTCTCTCCAGATTGTTGTCGGTCTCGACCTCGTTGGCGCCCTTATCTTCGGGGTTGGAACCATTGCCGTATTCATTCGCCAGGGTATTATAGTCCCTGAGGAGAACAATATTGGATATTTGCATGTACTTTTAGGGAGATTATTCAGCAAAGCGACTTAGTGTCTGTTAGACGATGTCATTGGTTAGAGCATCCTGCTCAGGGACGGAATAGGAAGATATTGGGGTTTGAATCCAGAACCTTTAGTCTGGGAGCCTAGCCGCTAGAATATCATGCCTCTATATTAAACAGTGAAGCATTGCAAACATATCACATGGTCTTCCCTTATAAAACGACTTGGACTCTATATTGACAAATAATGATGAACCGCTTCATTGGACATTATCTTCTTTATGTCTTTACCTTTCACTCGGCGCTCCACCTCTTATTTCTGCAGTGTCTTCTTTAATCACTTCCCCAACTCTACTGGTGAACTGTACCATGGCGCCTGGAACACAAAGTACAACAAAGGGTTTCTTGGGGTAGCAAAAAAAAGCAGTAATCCTTGTTTAGTATTAATGCTAGCTCTATTCACCCAGAGTTGAGCTTGTCTGCAATCAGTTTTAACATTATTATGTTGTAAAGTCTGAAGCTATGTAAAGTCTGATTTGTGAAACATGTGTTTACTGTGTTTCTACAGTAAATACCTTTTCTAAAAGTACAGGTGTGTGTGTGTGTGTGTGTGTGTGTGTGTGTGTGTGTGTGTGTGTGTGTGTGTGTGTGTGTGTGTGTGTGTGTGTGTGTGTGTGTGTGTGTGTGTGTGTGTGTGTGTGTGACTAACGTGACGCCATTCCTCTCCTTCTCCAGCAGAGATACACAATGGCGGACAGAATCAGGACTAGCGCGAGACCAACCATGGTTCCTGTCACGGTCGAAGAGACAGCAGATCCTGTTGGAGAAAGTTTTGAAGCATTTACCCCAGGTGATACCAAAAGTATGTTGAGTATCCATTTCCATACCTACCCTTTAGACACCTTTTCTGTTAGTAACCTATAGCATTATTTTGAGGGTGGGGCTTAGGGGTGAAGGCTAATGTTTATCTAAATATGTCCAGAAATGAAACCCATATTTGGTATATGGTTTTCCTTAAGGCCCTAGACACCGCCAAGACTCAACGGCCAACTGCCTTAATCCAACAACTCCGCCTCTCGTCTGACCTGTTCGCAGAAAAAACTGCATTGAAACACACCGCGAAGACTACTGCCGACCAAACCGGTAGCCATACATTTTCCGCTTGAGCGAGATGCAGGCGCTAGCCTCGCGGTGCTAGTCCGCCCCTTCCAAACACCACGCTGATTCTCTGGTTGTGTACACAACCAATCAGAGGCTCTATACCTCAGACGCCTACGCTCTCAGATTAGCATGTTGATTCTGACCAGAAACCGTCTGCTCTGTTCCAAAAGCTTCCAGCACAGATGAACACACGAACAGATTTGTCTGAGTCTCCCCAAACGTTTCAGACGGCCAACGGTTGGGCCAGTGTGTTCCTCGCTTTAGACGCTCTTTTATCCTAATAGTTATATAGGGTTTAATTTAAGGCTTGAATTGGATCAACCTCAACACATAGGGCAACATTTAAGAGTTTTGTTTTTGTCTAAAGTTTGGAATTAAGTGTCTGATGTTAGACAAAAATCGTTGACACGACAACACATAAACGGTGTTTTCAGAAATCTCCACTTTGGCCGGAGTTTTTAGAAATGATCGTTTTCTGTGATAAAAACAGCATTTTCGTGTAAATGAGAGGCCAAACTGCGTGGAAATATCTGCGTTTTCCCTTCCTGTAAACGGGGCCTAAGTACATCTCACATGTGTAAGTGAATCTGAAATCTGATGTCATGCGCAAAGCGAGTTCTAAGCTTGATCACCTGTTGCTTCTAGTTTCCATATATCTGATTAGATGGACATTACAAACCTTAGTCACATGTGCCACCTTTGTGTTTCAATTTAGGACTTCAGGACGTGGGTGATGCAGAGAGAAACTCAATGCTTACAGCCTTAATTTGACGCAACTTTGTGCAAAACTAGCATGAAGCTGCGTCATATAAGCCTATCAGCATACATTTCAACTCGAGCGAACATCATTTAGAAGTGATAATAGAAGTGACACCAACCGCCAAGAAACGTCTCTATTCATCGCATCTATTCACTTCTTTGCATTGACTTTCTATCTAATCGTGCCATGCAAAAATTCTCTTTGCTTTTATATATCCATCATAGACCCATAATAGATCTAGGTGGATAGGTGTCGCTATTAACACTAATTAAGGGTCCGCTCTATTTAAGGACCCACACCTGTGTTAATCATACGATTACACCTTTCTGAAAAGGGTCTATTCACTGCACTAACATGGAACATGTGACACAAAGTCCTGGAACTCACCTGACACTATGACCTGGATTATTTTCGAGGGCACTGAATGGAAGGATTGTGCAGAGATATTGATGGAATAGACACATGTGTAATCGCCCTGGTCTTGCGTGGTGACGTCTAAGAAATCAAAGTAAGCCACTTGGATGATGGAGTGGCTTAACGATTCCTGATGCTTTGTGGCGGTGGTGTTGGACTTGCGCAGGTAGAAGCACCCCCCCTCGTATTTGGAGAAAATGGAGCAAGAGATGGAGAAGGTGCTTCCTCCCTTGACCTCTATTTTGTTAGTGGGTATAAGCATCATGGGGCCACCCGATGGCAGGGAGATGATGGGCTGCTGTAGTTTCACTGTGAAGGGGACACCAAACAGAACTTGTGTGAGCTCATGGAGGATTGGCCGACGCCTTGTTGTTATGGCATGTCATAGAAACAACAGTGGCTGACCTGTGACTTTGAGCTCAACAGGATCTCCCAGCATGTCAATGGTTTTGGATAGGATTTTCTTTTGAAAATGGCAGTGATACAAGCCTCCATGGCTCAAGTTGGTCTTGGGGATAGTGAAGGTTGCAGTTTCACTCACAGAGTATCTCTGCATTCTGAAGGGGCCTGGTGTCTTTTGTAAGATATACGTTCCTCCCAGGTGGTCGGTTAACACGGAGCACGTTATTTCAACTCTGTCACCGAAGTTTACCTCTGGACCCGGGTTCAGAGATACATGTGGCTTGGGTAAATTTCCTGCAAACAGGAAAACCCGTATCAATGTCGGACAAAGGGATCAATACCATACAAATGACATTTACATTTTTCAAAACAAATGGTGTTTGCTTACCTAAACATACAATGCCCACATCTTCACTATGACCGCAGTTATTTTCGCCATAGTCCGGATGAGGACACTGAGTGATCGCGTCCTCTTCACCGGTACAAACAACATTGTCCAGCCATATTGGGCCATCCCCTGCACCAAATCCATTACTGAAAGAAATGCCCTGGCCACACCCCATCTGCCGGCACACTACATCAGTGTTACTCATTTCCCATTCGTCGTCACATATCGTTCCCCACTGGCCATTGTGTGAAATCTCCAGCCGGCCAGAACATTCGCTTCTGCCATTAACCAACCTTATAGATTCTGGATACAAGAAGAGAGGAAGCGTGAACTGCATTAAATACAGATACATTGATTGTTTAAGCTGGAGGAATAATAAACTAAAGGGAAGGAGCAGCCATATTAACTGTAACAGGAATCGGTACATTCTTCTACAGCAGACAAAACGTTGTTGATTTGAAAGAGTTATACTTTTTTACTGTTGAATACTTCTGGCGGAGTTGAGTCCGCAAATTAAGTGCTTACAGATTTCAACCTCCAGCAAGATGATTGCTCGAAAACAATATGAAGCCAAATAGAGTGAAACACCCTGATTACCCAGACTTTTGCTCATTGGCAATCAGGCTTCAGAATCATTCTGAGTAATATAACATTATCTAACCAGCTCACTGTGTACCTGTGCAGACAACACCGGCATCCTGTTCGTGGCCACAGCTAGTGCCGTTGAATCCACTCTGTGAGCATTTGAAAACTGACGCCTCATTGTTGAAACACAGATCGCTGGCTTCCCATATGGGCCCGGTACCTTGCTGAAACTGTGCATTACCAGAGATGCTCGCCACATTCCCGCATCCCAAGAGACCACACACAACCATAGCGTCGGACATGGACCAGTCTTCACCACACACGGTGCCCCACTGGCCTGCATGTTGGACCTCCACTCTCCCAAAACATTGACCCGTGGAATGGACCAAGCGTGTGGGCAAACCATCTGTGGTTGTGGACAGGTTGTTAAGGTTGTTATAAAATCTGTCATTGCAATTTCTACGTAATATTTATGCATCTGATTTAGATTGTGATTTTCTTGGGAGTGGTCTCATAGTATTTATTTGAATATAATATAGTACATGAAACAATAATTAAGTTCCCTTACCTGAGCACAGAAGTCCAGCCACTGAGGTGCTGTTGCAAGTCGAGGAACCAATGTTCTGTTGTCTGCATTCGTCGGGTGAGTGCTCGCGTCCAGTACAACTAATTTCTCCGATCAACATGTTTGTGCTGCCTCGGCCAAAGAAGCCAGAATTAGGGATCTTCTGGGCCCTACCACATTGGAGATACTTACATACCACCGCCGCATCATTCATATCCCAGGTTTCATCGCACACACTTCCCCATTGGCCATTGTGGTACAATTCAACCCTTCCGGTGCACTTATTGGATCCATTGACTAACCTCACGTTACCTAGGACAAAATACAAAATATATAAAAATAGTAACGTGATAAGTGTGCCTTTCAGACATCCAGACTTCCCAAAGATTTCTTACCTGAACAAACTACTGTTGCCGCAGCAGCATGATTCTGGCTGGTCTGGGCATATCCTCTCAGGGAGCACTGGCTTATCGAGGTTTCTCTGCCGTTACAAGTGGTGGTGTACCCTGTCGCCTGGCCGGCATGTCCGAAATTGAACGGTGTTGAGGCCACCACCGGTTCTCCACATTGCATCTCTCTGCACACCACAAGCGCTTCATTGAGCCCCCAGTTAGCATTAAACACTGGTGCCCATTGTCCTTCCTGGTTGATCTCCACTCTGCCTGAGCAGTGGTTGCTCCCGTTCAGGAGTCGGGTGGAAACTGCAGAACACAGGATGGGAGGATCAGAGACGCAATCGCAATCAAACAACTGTCTGAAATGACATTTGTTATTTAAAGGGTGATCCCTTATGTCCAAAGCCTACCCGTAGGCATCTGTTAAATCGCTTTGGATTGAACCGTCTGCTAAATGACTGAACAGTTAAAGGTCAGGACACTCACTTGAACATTGCACTCCAGCATCTTCCATGTGGTTACAGTTGCTCTCACCAAAGTCTGTGCGTTTGCATTGCATGAGCGAGGTCTCGTTACCAAAACATTCCAAGTCGTCTAACCAGACGTTACCCCGGCCCGGGCCATAGTAGGCTGCAGGTTTGATGAGTAAGGGTGTTCCGCAGTCCATCGCTCGGCATGCGACCTCTGCGTCCCTGATGTCCCAGGAGTCATCACACACAGTTCCCCATTGGCCGTCGTTTTGGACCTCCACTCTCCCCGTGCATCGATCAGTGCCATTCACCAGTTTAATATCTGGTTGGCCTGTGCGTAATACAAGAATACAATAGTCATTGATTCTACAACTCGGACAGGTATTAACACAACACACACACACACACATACACACACACACATACACACACACACACACACACACACACATACACACAGTATACATCTAACAATTTTTCTAACTCAACTAATAAAATAATGACCAAGAATATGTGGTACCTCAATTATCAAAAAAAAACACACGCTATCTTTTACCTGTGCAGTAAACAACTGCTGCTTCACATGCGCTCGGGTTAGACTGAAGTGGGCAGGTGGCGATGGAGGTCTCAGCGCCGACGCAGCTGGCCGTGAAACTTCCCTGATTAGTACTCGCTCCGATGTTGAGCCTCACAGCCTTTTTATCCGGCGTGCCGCATTCTAACTCACGGCACACCAGTGACTCTTCCTTATTTCCCCAATGGCTGTTTTTACAAATCTTCACCCACTGTCCCTCGTGTTCAACTTCCAGTCGACCGTTGCAACGACTGGTGCCGTTGACCAGCTTGACTTTCTCTGAAAAGGGCAAATAGTATATTACATAACGCATTCTCACCAAACAGCCCTTTTCCTTGTAGAGTAAAAAAGCCTTCAAGCCTTCCATCTTCTTTTGCCTCTCGTTTTGTGCCTTGCTTCTCTTGATCCCATGATCATGCCTCATCAAACATTTACTGAATGTCTGCTTCAGATGGGACTTTTCCGACATTGACTCGTTTGGTGAAAAAAGGATGAATGATTTTAATCATTTTCCAGTGTGTCAACATAGAATTCCCACTTGATTTGGAGATGAATTGTGAATAAAAGTGAATACCTGAACACTCGACGCCGGCATCTTCCGAATGGCCGCAGTCATTGACCCCAAAGCCTGCGTGTTTGCATTCTCCCAGTGTCCTCTCTTGGCCATTGCACCCAAGGTCATCCAGCTGAATGGGGCCAGCCCCCTGGCCAAAGTGGGCTTGGTATTTTACCCCCAGGGCCGTCCCGCATTTCATCTCGCGGCACGCAACTTCTGCCTCCTGTAGGCCCCAGCCATCATCGCAGACTGATCCCCACTGGCCTTCGTGTAAGACCTCCACTCGTCCAGAACAACGAGTCGTCCCGTTGACCAGCCGAATCTGTTTACTGTCTATCCCGGTTCAGAGAGGGACCAGTTACTCACAAAACATCAAAGAGTGAAATGCCAATAACAATGCCTTTTTTGCAATCTCAAAAATTTGCAGAAATGTGTTTTTTTAATACCATTTAAACCTCACACCAATCGATTCCTTGAAGGACCACCTTAAAGAGACACCCTTGAAGAGTCAGGCTCTTCAAGGGTGGTTGGTATTAAAAAAACACATTTCAACAAACTTTTAAGATTGCAAAAATGGCCACACTCTGGCTCCAGCCACTGCTTCACAATTCCCTCCAGTTGGAATCCAACCCAACACCCTAAACCCCTAGAAGAGCCTTGCTCTTCAAGCATGGCTCTTCTCGGAGGATGGAGTCAACCATCCCAAGAAACAGGATAAAAGCATCCACCAAATGGCACGCGCATTCTCCACACATTACCAATAGCAATACAAGTAAGGGTTAACATACGTGTACAGAGAAGGGAGGCGCTGTCACAAGTGTCGGCTGTTTCCTTGATTTCACACTCCGTGAATGACGTCTCGTTTCCCAGGCAACTTGCCTTGACTCCTATTGGTGCAATTCTGTCCCCAAAGTCTGGCATATCCTGTCCAGTAAGCGGGGTCCCACATTTCAGCTCCTGACACAACACCTCATGCTCTTTCTGGCTCCAGCCACTGCTGCACAATTTCCTCCAATGATCACCATGTTTGACCTCAATGCGACCCTCACAACGCTGAGTCCCATTGAGCAGCTTGATGTGGTCTGAAAAAGAAACCCCACAAGTTTCCACGAAGCAACAGATCCTTGAATTTGTGAATTTAATTTCTGTGACCGTGTAAGAATGACTTCTGACTTCTGTACTCTGTAGTGTCATAAATCCATTTTGAATGAAACTGTCGCTTGTTTTATAGATAATAATACATATTACATTTGTATTGATACATTATATGATTATTATTTAAATATTACATCATTATCAAATTTATAGATATAACATCACCGGCCACCGCAAAACACAAACAATTGTAATCTATTGAATACCTTTTCCGGAAGTTAGGGTTTCAATGTCCCAGAACTAGGGGATAAGATCAAACTAAGCAAACATTGCATACGCATATATGTAACTCTTTTTAGTCACCTATCAAGTGCTGATATTGGAGGTGTCTAAGTAGAATTGTAGCCTTGCGATTGTGGCAGGTAGTTGACCTGGCATGTCATCTGTATTTTGTTCATGTTGGACGTATAATACTACTTCACAATGTGGCCAATGTGACGACTCTTCTTCAATATGCTGCTCAATACCCAATTATCCCCAAACTTCTCTAAGGCTGTGGGACTCCTTATGCGTGGTTGACCTCATTGCCAGGTAGACCAAAACCTGCCTTGCTTCCCCGCTGACATATACCTTTGTTAGATGTGCTTCCCCCCTTTTAACCCGTGTGAATGTATACATATTGCGCCGTTCTAGGTAAGGTCTACTGCCGCGTGTCACACCGCTGTCCTATGGAGGTAGATTTGTGTCGTTATTATGCAATCAAAAATAATAGGTTTGAGAGCAAAACTTTCCACACTGCAATCAAAAAATAGTTTTGAGAGCAAAACTTTCCACACTGCAATCAAAAAATAGATTTGAGAGCAAGACTATCAACACTGCAATCCAAAAAAGTTTTATTGCAAGATAAATTAATGTGCTAAAAAAAATATTAATGGGAATCCAAAAGTTTTGTTGGAAACCCAAAAGTTTTGTTTGCAAATCCAAAAGTTTTGTTTGTGAATCCAAAAGTTTTGTTTGCGAATCAAAAAGCTTTGTTTGCGAATCCTAAAGTTTTGCTTGCGAATCCAAAAGCTTTGCTTGCTGTTAAGCTGAATCTCGTGGGCGGGACCTACGCCGAAAGATGTAAGACACGTCTCTATTGGCCAGTCTCGATCGGAGTGACAGCTTGGCAACATCCACAGTTAGTAACGAGAGAGGGAGTTCTATTTCATGTAGGCTACGCCGTCTAGGCTTCGCCTTATGGGCTTGTCCCGTGCCCGCGCGCCCTGAAAATTCAGTAGGCCTCCCTGTCAGCCGACAAGGAGACCATGGCAGAGGAGAGCAGGTCGATGTTGTTGACCGCCGCCGCGGATTGAGAGGCACAAACAAACACCCTGTCCGTCAGGCCGACAATCTGCTTCTGGAGGCGGTCGGGGGGAAGCGGCTTTTCGGATGTTGCCAAGCTGTCACTCCGATCGAGACTGGCCAATAGAGACGTGTCTTACATCTTTCGGCGTAGGTCCCGCCCACGAGATTCAGCTCAACACCAAGCAAAGCTTTTGGATTCGCAAGCAAAACTTTAGGATTCGCAAACAAAGCTTTTTGATTCGCAAACAAAACTTTTGGATTCGCAAACAAAACTTTTGGATTTGCAAACAAAACTTTTGGATTCCCATTAATATTTTTTTTATCACATTAATTTATCTTGCAATAAAACATTTTTTGATTGCAGTGTCGATAGTTTTGCTCTCAAATCTATTTTTTGATTGCAGTGTGGAAAGTTTTGCTCTCAAACCTATTTTTTGATTGCAGTGTGGAAAGTTTTGCTCTCAAACCTATTATTTTTGATTGCATAATAAAGACACAAATCTACCTCCATACTGTCCATGATGAACGGCATCGAGCAAGGGTGGGTCTAATCTGGATGGCTGCAACGTAACGCACGTAACACCCCCGTCTCACGGACGATACATTGAGACACATTGGTCTTGTTACATTCACCTCCCTTAAGAAAAACAAATCTGTGGTGTGGAGTGTTAGGACAACAGGCGATATATAAAAAACAAATATAAAAACACGTTGTTGTACTGCAGCCGAACCTGAACACACAACCCCCACGTCTTCGCCGTGGCCGCAGTTGTTGGTGCCCAATTCTCTGTGTTCGCATTTCAGCAACGAGGTCTCCAGGCCGGAGCAGCGCACGTCGTCCAGCCAGATCTCCTCTTTGCCCTCGCCGTAGAAGGCGCGCGGCTTGATCTCCAGGGCCGTGCCGCAGTCCAGTGAGTTGCACACCACCTCGGTGTTCCTCAGGGTCCAGCCGTCGTCACACACCGTGCCCCACGTGTCGCGGTGGAACACCTCCACCCGACCAGAGCAGCTGGTGGGCCCGTTGACCAGCCGAATCGCCGCTGCGCCTGGAGGGGGGTGGGGGTGGGGGGTGGGGGGGGGGTGGGTTGTGGTCTTTGCTCTTTGTATAGCACACGTTGTTTGTAAAATGGATTGAATGTACTTACTTGCACTCAGAGGGAAATTCAGTAGACCTACAGGGGAAAAAAAACAATTAAGGGATTCATAATAATAATAATTTCATTATATTACATTGCATAATAATAAAATAATAACTGACTATTGGCCTATCAATAATACATATTGGCTAATGAGTTTGTTATAATTATAGCTAAGAACTAACTACTAACTAATTATGATGCAATCTACTAGCTGATAAAGATCTCGATCTGTTGACTGAAACAAATTAATTCTCCAATAATTAATAATGTATGTTTATCTTATGTCTTGTGTGTCTCTAGAATGTCTCTGGTGTCTTCTTATATGTCTTCGTGATGGGTCAGATGTTATCAGGATGTTATTATTTGGTCAATGTACTGTTAAATAAATAGCGTTGATCTAATAGTTAATTCCATACACTAACTAGATTATAAAAATGTTCACGTATATTTCACATTTGCAACAGACGAGGATAGAAACATCCTTACCTATGGCTATAACAAGGAGAACATGAAGATGTATGGTATTCATAGTAGTTATGAAGGACAGCCTAACTCCTGTTAATACTGAGGATAAAAACAAATACACAAGTAGTAGTTGTTTAACATGTAGGTGCTCATTTATGTGGACAAAAAGTAGAACCTTTTGGCTGTGGCAATTTGTTAAGATAATGATTGATATGTTTTACCTTCTTAGTACACCCAACCAAAGGATCTCCTTAACAGCAGACAAATCCAGGATACTAAATCGAAATAGTGGAAAAGCCTGGATATGAAAAAAAGACAAAATGAACATCCCTGTACAGGTGACATAGATGAAATGACAAAAATGGCCTTTGGACTTGGAATGCCTGTTGACTTTTGGATCAATCATTAAAGTTGTATTTTGTAAATTGTGGGCAATATTTACACAGTTTGGGAAAAGAAAACGTGGTTAACCGTATTCACTCTGTCGCATTTGGATAAGCAAGCAAGGGGCAAGGCGAGTTGGTCTGCGATTACCTGTGTTGGAACATACAGACATACAGCCATGGAAGCTGCTAAACACTGTTACACTCGTTTGGAACCTATATATTTTTTTATTGTTTTTAATTGATATATAATTATCATGCATAGCAAACTGCCCAACTTCGGAAGGCATCTACACCGCGAGACGATTTGAGTTGAACAAAAGTCATGGCTAACTTACGTCCCAACAAACCACTTTGCAACCTGGCCGGTTCCTTTAACGGTGCAATTCTGATTAGGTAGGATCCAAGGCAGGTTTTCCAGGTTATTAAGCAGGTTATCCGATCGCTGCAGCTTGTTGTGCTGGTGCTATGATCACTGTTTTGACTCCCCTGCCCCATTCACTATATTCTACAATGTAAAGAACAAAACATTTTCAAGTAACACCCACTACTTTATTTAAAAGTACATCGCTATGAGATATCCACATTGGCACAGTTAATAAACTTTGTTATCTGACATCATCAGCAGTGGTCTCAAACTAAAATAAAAAGCTTGCAATATCGGTCAAAAAGGATACAATGCTTGAGGCTAAGATATTTAATCCAATACAAAGACATTCAAAAAAATAGCGAGCCATCTCTTTCTTTCACAACAATGCCTTCTTTAATGGCATTTATTTAAATCTCCAAAAAAAAACCACTATAGCCACATTCATTCGTATTACCTTTTTTTATTTTACCTAATTTTTTGATAATCTGTGACTCGGTCGGAAAGGGGTGATATCATTCCATCATGTGTGAGTGTGATTAGACATCACAAGCCGTTTGAAAATCTGCCTTTCCCTGTGCCCTAGTGACATCACTAGTGGGCGTGTCCACCTAGAAGTATGATTGATAGATAAGCAACAATTGTCACAGTCCACTTGGTAGGCTGGTGGACTGATCTATCCAGCATAGATCTAGGTAGGCCCAATAAGGATGTCACTAGGGTACCGGGAAAGGAAGATTTTCAAACGGCTTGTCATGGCTAATCACACTTACACCTGGTGGCATGACATCATCCCTTTAAATATCTTGGGCCCATCTTGGTCCCATCTTTGAAATAAACTCAAACAGCATGTAGGAACTGAATACCTAATTTTGCATTCAGTGCCATCGATAGACATATATACAGTCCATAGACACTGCATTGGCCTTTGGATCATATGTCAACTTCGCTGACATATTGGTAATGTCTATAAGCAAATACAACGGGATAAGCACAATTGCGTTTACATTTCTCAACCGATTTTAGTTCTTGTATTCCTATTAAATCATATATTACAAACTGAAGCCCGTTTACTTGTATTTGCTTAAAAGCCAGTCTTGGCCTCTCAAATATGGGTGCCACGCTGACGTATCGCAGCAACGTGACAAGGCTGTCAAAGTGGTATCTACATACGGTTATCTCTCAATTAACATTTTCAGTAGATTATTCAGTTCCATTTCCAGAACCCTGACGATATATGAATGATTACCTAACACCACATCCCATTGGCACTTGTTTTCATGAATGAATAAGTGGCTCAAGCTCGTAAGAAACTCGCCCTATTAGGTCTTCGGTGGCATTGCTCTCCAGATTGTTGTCGGACTCGACCTCGTTTTGGCCCTTGTGTACCATGGCACCTGAAACACAAAGTACAACAAAGTGTTTCTTAGGGTAGCAAAACAAGCAGTCATCCTTGTTTGTAATTAAAGCTAGCTCTATTCCCCCAGAGTTGAGCTCGTCTGCTATCAGTCGGAACATTGTGAATGTAAAGTCTGATTTGTGACACTAACTAACTGGCATGGTGTTTCTACAATAAGTACCTTTTCTAAATGTACAGCTGTGTGTGTGTGTGTGTGTGTGTGTGTGTGTGTGTGTGTGTGTGTGTGTGTGTGTGTGTGTGTGTGTGTGTGTGTGTGTGTGTGTGACGTGTGTGTGTGTGTGTGTGTGTGTGTGTGTGTGTGTGTGTGTGTGTGTGTGTGTGTGTGTGTGTGTGTGTGTGTGCCACTAACGTGACGCCATTCTTCTCCTTCTCCAGCATAGATACACAATGGTGGACAGTATCAGGACAAGCGCGAGACCAACCATGGTTCTTCTCATGGTTGAAGGGACATCAGATCCTGTTGGAGAAAGTTTTGAAGAGTTTACCCCAGGATAGCAAAAGTATATCGAGTATCCAGTGGCGGTATTAGGCACGGCCGAACCGGTCCCGGGGCGTCGTATTTGTGGGGGGCGCCAAATTACGTGGGTACCATAGCATTGTTTGGGGAATTGGCATATTGGCGCCCCGTCTGGCTACAGGCGCACCTGCTCGTTGAGAAGGTGAGACAGATGGACTGAAACCCCCACTGAAGTCCGTCCGTCTGTCCTGCTCAGAGGAAGTTTTGCCCGGGGCGTAACTGGACTTAGAACCACCACTGTGAGTATCCATTTCCATACCTACCCTTTAGACATCTTTTCTTTTCACATTAATTTGTGGGTGGGGCTTAGGGGAGAAATCTGTTTTTTACAACGTTTATCTGAATATGTACAGAAACGTTTCAGATGGCCAACGGTTGGGCCAGTGTTTTCCTCGCTTTAGACGTTCTTTTATCCTACTAGTTGTATAGGTTTTATTTTAAGGCTTGAATTGGATCAACCTCAACACATATCGCATCATGTAAGAGTTTTGTTTTTGCCTATTGTTTGGAAATAAGTGTCTGAGGTTTGACACAAATCAGATGCAATTCTTTACTTTCTTTTATATTACGTTTTTTTTCTCACCAGTAATTCCCATAAAAACAATTTACATGAGTGTCTATGTGTTACATTATGTTGGCATGTAGAAAAGGTAGCACAAAGTCCTGGAACTCACCTGACACTGTGACCTGGATTGTTTTAGAGGGGACTGAATGGAAGGATTGTGTAGAGATATTGATGGAATAGACACATGTGTAATCGCCCTGGTCTTGTGTAGTCACGTCTGAGAAATCAAAGGAAGCCGCTTGGATGATGGAGTGGCTTAACGCTGCCTGAAGCTTTGTGGCGGTGGTGTTGGTCTTGCGTAGGTAGAAGGACCCCCCCTCGTATTTGGAGAAAATGAAGCAAGAGATGGAGAAGGTGCTTCCTCCCTCGACCTCTATTTTGTTGGTGGGTATAAGCATCATGGGGCCACCCGATGGCAGGGAGATGATGGGCTGCTGTAGTTTCACTGTGAAGGGGACACCAAACAGAACTTGTGTGAGCTCACTGAGGATTGGCCGACCCCTTGTTGTTATGGCATGTCAGAAAAACAACAGCAAGAAATCAGTGTCTGAAGTAAGACACAAATACGATGCAATTCTTTACTTTCTCTTATATTGCATTTTTTTTCTCCCCAGTAATTCCCCTAAAAACATTTTACATGCGTGTATGCGTTACATTATCTTGGCGTGTTGAGCCGTAGAATAGACCTTCTTTCATAATCTTACTCATCCTACCCTCATTAAACCCTAAAAAGACACACTTAAAGTGGCACTGAGAATGTCTAATGAGAACTTGCATGGTGGAATAAGTATCCAACTTCCCATGTGTAAGTGAATCTGAAATCTGATGTCATGCGCAAAGCGAGTTCTAAGCTTGATCACCTGTTGATTCTAGTATCCATATATCTGATTAGGTGGACATCACAAACCTAGTCACATGAGCCACTTTTGTGATTCAGTTAGGACTTCAGGACGTGAGCGATGCTGAGAGAAACCCAACGCTTACAGACTTATTTGACGCAGCTTTGTGCAAAACTTGCATGAAGCTGCATCATATAAGCCTGTCAGCAGACATTTTAACTTGAGCAAACATCATTTAGAAGTAGTAATTTAGGTTTGCGCTACGCTATTCAAACCATTCGTGCTGGGCCATTCACACCTTTCACGCAGTCAGTACCAACCGCCAAGAAACGTCTCCATCGTCGCATCTTTTTGGCTTCTTTGCATTGACTTTGTATGTAATCTTGCCATGCAAAAAATATCTCTGCTTTTATTGATCCATCATAGACCTATAATAGGTCTATGTGGATAGGTGTCGCTAGTAACACTAATTAAGGGTCCGCTCCATTTAAGTACCCACACCTGTGTTAATCCTACGATGAGACCTTTCTGAAAAGGGTCTATTCACTGCACTAACATGGAACATCTGACACAAAGTCCTGGAACTCACCTGACACTATGATCTGGATTGTTTTCGAGGGGACTGAATGGAAGGATTGTGCAGAGATATTGATGGAATAGACACATGTGTAATTGCCCTGATCTTGCGGGGTCACTTCTGAGAAATCAAAGTAAGCCACTTGGATGATGGAGTGGCTTAACGCTGCCTGAAGCTTTGTGGCGTTGGTGTTGGTCTTGCGCAGGTAGAAGGACCCCCCCTCGTATTTGGAGAAAATGGAGCAAGAGATGGCGAAGGTGCTTCCTCCCTCGACCTCTATTTTGTTGGTGGGTATAAGCATCATGGGGCCACCCGATGGCAGGGAGATGATGGGCTGCTGTAGTTTCACTGTGAAGGGGACACCAAACAGAACTTGTGTGAGCTCACGGAGGATTGGCCGACGCCTTGTTGTTATGGCATGTCATAGAAACAACAGTGAGGCTGACCTGTGACTTTGAGCTCAACAGGATCCCCCAGCATGTCAATGGTTTTGGATAGGATTTTCTTTTGAAAATGGCAGTGATACAAGCCTCCATGGCTCAAGTTGGTCTTGGGGATAGTGAAGGTTTCAGTTTCACTCACAGAGTATCTCTGCATTCTGAAGGGGCCTGGTGTCTTTTGTAAGACAAACATTCCTCCCAGGTGGTCGGTCATTTCCACAGAGCACGTTATTTCAACTCTGTCACCGAAGTTTACCTCTGGACCCGGGTTCAGAGATACATGTGGCTTGGCTAACTTTCCTGCAAACAGGAAAACCCGTATCAATGTCGGACAAACTGATCAATACCATACAAATGACGATTATGTTTTTCCAAACAAATGGTGTTTGCTTACCTGCACATACAATGCCCACATCTTCACTATGACCGCAGTTATTTTCGCCATATTTCCGATGAGGACACTGAGTGATCACGTCCTCTTCACCGGTACAAACAACATCGTCCAGCCATATTGGGCCACTTCCTGCACCAAAGCTACCAATAGAAAGGCCATGGCCACACCCCATCTGCCGGCACACTACTTCAGTGTTACCCATATGCCAGTTGTCGTCACATATCGTTCCCCACTGGCCATTGTGTGAAATCTCCAGCCGGCCAGAACATTCGCTTCTGCCATTGACCAACCTTATTGATTCTGGATACAAGAAGAGAGGAAGCGTGAACTGCATTAAATACAGATACATTGATTGTTTAAGCTGGAGGAATAATATACATGTTAAGGGGAAGGAGAAACCATATTCACTGTAATAGGAATCAGTACATTCTACTTCAGCAGTCAACAAGTTTTTTACAGTTAAATCCTTCTACATTTTTACTGTTGAATACTTCTGGCTAAGTTGAGTCCTCAAATGTATGCTTACAGCACACATTTGCTGTGCTTACAGATTTCAGGCTCCAGCAACATGATTGGTCGAAAACAACATGAAGCCAAATAAAGTGACTGTGTACCTGTGCAGACAACACCGGCATCCTGTCTGTGGCCACAGCTAGTGCCGTTGAATCCACTCTGTGAGCATTTGAAGACTGACGCCTCATTGTTGAAACACAGATCGCTGGCTTCCCATATGGGCCCGGTGCCTTGCTCATACTGTGCATTACCAGAGATGCTCGCTGCCTTCCCGCATCCCAAGAGACTACACACAACCATGGCGTCGGACATGGACCAGTCTTCACCACACAAGGTGCCCCACTGGCCTGCGTGTTGGACCTCCACTCTCCCAAAACATTTACCCGTGGAATGGACCAAGCGCGTGGGCAAACCATCTGTAGTTGTGGACAGGTTGTTGGAAGAAAGATAAAATCTGTCTATTTTCTACCTAATATTTATGCATTTGATTTAGATTGTAATTTACTTGGGAGTGGTCTCATAGTATTTATTTGAATATAATATAGTACATGAAACAATAACTAAGTTCCCTTACCTGAGCACAGAAGTCCAGCCACTGCGGTGCTGTTGCAAGTCGAGGAACCAATGTTCTGTTGTCTGCATTCGTCGGGTGAGTGCTCGCGTCCAGTACAACTAATTTCTCCAATCAACATGTTTGTGCTGCCTCGGCCAAAGAAGCTAGAATTAGGGATCTTCTGGGCCCTACCACATTGGAGATACGTACATACCACCGCCGCATCATTCATATCCCAGGTTTCATCGCACACACTTCCCCATTGGCCATTCTCGTACAATTCAACCCTTCCGGTGCACTTATTGGATCCATTGACTAACCTCACGTTACCTAGGACAAAATACAAAATATATAAAAATAGTAACGTGATAAGTGTGCCTTTCAGACATCCAGACTTCCCAAAGAGTTCTTACCTGAACAAACTACTGTTGCCGCAGCAGCATGATTCTGGCTGTTCTGGGCATATCCTCTCAGGGAGCACTGGCTTATCGAGGTTTCTCTGCCGTTACAAGTGGTGGTGTACCCTGTCGCCTGGCCGGCATGTCCGAAATTGAACGGTGTTGAGGCCACCACCGGTTCTCCACATTGCATCTCTCTGCACACCACAAGCGCTTCATTGAGCCCCCAGTTAGCATTAAACACTGGTGCCCAGTGTCCTTCCTGGTGGATCTCCACTCTGCCTGAGCAGCGGTTGCTCCCGTTCAGGAGTCGGGTGGAAACTGCAGAACACAGGATGGGAGGATCAGAGATGCAATCGCAATCACACAACCGTCTGAAATGACATTTGTTATTTAAAGGGTGATCCCTTATGTCCAAAGCCTACCCGTAGGCATCTGTTAAATCGCTTTGGATTAAACCGTCTGCTAAATGACTGAACAGTTAAAGGTCAGGACACTCACTTGAACATTGCACTCCAGCATCTTCCATGTGGTTACAGCGGCTCAGACCGAAGTGTCTGTGTTTGCATTGCATGAGCGAGGTCTCGTTACCAAAACATTCCAAGTCGTCTAACCAGACGTTACCCCGGCCCGGGCCATAGTAGGCTGCAGGTTTGATGAGTAAGGGTGTTCCGCAGTCCATCGCTCTGCATGCAACCTGTGCGTCCCTGATGTCCCAGGAGTCATCACACACGGTTCCCCATTGGCCGTCGTTTTGGACCTCCACTCTCCCCGAGCATCGATCATTGCCATTCACCAGTGTAATACCTGGATGGCCTGTGCGTAATACAAGAATACAATAGTCATTGATTCTACAACTCAGGTATTAACACAACACACACACACAAACACACACACACACACTATACATCTCACAATTCTAACTCACAAATAATAAAATAATGACCAAGAATATGTTGTGCCTCATTTATGCACATGATGAAAAGAAATCAACGCGCTATCTTTTACCTGTGCAGTAAACAACTGCTGCTTCACATGCGCTCGGGTTCGACTGAAGCGGGCACATTACCAATAACAATACAAATAAGGGTTAACATACTTGCACAGAGAAGGGAGGCACTGTCACAAGTGTCGGCTGTTTCCTTGATTTCACACTCCATGAATGACGTCTCGTTTCCCAGGCAACTTGCCTTGACTCCTATTGGCGCAATTCTGTCCCCAAAGTCTGGCATATCCTGTCCAGTAAGCGGGGTCCCACATTTCACCTCCTGACACAACACCTCATGCTCTTTCTGGCTCCAGCCACTGCTGCACAATTTCCTCCACTGATCACCATGTTTGACCTCAATGCGACCCTCACAACGCTGAGTCCCATTGAGCAGCTTGATGTGGTCTGAAAAAGAAACCCCAACAAGATCCTTGAATTTGTGAATTAAATTTCTGTGACCGTGTAAGAGTAAGAATGACTTCTGACTTCTCTACTCTGTACTCTGTAGTGTCATAAATGCATTTTGAATTAAACTGTCGCTTCTTTTATAGATAATAATACATATTACATTTTTATTAATACTTTATATAATTATTATTACATCATTATCAATTTTATAGATATAACAACACCTGCAACTGCAAAACATAAACAATTGTAATCGTTGAATACCTTTTCCAGTAAGTTAGGGTTGCAATTTCCCACAATTAGGGTATAAGATCTAACTAAGCAAACATTGCATATGCATATATGTAACTCTTTTCAGCAACCTATCAAGTGCTGATATTGGCGGTGTCTAAGTAGAATTGTAGCCTTGCCATTGTGGCAGGTAGTTGACCTGGCATGTCATCTGTATTTTGTTCATGGTCGACGTATAACACTACTCCACAATTTGGCCAACGTGACGACTCTTCTTCTTCAATATGCTGCTCAATACCTAATTGTCCCCAAACTTCTCTACGACTGTGGGACTCCTTATGCGTGGTTGACCAAAACCTGCTTTGCTTCCCCACTGACATCGTCATTTGTTTAATCTCCTCCCCCCTTTTAACCCGTGTGAATGTGTACATATTGCGCCGTTCTAGGTAGGCCTATAAGGTCTACTGCCTCGTGTCACACCACTGTCCATGATGAACGGTATCGAGCAAGGGTGGGTCTAATCTGGATGGCTGCAACATAACTCACGTAACACCCCCGTCTCACGGACGATACATTGAGACACATTGGTCTTGTTACATTCACCTCCCTTAAGAAAAACAAATCTGTGGTGTGGAGTGTTAGGACAACAGGCGATATATGAAAAACTAATGTGAAAACACGTTGTTGTACTGCAGCCGAACCTGAACACACGACCCCCACGTCTTCGCCGTGGCCGCAGTTGTGGATGCTCAATCCACTGTGATTGCATTTCTGCAACGAGGTCTCCTGGCCGGAGCAGCGCACGTCGTCCAGCCAGATCATCCCCTTGCCCTGGCCGTAGAAGGCGCGCGACTTGATCTCCAGGGCCGTGCCGCAGTCCAGTGAGTTGCACACCACCTCGGCGTTCCTCATGGTCCAAGCGTCGTCACACACCGTGCCCCAGTGGTCGCGGTAGAACACCTCCACCCGACCGGAGCAGCTGGTGGACCCGTTGACCAGCCGCATCTCCGCTGCGTCTGGGGGGGGGGGGGGGGCGTAGAATTATTGCTAATTCTTGTGTTACGCCAGAACTAACTAGAACTTTAATACTATCTACTAGCTGATAAAGTTCTTGATCTGGTCAGAATATCAGCATTGGAAACGGTAGACAGAAAAAAAAGTTCTCAAATAATTGAACGGTTTTATTTTTTTTATGTCTTGTGTGTCTCTAGAATGTCTCTGGTGTCTTCTTATCTGTCATCGTGATGGAACAGATGTTATCGGGATGTTATTCTTTGCTCAATATGCTGTTCAATAAATAGCGTTGATCTAACACTTAATTCCCTACATTATCTAGATTATAAAATGTTCAGTATACATCTCGCAATTTTTCTAACTCACGAATAATTAAATAATGACCAAGAATATTTTGTTCCTCATTCATGCACATGATCAAAAGAAATCAACACGCTATCTTTTACCTGTGCAGTAAACAACTGCTGCTTCACATGCGCTCGGGTTCGACTGAAGCGGGCAGGCGGCGATGGAGGTCTCAGCGCCGACGCAGCTGGCCGTGAAATTTCCCCGATTAGAACTTGCTCCGATGTTGAGCCTCACAGTCTTGTTATCCGGCGTGCCGCATTCTAACTCACGGCACACCAGTGACTCTTCCTTATCGCCCCAATGGCTGTTTTTACAAATCTTCACCCACTGGCCCTCGTGTTCAACTTCCAGTCTACCGTTGCAACGATCAGTGCCGTTGAACAGCTTGACTTTCTCTGAAAAGGGCAAATAGTATATTACATAACGCATGAATAACCCATGAACAAAAAAAGATGAATGAGTTATACCCTTTTCCAGTGTGTCAACATAGAATTCCTACTTGACTTGGAGATGAATTGTGAATAAAAGTGATTACCTGAACACAAGACCCCGGCATCTTCCGAATGGACGCAGTTAGTGATCCCAAAGCCTGCGTGGTTGCATTCTCCCAGTGCCCTCTCTTGGCCATTGCACCCAAGGTTATCCAGCAGAATGGGGCCAGCCCCCTGGCCAAAGTGGGCTCGGTATTTGACCCCCAGAGCCGTCCCGCATTTCATCTCGCGGCACGCAACCTCTGCCTCCTGTAGGCCCCAGCCATCACCGCAGACTGATCCCCACTGGCCTTCGTGTAAGACCTCCACTCGTCCAGAACAACGAGTCGTCCCGTTGACCAGCCGAATCTGTTTACTGTCTAGAGTGAAATGCCAATAACAATGTCTGATAAATGAATATTATAATGTACATTTATAAGACATTGTTTGGCAATCATTTCGTTTTTTTTACAATCTCAAAAGTTTGTAGAAATGTGTTTTTTAATACCATTTAAACCCCACACGCTGATTCCTTGAAGGGCCACCTACCCTTAAAGAGACACACTTGAAGAGCAAGGCTCTCACCCTTGAAGGGCCATGCTCTTCAAGCATGGCTCTTCTAGGAGGATGGAGTCACCCATCCCAAGAAACAGGATAAAAGCATCCACCAAACGGCACGCGCATTCTCCACACATTACCAATAACAATACAAGTAAGGGTTAACATACTTGCACAGAGAAGGGAGGCACTGTCACAAGTGTCGGCTGTTTCCTTGATTTCACACTCCATGAATGACGTCTCGTTTCCCAGGCAACTTGCCTTGACTCCTATTGGCGCAATTCTGTCCCCAAAGTCTGGCATATCCTGTCCAGTAAGCGGGGTCCCACATTTCACCTCCTGACACAACACCTCATGCTCTTTCTGGCTCCAGCCACTGCTGCACAATTTCCTCCACTGATCACCATGTTTGACCTCAATGCGACCCTCACAACGCTGAGTCCCATTGAGCAGCTTGATGTGGTCTGAAAAAGAAACCCCAACAAGATCCTTGAATTTGTGAATTAAATTTCTGTGACCGTGTAAGAGTAAGAATGACTTCTGACTTCTCTACTCTGTACTCTGTAGTGTCATAAATGCATTTTGAATTAAACTGTCGCTTCTTTTATAGATAATAATACATATTACATTTTTATTAATACTTTATATAATTATTATTACATCATTATCAATTTTATAGATATAACAACACCTGCAACTGCAAAACATAAACAATTGTAATCGTTGAATACCTTTTCCAGTAAGTTAGGGTTGCAATTTCCCACAATTAGGGTATAAGATCTAACTAAGCAAACATTGCATATGCATATATGTAACTCTTTTTAGCAACCTATCAAGTGCTGATATTGGCGGTGTCTAAGTAGAATTGTAGCCTTGCCATTGTGGCAGGTAGTTGACCTGGCATGTCATCTGTATTTTGTTCATGGTCGACGTATAACACTACTCCACAATTTGGCCAACGTGACGACTCTTCTTCTTCAATATGCTGCTCAATACCTAATTGTCCCCAAACTTCTCTACGACTGTGGGACTCCTTATGCGTGGTTGACCAAAACCTGCTTTGCTTCCCCACTGACATCGTCATTTGTTTAATCTCCTCCCCCCTTTTAACCCGTGTGAATGTGTACATATTGCGCCGTTCTAGGTAGGCCTATAAGGTCTACTGCCTCGTGTCACACCACTGTCCATGATGAACGGTATCGAGCAAGGGTGGGTCTAATCTGGATGGCTGCAACATAACTCACGTAACACCCCCGTCTCACGGACGATACATTGAGACACATTGGTCTTGTTACATTCACCTCCCTTAAGAAAAACAAATCTGTGGTGTGGAGTGTTAGGACAACAGGCGATATATGAAAAACTAATGTGAAAACACGTTGTTGTACTGCAGCCGAACCTGAACACACGACCCCCACGTCTTCGCCGTGGCCGCAGTTGTGGATGCTCAATCCACTGTGATTGCATTTCTGCAACGAGGTCTCCTGGCCGGAGCAGCGCACGTCGTCCAGCCAGATCATCCCCTTGCCCTGGCCGTAGAAGGCGCGCGACTTGATCTCCAGGGCCGTGCCGCAGTCCAGTGAGTTGCACACCACCTCGGCGTTCCTCATGGTCCAAGCGTCGTCACACACCGTGCCCCAGTGGTCGCGGTAGAACACCTCCACCCGACCGGAGCAGCTGGTGGACCCGTTGACCAGCCGCATCTCCGCTGCGTCTGGGGGGGGGGGGGGGGGGCGTAGAATTATTGCTAATTCTTGTGTTACGCCAGAACTAACTAGAACTTTAATACTATCTACTAGCTGATAAAGTTCTTGATCTGGTCAGAATATCAGCATTGGAAACGGTAGACAGAAAAAAAAGTTCTCAAATAATTGAACGGTTTTATTTTTTTTATGTCTTGTGTGTCTCTAGAATGTCTCTGGTGTCTTCTTATCTGTCATCGTGATGGAACAGATGTTATCGGGATGTTATTCTTTGCTCAATATGCTGTTCAATAAATAGCGTTGATCTAACACTTAATTCCCTACATTATCTAGATTATAAAATGTTCAGTATACATCTCGCAATTTTTCTAACTCACGAATAATTAAATAATGACCAAGAATATTTTGTTCCTCATTCATGCACATGATCAAAAGAAATCAACACGCTATCTTTTACCTGTGCAGTAAACAACTGCTGCTTCACATGCGCTCAGGTTCGACTGAAGCGGGCAGGCGGCGATGGAGGTCTCAGCGCCGACGCAGCTGGCCGTGAAACTTCCCAGATTAGAACTCGCTCCGATGTTGAGCCTCACAGCCTTTTTATCCGGCGTGCCGCATTCTAACTCACGGCACACCAGTGACTCTTCCTTATTTCCCCAATGGCTGTCATTACAAATCTTCACCCACTGGCCCTCGTGTTTAACTTCCAGTCGACCGTTGCAACGACTGGTGCCGTTGAACAGCTTGACATTCAATGGCACATCTGAAAAGGGCAAATAGTATATTACATAACGCATTCTCACCAAACAGCCCTTTTACTTGTAGAGTAAAAAGCCTTCAAGCCTTCGATCTTCTTTTGCCTCTCGTTATGTGCCTTGCTTCTCTTGATCCCATGATCATGCCTCATCAAACATCTACTGAATGTCTGCATCAGATGGGACTTTTCCAACATTGACTCGTTTAGTGAAAAAGAGAGGAATGAGTTGAACCCTTTTTCAGTGTGTCAACATAGAACTCCTACTTGACTTGGAGATGAATTGTGAATAAAAGGGAATACCTAAACACTCGACGCCGGCATCTTCCCAATGGCCGCAGTCATTGACCCCAAAGCCTGCGTGTTTGCATTCTCCCAGTGTCCTCTCTTGGCCATTGCACCCAAGGTTATCCAGCAGAATGGGGCCAGCCCCCTGGCCAAAGTGGGCTCGGTATTTTACCCCCAGGGCCATCCCGCACTTCATCTCGCGGCACGCAACTTCTGCCTCCTGTAGGCCCCAGGCATCATCGCAGACTGATCCCCACTGGCCTTCGTGTAAGACCTCCACTCGTCCAGAACAACGAGTCGTCCCGTTGACCAGCCGAATCTGTTTACTGTCTATCCCTGTTCAGAAAGGGACCAGTTACTCACAAAACATCAAAGAGTGAAATACCAATAACAATGTCTGATACATGAATATGATTATGTACATTTATAAGACATTGTTTGGTAATCGTTCACATTGTGGCCTTTTTTGCAATCTCTAAGGTTGGTAGAAATGTGTTTTTTAATACCATTTAAACCTCACACCAATCAAATCGTTGAAGGGCCACCTACCCTTAAAGAGACACCCTTGAAGAGCCTTTCTCTTCAAGGGTTGATATTAAAAAACACATTTAAAAAAAGCGGTTAAGATTTAAAGAATGGCCCCACTCTGTGGCGGGGTGTCGTGGTCTCTGCTCTTTGTGTAGCACATGTTGTTTGTCAAATGGATTGAACGTACTCACCTGCAGTCAGAGGGGAATTCAGTAGACCTACAGAGGAAATAAAACAATTAAGGGATTCATAATAATCATAATATCATTATAGTACATTGTTTAATAATGATACTAAAAAACGAATGGCCCATCAATTATAAATATTGGCTAATGAGTATGTTATAATTATTGCTAATACAATTTTTGTATTACGCCAGAACTAACTAGAACTATGATGCAATCTACTAGCTGATAAAGTTCTCGATCTGTTCAGAAAATCAGCATTGGAAAAAGTAGACAAATAATTGTACGCTTTTATTATTTATTTTTTTAGAATGTCTTGTGTTTCTCTAGAATGTCTCTGGTTTCTTGTTATATGTCATTGTGATGGAACAGATGATATCGGGATGTTATTATTATAGTTAATTCCCTACATTATCTAGATTATAAAAATGTTCACGTATATTTCACATTTGCAACAGAAGAGGATAGAAACATCCTTACCTATGGCTATAACAAGGAGGACATGAAGACGTTTGGCCTTCATAGTAGTTATGAAGGACAGCCTGACTCCTGTCAATACTGAGGATAAAAACAAATACACAAGTAGTAGTTGTTTAACTTGTAGGTGCTCATTTATGTGGACAAAAAGTAGTACCTATTTGCTGTAGCAATTTGTTAAGATAATGATTGAGATGTTTCACCTTCTTAGTACACCCAACCGAAGGATCTCCTTAACAGCAGACAAATCCAGGATACTAAATCGAAATAGTGGAACAGTCCGGAAATGAAAAAAGGACTAAATGAACTTCCCTGTATAGCTGGCATAGAGGAAGTGACAAAAATGATCTTCGGACTTGGGATGCCTGTTGAATTTTGGATCAATCATTAAAGTTGTGATATCATGCCACCAGATGTGAGTGTGATTAGACATTTTAAGCCGTTTGAAAATCGGCCTTTCCCTTTTCCCTGGAGACATCACTAGTGGGCGTGTCCACCTAGATGTATGATTGATAGATAAGCAACAATTGCCTGGTTATTAAGCACACAATATACACCGTAAGAAAATAAAATGCAGACTTCACATTTAAGAAAGACTACTGGGGGAAGTAAATTTCAAAATCAACATAAGTTGAGCATCTTTTTTTCACATGTGAATTGGGATTCTCACTGTTGGCCCAACCTCATTGAAATCAATACGACAAGAACACATTGGAGCGCTTTTTGTTGGGTATACTAAATCATCAAAATCGTATAAACATTAGTTTTGTACTCCAGGGTGACAACGAAGTGCAAAACAATGTGCCTTTTCCTATTTATTTTATCTGTTTCAGTGTGGAGAAACTGTGTTCCCAAGAGGCTGAGCTTACAGGAAGGGTTGCAGCAATCTTGCACAGTCTAAAGAGCGCAAAGGAAACTTCCCTGTTCTACTGTTCTTTCCTCATTTCATGACAGCTGCTATAAGAACAGCAGTCAGTTAAGAAATTAAATCGTTTTACTTAGCTTCGACTCTTGCAACAGGACAAATCGTGGCTCTTTCTCCAAGAGTAGTCGCTGAGCTCTCATTTACCGAGAAGCAGCAGCACAGTGTTTGGGTTAGCCGCTCTAAGTTACCCGTGGAGAACTTTGCGTCAAATTAGTTACGTAAAATCTGTAAAATCATAGTTATTTTATTTGGTCATCACGGGGGGGCCACAGGGGGGGCCAGGGACATGTCTAAAGGGGCACTGGCCCCTATAGGCCCCCGTGTAGAATCGCCATTGATGGACCGTGTTGTAGCAATGTTCACTACCATGATAAAAGCACCCTGCAAATTCGTAGGCTGGGTGTGTACTCGGGGCATATCCGTCTAGGAAGAATGTTCCATATTGAACCTCACCATGATTGAGAGCATGGTGAATCTCCACAATCCAAACCAAAATGGAATGCAGGTTGTCAGCCCGACATCTAACCCAGAGTACCCTCCATTTAAATAAATAAATTAGAATCAGTTAAGTTACTATCTATTGCTCAATAAGGGAACAAAATGGGGATTTAGCTTATGGAGCACTTATGAAAGCCCTTGCGCAATAATATGAATTCTAAGAACTAGGTTTTGGTGGTTCCCAACATGCGTAAGATAATGTAATAATTGCAAAGCAAACAATTTCTGTTCCCTCTTTCTTCATTTGTCACGTGAAGTTGTTCCCCATTTTGTTATACTTTTCCATCATTGCCAGTAGGCCTACGTTTTTTTTTTTTTATTATATCAATATAAATTGAAACAAAAATAAATAAATATAAAGCGAAAAGTCGACTCTCTCTAGCTTTCAATCAAATCCTTTTATTTGTTAGTTTTAATCCGACTGTAAATTACTTTGAAAGGATGAACCTCAGTTTTGTGATTTAGACCTCACTAGACCTCACTCCCAGAGGTCCACGGTGCAATGTTTTTCACCACTGGGATGCTGACGGCGTTACCCGCCTACATTTTTTTCCTTTGGCGGCCCTCAGTCAAATTTTGGGTTCCTAAATTGGCCCTCAGCTTTCAAAACTCTGAGAACCCCTGTTGTAGACCAACGTCGGAAAACTGTAGTTCCACCGTAGAAACGCTAGAGGTCAGCAATACTCCCTGTCGCGCAATGACGTCGGTTAGGAAAAGTGGAGTAGAATTCATTTTAAACAGCGCTGTCTTTTCCTATGATCGAAAGGAAGCACATTTTCATCTCTCCTTGACCCGATTGCGTTTTCCACAAAGGTTAAGTAAGGGATAGGAGATTAGACTATTCGTAGAGGAATTGGGACACAGCTAAGGAGTCTCACCCATGTGCCGTGTTCCAATACCCGTACAGTCCGTACTTACTAGCCAAATTGTAAGTACGTAGTACGTTCCAATCTGGCGAAAAGAAGTATACTTCAAGGACCCGGATGTCGTACTCAAAACGGGCTAATCTTGAAGTGTGGATCGAAGGGATCGAAGGACACTTTCCGAACTCAACGGCAGCCATCTTAGCTACGTAGCGGAAGAGGCAGAGCCAGGCTGAGCCAAAGTCGGCGCATTTTCCACATAGCCTGCATTAATAGAGTCATTTTGTAGTTTTTATAGTTTTTATAGCTTTTTATAGCTTTTTATAGCTGCCGAGTTCCAAGTGCGGGTGTGGTGACGGATATCATATGCGTCGAGAGCAGCGAAGAGCTGTAGTTCACAAAGCGGCCTTTGTGAACTACGGAAGGCCGTTGTCATGCAACGGCCTTTCCGTAAATCCACAAACAACATATGTGTAATCCAGGGCATATAAAGACTGGGACCAGAAGATAATTATTTTCTCTCCATTGACCCCCATTCATATTTTTCGATCTCATAGGTCCCATGAGCTCTACCGGAAGGGGTGTGATTTCGCCACTCCATTGGAACACGGTCATCTATCGTAGATTCGTAGATTCTTCAGTTCCATTTCCAGAACCCTGACGATATATGAATGATTACATAACACCACAACCCATTGGCACTTCTACTGTGTTTCTTTTCATGAATGAATAAGTGGCTAAGTAAAAAACTCGCCCGGTTAGGTCTCTGGTGGCATTTCTTTCCAGATTTTTATGTGACTCGACCACGTTTGGGCCCTTATCTTCGGGTTGGAACATTGCCATATTCAATGGTTGCTCAGGGAAGGAATAGGAAGAAATTTTTGTTTGAATCCAGAACCTTTCATTTGGGAGCCTAGCCACTAGAATATCCTGCCTCTATATTAAACGATGAAGCATGCAAACACATCACATGGTCTTCCCTGATAAAATGACTTGGACTCTATTAAAACTGCTTCATTGGACATTATCTTTTTTATGTCCTTTACCTTTCACTCGGTGCTCCACCTCTTATATCTGCAGTGTCTTCTTTCATCTCTTCCCCAACTCTATCTGTGTATTGTACCATGGCGCCTACAACACAAAGTACAACATGGTGTTTCTTGGGGTAGAAAAAAAAAGCAGCCATCTTCTTTGGTATTAAAGCTAGCTCGATAATATATCAGCGATTTTATCGTGACTCCATCCCTTCCAACTAGATATTCCCCCCACAGTGTGTTATCTTGGGTGGAGCAGCCCTACTATGTTTTAGTAGAACTTTTGGGGGACACATCAGAGCCTTGGCCGGAAACAAAAAACTGAAAGGGGCGGAGTTACACTTTTTTTCCTGTTTTGTTACACAGCTAATCTATTGAAGATGAACTAATTTGTGAGATTGAATGAATTCACCAGAAGGGGATTTTATTCTGGGGAATGTGTTTTTCTGCAGTGGCCAGTCTACACAGTGGTGATTAAAAACCTTTATAGCCGAGGTGTGTTCTGTGCCTAGTTGCAGGTTAACCAGAAGGTTTGATTGATGGGTAAATAAAGCACTCAAAATATGTATATCATTTAGAAAATGTCTCTAAAACAGTGTTAAAGTCCAGTTTTTATCGTTTTTGGCATTAACAGGTGTTTTCTAACTATTCGGCGGTGACTTCACGTTTGGGAGACGTGGTGGAAGGTCGCCTCAGCCTAGTACTAGAACTACGGCGTCTAAGAGGTGGCAAGAGCCACAATTAACATGTATGATGGCCCACAGTCGTATCATTTGGAACCTGTCAAACGTGAGAGGGCGAATGAGGAATTGCAGAGAACTGATGCATTAAACTGAGAACAATTAAAGGCATGGTCAGATGAGAATGAGTGAAGAGTTGCTATCATTTAGCAATGCAGCAACGAGCGCTGGAGCATGAACAGCAGTGCATACAATAGCAACACTTTTATTTATTTTTACTGTCAGTGAATAGCACCGAGTGAAAGTCATAGTTTTCTTTATATCTAGTGACAGCGATTATGTCGTTCAGATTAGTACCGATAATTTGAGTCAGAAGATCTAGAAATAGGTGGCATAATGCTATCTATGGGCTAATTTGCCAGTCCCACCTGTGAAATCCCACCCAGATAATCCCTAAATATATCTTACCCCCGACGTTGTAAACAGATTTCCGATTAGTTATCCCACGTTTTGATGGTAGCCTACTAGCGCCAGTAACAGCATCTTTGCCTACTGTTTATTTTTAAGCTTTATTTTACCCAGTGTGCGAAATACCTGTCAATATTCGGAGGTCCCCATCTCCCGATTGTTGCACAATACCGATATACATTTTGCTGTAGGCCTATAACATTACAATATTTCATGGATGCAAGCCAAGAAAATCAGTATTTAGCCTACATGACAACACACACACACACGCAAACACTTAACATTTTTTGATAATCTGTTATACTATAAATCAACACTGACATAGGAGGCTGCATTGGCTAAGTTGTTTGGATGCACGTTGGACTGGGACCAGAAAATAATTACTTTCTCTCCATTTTTTCTCCGTTTTGTGTGAGGCTGCTTTGTGAACTACAGCTCTTCGCTGCTCTCGACGCGAATGATATACATCACCACCCGCACTTGGAACTCATGTCGATCTCTCTGCTCCACTTCACGGCTCCAAATCGGGGCATGTGGAGAGTTTCATCTGGTTTCATTTATTCCGATGGGGAGATTGTCGGTCTTGTCAACACCAGTCGCAGGGAGCTTGACGTCACATATGAGACATGTAGCCTTTCTCATTATGTTTTTTCTACAGCCTTTAACTGAACAATTGCACGATAAACTTTTCAATAAACATGAAAAGTTATCATTTAAATCCACAAACAACATATATGTAATCCGGGGCATATAAAGACTTTTTCGATCTCATAGGTCCCATGGGCTCTACCGGAAAGGGGGTGACTTCGGCTCAATGAGATCGAAAAATATGAATGCGTTTCAATGGAGAGAAAGCAATTATTTTCTGTCCTCAGTCTGTCCTTTATATGCCCTGGGGGGCTTGACTCATTTCTGCCCCAGGGCCCTTCGTAAAGTTGTTCCGCCACTGGGGTGGGGGGGTTTTGTGGTCTCTGCTCTTTGTATTGCACATGTTGTTTGTAAAATGGATTGAACATATTTACCTGCACTCAGAGGGGAATTCAGTAGACCTACAGAGGAAACAAAAGGATTCAGGGATTCAGAATAATAATATAATTATGACATTATAATGATAATTTTAGATATTGGCTAATGATTTTGTTATAATTTTGGCTAATACAATTCTTATATTTCGCCAGAACTAACTAGAACTATGATGCAATCAACTTGCTGATAAAGTTGTTGATGCTGTTCAGAAAATCAGCATTAGAAAAAATGTACTGAAACAAATAAGTTCTAAAAAAAAATTGTATGTCTTGTGTTTCTCTAGAATGTCTCTGGTGTCTTGTTATTTGTCATAGTGATGGAACAGTTGTTATCGGGATGGTATTATTTGGTTAATGTGCTGTTTGTTAAATAAATAGCATTGATCTAATAGTTTATCTAGATTATAAAAAAGTTCATGTATATTTCAGATTTGCAACAGAATAGCAACATATAGAAACATCCTTACCTATGGCTATAACAAGGAGGACATGAAGACGCTTGGCCTTCATAAAAGTTATGAAGGACAGCCTAAATCCTGTTAATACTAATAAATAAAAGGAATACACAGGTAGTAGTGGTTTAATATGTAGGTGCTCATTTATGTGGACACAAAGTATAACCTATTGACTGGCAATGTTGGGAAGAAAACAAACAAAAGAAAATCTGCTGTTTTCCCCCATTTGGTAAGATGATGATCGAGATGTTTTACCGTCGAAACACACCCAACCCAAGGATCTCCTTAACAGCAGACAAATCCAGGATACTAAATCGAAATAGTCTGGATACGAAAAAAAGACTAAATGAACATCCCTGTACAGGTGAAATAGATGAAATGACAAAAATGGCTTTTGGACTTGGGATGCCTGGTGACTTTTGGATCAATCATTAAAGTTGTATTTTGAAGGCAATATTTACAGTTTGGGAAAAGAAAACGTTGGAATCGGTGTTCAGTCTTTTTCGCTTTGGATTAAGGCATCTTCTAATTCGCTGAAAAGTAATTAAAAGGATGATACTTTTCTCAGTTTGAAGTTGAAGACTCATACCGCATTCAAGACAACATTGAACACGAGTTGGACAACCGTTAAATTCATTTTGAACAAGTGGGAGGTTGTTTATACCAGGTTCCGGGTTGTCTTGAATGCAACATTAAACCAAGACACAGCAGGCGAACCAAAAATACCATCATGTCAACGTTGCTAGATACGTGTAGAGCAACTATTTCCTCAAGGTGCATCAAAAGCATCACTAACAGCAACAAATACTCTTGATATAAAACACATTTTTACGTATGCATTTCAGAAAAGTCCAAGTATTTTTGTAAAACCTACGTATACTAAAATCCTAAAACCAAGGGTTAGCATTATCAATAATATATCTATACATATAAGCATCTCTCTAGCTCTGGTGAATATCAATTAAGTAATATGTTCTATGTTCATTCTAGAAGAACATCAATTACATATTTTCTAAATTAAATAAACAAGTGGAATCAATATTTGTACAGTGTTAGTAGGCCTGTAACTGTGATGAAACCCTGTGATAAATAAAGTTATATGAAAAGTCTGAAAGTCAAAATGCAAAACTGGTTAATTTAATCACTCAAAATGGATCATCTTTTTTTGTGTAATTATGACATGGGATTATGCTTAATGATCCTTACTAGTTCCCTAAAGTAGATTTACATTTAGGGCATTTAGCAGACGCTTTTATCTCTGTCTGTACAGTAAGGATGTTCATAGAATTGCCAAGCACTTGCAATTACTAGATTAACCAATTCCCTGTATACAACTAAAATAGCTAGGATAAGCTGCTACATGAGTAATATTTTTAAGTGTCAGCGGTGTGTTTTTAGGAGAGTAAGGGATAAGGGGGGAGACTATGCAGAGCCTCAAGTAGTCTCACAGAACACTAAGGTTAATGACACTGAAAATAATATGATTTATATTTCCTAATTTACCTTCTTCTTACTCATGTATCCTTTGTCAAACTGTCCTTAGCAGTTGAACCAATAGTACTTATATTAGGACAATGTATGAGACTGTTTACAAACCCATCAATATTGCCATGAGATACTACTAAGGACACATAAATGATTCAAGGCAAAGTTTAATTCAAACAGACAACCACAATCAGACATCTAACCACTTTGCACTTTTACATAATACTACCCAGCACTTACTGGATACTTAATATAAATTAGCAATTAGTTATTATACAAAATTACATATTCAATTAATAGGAATAACCTAAATGGGAGTGCCATGGTTGGCCATTTTGGCAGTGCAATCACAAGATGGCGCTCACAACACTGAGTATGTGCAGGCCTTTGTGTAAACCTTAGCACTCATCTGACCGTCTACCCGTGATAATTTAATAGGCAGGCAGAACCTAAGGGTGGGAACGAGTATAAAGGGCATAGGAGCGCAAGGGGTTGAGAGACAAACGGGAACACACCAATGGCGTGAACACACTGGGTTAAAAAAAGAACTGAAATTGCACAGATTGCGTTTTACAGAGTTCAATTAAGAAACATTGTAAGTTTGATTCATTAATTGATTAACTCTCTATAAAATATTGATGAATTAAAATCGTTTTGACTGAGAAGTGTATAGCACTGTTCCCGCCAACTTTGTTGAAAATAATAAGCTTTGATTTTTAATTGCATCGACAGTCATCTCCTCTGTCGATGCTATGCACACAACGTCGTAACCTCATGAACCACATCTTGAATGTTGACAACAACACAGAGCTTTTTCCAAGGACTTACTCGCTGTCCACATGCACACAGAAACACACACGCACGACCAACACAGAAAGCAATCATGCCCTTGATCTCAAGGCCATTGCACAACAATAAGCTTAGCAAATAGCTTTATAACGATATTCTATCTTACACACCAATGTTGCATGCCAGTTGGTGTTGTTAAGCAAAACAACAAAACGTGAGTGCAAAACGGTTGTCCACATGTACAATAGTTCCTCCTTGCAGTGGTGGGACAGCGGTTCCTGGAAGGGTTTCTGAGCACCCACAAACAAACTTCTAGTAGGGCAAGGGGGGGGCTGTCTGTCCGGGCAAATGTGTGTGTGTATCACTTGGCCAACAGCCGATGTTCTCACAAAACGATTGGCCCTCGCAGTAGAGTAGATCTGGGAGGAGGAAGTGATGTGGGACAGGGAGCGGTGGCAAACCCTCGGCTACCTCCTCTTCTTCACCGACAGCAGAGAGGCACGCACCGCTGCTGTCGTGGGAGCGCACTCTAGGACTCTGAATCCTGGAAGATCATCAATCAATGAATCACATTTTTTTGATTGTTTTACATTTCGTCATTCAGTCAAACGTGATTGTGTCATGGTCCGCCCCTGGTTTTCCCATTCACCTGCCTGCCATCCTGATCTCCCCTAATTAACCCAATTGACTTCGTCTACTCCACTCTGCCTGTTAACGAACCCTCGCCTGTCTGACCTCCTGCCTGCCGTCCAGTCCCTGTCGGTCTGTCCGCTCCTCTGTCCCCGTCTCCTGATCCACCTGCCTGACTTCCTGTTATCAACCCTTCGCCAGCTTGACCTCCCGCCCGACGTCGGGTCCCTGTCGGTCTGTCTGCTCTCCAGTTCCCGACTCCCGATCTGCTCTTCTGCCCTCCCGTTGCCGACTCCTCGCCTGCTGACGAATCCCTGCCTACCTGTAGGTGACTTTACTGTCTGCTCTCTGCCTGCCCGATCCTGTACCAGAATAAATCCTTGAAACTGTCCTACAACTGTCGTCTGTCTGTGCACTTGGGTTCTGCCTACCCCCCCCCCCCCCCCCGTTACAGATTGATATAAAGCTTCTCTTTGTGGAACACTATTCAGTGCAATGTGCTTGGCATGGGAAACAACATGATAAATAATAAAATCCGATATAACAAACACAAACGGATGGAAGAATCACAGAGATAAGGTTGAGAGGCATAGATGTATACCAAATGGTAGTTACAGTCCTGAATTAAGACCACCATACCAACATGGACCAATATGGACACATTAAAAAATAAACAATAATAATAATGCAAATAATTCTTAGAAGCACTATTCAAAACAAACAGGGAAGGCATTTCAGCAGATAAACAGTTTCTGCAAGAGTGGAAAAACAGACATCCTGTTGTTCTGTGCTTAATCATATCTCAAATTGGATCATCCAATCAAATGTAAGAACGATATCATGTGACCGAGGGGGAAATCCAATGACAATCAATTACCAAACCCTTGCCTCATAAGCGTGGCCTCAATAATGCTAGATTCCTGAAAGAAACACTCTGAACGCCATCTTTGGAAGTGTTATGTCCCTCGGAGAAAGATACGTGACGCTAAGTTATACATTTTGGTTTTAATATGTGTATATTTGGATTGGTGCCATCGACCATTAGATAAATAAAAATACTTACCACGGTTTAAAATTTAATTGTAAATCTTTAAGGAATGTGTGTGAAACGAAACAAATCGCATCATTTGTTTTTTTGCAATGTAAGACCATAAACCTTATTCCATCAATGCAGAGTGACATAGAGCTTGACTGAGCTGCAACCAGTCCTCCACTCAGCCAGTGTTTGCTAATGGTTTAGAATGTCAGCAAACTGGAGTTCATGTTGAGGCTGTTGTTGCTGTTCTAGTAGTGTCCTCAGAGAAATGAGAGGCAGGGGAGGGGGGGGGGGGGGGGGGGGGGGGTTGTGTCTGAACCATTTATGTCAGCGAGCGAAGCGGCTATCTGTGCGTGTATGTTTCTGCATGAATGTTTGTCTGTCTTCGTGTGTGTCTGTGTGTGTGCATGCATGTATGTAAGTGTTGATCCGTGTGTTTGTGTGTGTGTGTTTTCCATTGCAGTGTTTACTTTCCCTTACTTTCTCTAAGGCTTGGGAACTAGAGCAACCCAGGAAGGCAAATACGCCGTTGTTCTCCTTGGACTGGAAGAAGTCTTCATGGTCCTGTTGGGGGAACACATAACGGAGATGCACTGTATTATGTAACATCTGCCTACAAACAACCTTGCGGAGCTGTGGCTGGTTTGGATGGGGACAGAACCCTCTGACCCCACCTTTATTCTGGGGGCAGTGCCACCGCCCTCCTTGTTCACTTTAGACCCTTCTCCCAGTGGTGTCATCGAGAGAACAGAGGCTTTTACTTTCAGAAGGGGTAAATCGTTCACAAAATCTTTCTAACAATCCTGTAGTGTGGACCCAGCATAATTTACGGAGGGAGTCATAAAAACACATCTACAATCGTTGTTTGGTTATTCTTTAACACTAGTCTTTTTGTGTGGTCTCTTGCCCTGAAAAGAAGACATTTGATTTGTGATTGACATCTGTCGCTAATTCAACTGTGTTTCAATTGGCTCCCGAGAGCCACGCCCCCTGCCTTATATCTCTCTACTACAGACGGCCAGTGCTAAACCACTCGCACCTGTGGCATCACTGTTGAGAGGGATGGCTCGGTTAGCTGTTCCCAATAGACTCGCCCTTCTCAGCTGTGCTGTAAGAATGGTGACATTCTGTGTATGGCTGCTCTTCCAGCAGTCCCCTGGGAGTGATATAGGATTAGCTTTGATGAGAGAGAGAGAGAGAGAGAGAGAGAGAGAGAGAGAGAGAGAGAGAGAGAGAGAGAGAGAGAGAGAGAGAGAGAGACTACACTAGAGAGAGAGAGAGAGAGAGAGAGACTGCACTAGAGAGAGAGAGAGAGAGAGAGAGAGAGAGAGAGAGAGAGAGAGAGAGAGAGACTACACTAAAGAGAGAGAGAGAGAGAGAGAGAGAGAGAGAGAGAGAGAGAGAGAGAGAGAGAGAGAGAGAGAGAGGGGGAAAGGGAGAGAGATAGAGAGAGAGTGCAAGCTGCCAGATGAGATTATCTGCGACATCACTCGACTGGATTATGGCACTAGATCTGGATTATGACCGTGTACAAACATGGAAACAGGGATTGCGGTGCACGTGAGCCAACTCAAACTCAAAATGACGAGCACTGTTCACCGACTGCCGTCTGACCTTTTGGGGCTCGGACCAAGACCTTTTGGGCTGGGAAATCTCACCCAAAAAAAAAAACTGGACTATCCTTACCCCACAGTAGCGATCTCCATTGAAGATCTGCGGCGTCAGCGGCTTGCCCACCTCTGGGTGCTTGTCCTGGGGGATGTTGCGGCACATCCACAGCCTCTCCTCCTCCCCCATGGTGATGTCTACTTCCTGGAAACTCAGGCGATTTGCTTCCAGGAAACTGACCACGTCCTGCTGGTGCTTCTTCACCTGGGAGGGATGAGAACGGGAAGAGGTTGGGAAGAGTAATAAGGAAAGAAAAGGAAAAATTGGATGACGGCTGGATTAATGTGGTCTGATAGAGAGGTGAACTGTGAATAAAAATACTCACTAAGTGTGTGTGTGTGTGTGTGTGTGTGTGTGTGTGTGTGTGTGTGTGTGTGTGTGTGTGTGTGTGTGTGTGTGTGTGTGTGTGTGTGTGTGTGTGTGTGTGTGTGTGTGTGTGTGTGATTACAATTCAGCTATTGTCTGTGCTGGATAGTAATTTACAGACACCAAACGCCCAAATAAGACTCTTGGAAACTGTGTCAGGCTTCCATTGTCTCTGAATATTCTTTGTTCATAGTTCATATACAGCCTGATAAAAAAAATGCCTTAATTGGGAGACCAGCAGGGATACTTACCGTCTTTGTCTTGTAAAACCGTGTTAGTTATTTCCTTTTGTGGAGGATGGACAGTTTTTTTGGCAATACATGTTTTTACATGAGAAATAATGCAAGTCGTGGAAGATTATACTTTAGATATTATAGCCGAAACCTAGTTTCCCTTCAGAGTAAACGTTCATGCTCAGACATGAATCCACTTACAATAATCCACTAGATAAAGGAGTAATTACTGACATGGGTCTCCCTTGTGGATTTATTCACCAACCAGATCATTACCAGCCGAAGACAAATCTGTTATTTTAAACTTATTTTCTAGCGTCTTTATCTTCCCTGCTGTCCTTCCATTGCTGTCCCTTATATGATGTCTCCCTTAATCCACCTCTTCCTTCATTTGTCTTTCCCACTCCATTTGTTACCTCCTGTCTAATTAGTGTGAGCTTTCCATGTCGTGTTCGGACGTATGAATGCCGCAACTATCCACAATATCTCCATCTCTTTCTTAATTAGTTGATCTCGTTTTAGCCCCTGCTGCATCACATGCCGAAGCACAATAGTGGATGACATGTATGCGTTGAATATATCACCTCCTCGCTCTTTTGTTCCATTACAATTCAAAGGAATTTAGAGAGAATGAAATTCACATCAGCCAACTGACCCAAATAGGCCCAACTGAAAGGCGTACAAGCCTGTCTTTCTTTTAGTGTGAGGGGTTCAAATGTTCACAACGTCAAGTCTTTATCCAAGTCTTTAAGAATTAGTCAGAAATGCTTTTAATGTGTTTAATTAAAAGAATAAATAAAGAGACAAATGATGATCCTTGTGTGCGCGTGCACGTGCGCCCGTGTGTGTTATTGTATATCTGCTAGAATAGCAACCCACAGGTTGAAAAGCGAAAGAAAGATAATCCAGGTGGAGTTCAGAATAACCAAAGTAGGAAATGTGGAGGGCAGAATAACCAAATAGGTTGAACGAGAGAGGCGATAAATGGAAATCATTTGGCAAATCGGGACTCCTGAACTTAATTAAACAACCCAACACAAATAGAGCCTACATATTAAATATGTAGACTCCATATGTAGGCTTATATTTCAGTCAGTCAGTATGGCAGCAAATATACATGCGGATTGCGTTCCTCTCGAATATAGACAATGTGTGAATGTTAAAATTTAGTAGGCAAGAAAAGTTTTTTCCACTGATCGCTGAGCAGCACGTTAGGCATTCATAACTGATCTGTGCTGACAAAACCATCTTAAAAAAAATAATTAAGAAACGGGGCTTATAGGCTAAACGAATCAAATGGAACTGATATCATATCCTAAATCATGCTACACGACTCACCACTACAGATCCGGTTGAGGAGGCAACGTAGACCTTGATGACCATTTTAATCTTCGTTGAACTATCAGAGCGAAAAACGATGATAAATAGCCAATACACTACTGTGTCGACCCCTTCACAGTACTTAGCCTTAAAAATTAGATATAAAGTAAAAGACGACTTTGCTTTAGACTCGAATCGACCCAGACACTGGGTAGACGGGGGAAACAGCGCGCGTCTCCAAGCTCACAGTTTGCCATAATAACGCTCGGTGCGTTTCCGAGCTCTCACGCTCCCCCAGCTGGCTTCTATCGTCACGATCTCTAGACGCGACTGTACCATCACACAGACAGCGAGGGACGGGCTGTAGGCCTATCAGTAAGCTGCACCTGTGATTGAGCCAGCGTATGTGTGATTGGGAAAGGTTGTTTACTGAGAAGCATCGAATCCTCGTCGATCAATTCTCGTTTCATTAGTCGTGGAAATCGTTTTTAATATCCGTAGTACTACTATAACGAAATGTATAGTGTATTTACATTTAAACTAAATTAAACTGCACCACAGTGCGACCCGTGGGAGGAAGAGGAACTGCTCCTCCTATAGTCAATTCCATGGTTGCCATGGTGCAGCGTCGGCGATGGGACTGTCAGGAGCAGATGATTTGGAGCGAACAAACACCAATCTAACGATTATTTCTCCAAATTACGAGGTAAATTCCGGTGGTTTGGTGTTTTTTTTGCGGCAATATAGTAGTTTCTGTCTAATTGGTTGTTTTAGGTGGTGTTGTGGTTATTTACTGGCACGATTTAAGGTGTATACCGAGCGATATTAGCCATTTAGCTATCTCGGCTAATTCAACTCAAAACTCCCAATGATAACGCAGGTATTTAGTTCACGCATATATATTGCTACTGGAAAGCCGAGGAAACACGTTTTGTACGAGCGGATGGCATACAGACACACTAGCTCCACAGCATGATAACTTCAACACGAGTCCAACAGTGACCGCCTGTTGCACTGCTAGCATGTCAGTGAACTAGCTAGCCTTAATCTCAGCTAGTTGGCTAAGTAGCCACACGCCTTGTTTTGTAACTGGTAGATTAAATTACCACCAAGATAACTCCGCTATGGTTGCAATCGCCTGCCATCTCTGAAATATACGAATTACTGAATACGTGGTGTCCTAGGCATTATTCCCAGAGTGTGTATTTGGCTGAACTCAGACACACTTGACTTGGATGTAGATGACGGATATTACTAAATGTTCCACTTCAGTCCCCTGCAGTCACGAAAGGATAAGACCCCAACAAGTAGATAAGTACACTAGCCGCCAGATGCTGACATTTTACGAATTTGTTTATTTTCTTTGTCTTTCTTTTGTTACCAGACATTGGTCGTCGTGCATACGATTGGACGTTATGAGCTCAATAGTTGGCACGACTAAAATATGAGGATGATGACTTCTAAGAGGATAGGGGCTGTTTGACTGTAAGTTAAGAAATAACTACACAATCCGATGAAGCTATTATTTCATAGTTTCTCCCATTTCTCCTGAAATGATTGCTGATTGCATGTGTTCACATTGTCGAAGAGATCTTTGCATGCTGAATCTTTGCAGATTCAGCATGTAAGCGTTAGGAGGGCAGGTGTCAGTAACTTGCTTTCTTTAGCATCTCTCATGTTTCACATGGCCGATACATTTCGTTTGTGTGTGTGTGAGGCAGAAGTATGTATTCTTTGATTAACTAGTATTTTTCCAACTATTATGGAGGGTGATCTGGCTGTACATTCAAAATCCAGTTTACTATTATGCACATGTATCTGACCCACCATAAGGGGCGGTGGTGTCTGTGTTTGTCCCTGTTGTCATGGACACCATGATATCAAGTGCTTTTCCTTTGTCCGTGGTTGATTACGTGACCAAAACAGTTAATAGGGTTAAGTATCTCTTGAAAAAAAAAAAAGACTACACAGCTCACAACAGCCTTCTTATTTGAAAGATAATTACATGGATACATATTCCTACAGGCTACTGTTTTGTTGTTCCATTGTAGCGGATAGGTTTCCTTTGTCAGCAAGAAAACATAATTGTGGGAGGTTGCCACTTATGTCACAGCTAGAGGAGCAGCGTTGTTTGAGTGACCGGGGTGTGACCCCTCACGCTGTCTTATTTAGAACATTCACCATTGTGAATGTGTTGTGGCTTATTGGCCTGGTTGCTGAACTGATAATTAGGAGATTGTGTTTTTGTTGTAAGGCCTTACATTTTTTCATTCAATTTGATTGATAAAAATGTGATGATTGTAAGGGCTCGGTGCATAATATATTTAGACTTGAGTGCCTTTTATGATTCCCTATTTTATTCAACTGGTTCTTGGGCTAGATTTAGTTTTTGACACTGACACTGAGGAGACAAATGACTAATTCCTACTTCATACTTTGGAAACCCTTCTTCCTTTGGCCTCCCGTCAACACAGTGAGCTCATGACAAGTGACCCTATGGAGTTGGAAACCAACAGCGGGGACCATGACGACAACCGGAACTCCGACCCGGGCTGTCTGTCCATCCGGAGCAAAGGAAAAGATTCCCCAGCGTCCACGGGGCCCACTCCCAAGCACGGCTCCAGCGTCCGGGACCGCAGCCAGGACAGGTCCAAGACCCGGATCTGGGTGCCTGATCCCGACCGGGACGTGGCGTCGGACGGAGAGAGGCGGGGCAGCGCTGGTAGTTCGTTATATTCAGACGACTACGAGTCTCGCTCTTCGGGGCGCTCGCTCTCGCCGTACTCGCGGTCGCGCACGCCGTCGCGCACCTCGCCGCGAGGGCCTCGGACCAATGGGGCTCTGCAGGCCAGTCCTTTCCGCAAGACAGGTGGGGGAAGTGTGTTGTTGTAGTTCTTGTACCCTCCCATTAGATGGCGGCGTTGCTCCTTTCAAATACAAATAAAGTATATGTAAATGCAGAAAAGGCTATTACTTGCACGCCGAGGAATACTTTCGGAAAACTTTCTATAAAATGTAAAATGGGTGCAGAATAATCTTGCGGCTAAGTCCCAGCTGGAAGATACGGGAACTTAAAAAAAATGCCTAGCCTGAAATGTACTTTATGTCACTTGGTTTGGATGAAAAGCTTTCGCTTAATAAGTCCACTGCAAAGGATTCGCATTCAAATAATTTCCCTGACACCACCCCCTACTCCTTTCCAGGAGGAGGAGGGGTCCGGCGGGGAGTGACACGCCCCCAGCGCCACGGTGGCCCCCCTTCCCTGTCCCGACCGCTGCACCGAGGCGGTGGCGGCGGCGGCGGAGGGCGCTCCCTGCAGAGCAAGGAGCCCGCGGCCCCCAAGGACCTAGACCTGGTCACCAAGCGCATGCTGTCGGCGCGGCTGCTGAAGATCAACGAGCTGCGCAACGCGCTCACCGAGCTGCAGCTACGCATGGACGAGTTGCAGAAGGAGAACCGCGTGCTGCGGCAGGTAACGCTAACGCTAACGCGACCACACGTCAACCACACCGCGTACCAGCAGGGTAAACGTGCACAGCAAGAGCCATTCCGTTAAGGTAAATGGATGGTAAATGGACTGCGTTTATATAGCGCTTTTAGCCAAGGCGCTTTACAATATTGCCTGACATTCACCCATTCATGCACACATTCACACACCGACGGCGGTGTCAGCCATGCCAGGTGACTGCCAGCTCGTCGGGGGCAGTTAGGGTGAGGGGCCTTGCTCTGGGTCACCTCGACACTTGTGGTTACCAGCCAACTGCCTCCTGAGCAACTGCCGCCCCAAGGTCCCTATGGAATGTGTATTTTGATGTTTATCGTCCACGTAAGGTTGGATGGACGGGTGCTAAGCTCTCCCACTATTCATGTCACTTTCTGATAGTATTTCGAAATGGATCGAGATAATTTAGCAAATTTGAGGCCAGCTTCTCCAGAGGATATGATGAAGGCACAGCGTGGGGGGGGGGGAGGGGGGGGGCAGGTCCATCCATAACGTCAGGACCCCGTTACAACCGCCCCCACCCTCCCTGTGTCCCCTCAGCTCCAGGTGCGCCAGGAGAAGGCGCTGCATCGCTACGACGACACGGAGAGCGAGATCTCGCAGCTGTTGACGCGCCACAGCAACGAGACCACGTCGCTGCGCGAGCGGCTGCGGCGCGCCCAGGAGCGGGAGCGGGCGTCGGAACGCCGGCTGAAGGACGCCGAGGAGCGCCTGCAGAGGAGCCAGGCAGCGGAGGCGCGGCTCCGGAGGCTGGCGGAGAAGCAGGAGCTGGGGCCCCGCGAGGAGCTCAGCCGCCAGCTGGAGCAGGAGAAGGGCCTGGGTCAGGAGGCCCAGCGCAGGATCAAGGTGGTCCGGATCTATGACGTGTCTACATTTATCAGAACAGGTCGCTAGGAAGATTTTAGTTTTTCCGACCAATCAGATTGCTAGAAATAAAATAAAACATTTCAGCCAGTCCGATCACTCAAAAAAAATCTTTTTTTTTTCCGACCAAGCACATCGCACGAAAAAGACAAAAAGTTAGGCAGCGTCACTGGGTTCCGGACGCTTTCATTAATGAGGGACTAACAATAACTCTAGATGTAACCACTGCGTTCGAGGACATCGCTTCATGCTCGGGGTCCACAGGTCTTGACTTATGAGTGACCTTGCAGGAGCTGCAACGCGGCTTGGAGCTGAGCAACAGCAGTTACCAACGGCAGCTGGCCGCCGAGAGGAAAAAGGTTGTCGGCGTTCAGGAGGAAATGAGGACGCTGCAGGAGGAGCTGGTGAGGCTGAGCGCTAAGCTAAAGGTACACACACACACACACACACACACACACACACACACACACACACACACACACACACACACACACACACACACACACACACACACACACACACACACACACACACACACACACACACACACACACACACACACACACACCAAAGGAACAGTACGTCTTGTAAAGGAGAATCCCAGCACACTTGAACAATACTGAACATGGATCAAGCATGGCAGCATGCTCAGAGGACACTGATGCACTGTTGTGTCTCTGTCTTCAGGAGAAGGAGAGGGAGCTGGACACGATGAACATCTACGCCAACCGTGTGATGAAGCCCTCTGCTCGAAAAGACACGGATCTCGGAGCGAAGAGCAGAGGTACGGCTCCAGTGTCTGTGGCTGTCGGTTTTTGCGCGTATTCGTGTTGTATGTTACACATGTATTGGCTACATTTACTCAATCCCCGATCCAGCAGTCCTAGAACTGAGGGGAGACTGCACAGAGAACTGGGCCGGAAACCAGGACTGCAAGGGGCAGAGTTGCACCTAGATGTATATTGTACTGAACATAAACTCCCGATGATTTGAATGTGTATTTCTACATTGGCCAGTCTACATTGATTTGAATCCTTTACAGACCCTTTTTACGGATTACCAAGTGTCCGTTCACCAACTATGACCGTACAGATCCCTGCAACATGATTTGTCGCCAAACAAATATAAAGCAAAAGAAAGTGAAATCCGAAAGTCTGATTTGTGAAACTCAGCCCCCTCTGAATGACGACATTCCCTCCCCCCCCCCTCCCGGCCAGCACCCAGCATCACCAAGGCAGTGCAGACAGAAGAAAGGCCCCCAAGCCCCGGATTCCCCACGCCTCCCCCTGCAGCCATCGCCGACGGCAACGAGTACGCCAATCGCACGCTCGATAACCTGTCGTTCAAGGTAGAAGAAAAAAGATTCAAAACCTTTTACCCTTACAACTCTTGACGTCCAAATGCTACAATATGGAGATCCCCCCCCCCCCCCCCACCTACTCTCTCACCTACCTCTTCCTCCCTCCCCCTGTACAGGAGCTCCACAACGACCGCAGGGGGCAGGAGGGAAGCCGGGAGAGGAGGGATGAAGACCATCAGGAGAGAGAGATGGCAAAGGGCAGAGGGAGGGAGAAGGAGGAGAAACGGCCGCAGAAATTGTTTTCGAATGGCCTAGAGCTGAAGCCAAAAAGATCAGAAGAAGGTAAAACCATTTTTCACAAAATAAAAGCAAAAATTTGGATACACCACATGGGGGCGCCACAGGTCCATGCCCTTGCACTCATGGGCCTATTTTTTCCAGCTCTCTAAAGAGAGCACATATTTTTCCTGATCAGAACATGCTCCTTCAACAGGCCGGGAGAAAGAGGAGAAGAGGGAGCCGGCCACCCTCACCCACAAGCTGGACGACAAGAGGCAGCGGAGGGGCCTGCTCCGGGAGGAGGTGGAGAAGGAGGAGGTGGTGGTGGAGAAGGAGGAGGAGGTGGTGGTGGGCAGCAGGTGGAACCAGGAGGAAGCCGAGGAGGAGCGACGCAGGAAGGACCATCTGCTGGCCAAGCTGAGGGAGATCGACCTGCAGAAGGAGCCCTCACCCCCGGACCCTGTGTTCTCCGACCGAGACCCCCGCCCTGTCCCACACCAACACCACCACCATCACCATGCTGCCTCGGGGCCACCCCCACCCCACAGCCTCAACCCTGCAGCCATCTTCAGCTTCACGGCACTGGAGGAGTCGGCGGGCGCGACGCACACCACTCAGGGGGGCGGGGACGGGGGGAGGAAGGTTGGGGAGGGGGTGGCGGTGGCGGGGGCGGGGCGCAGAGGGCTGCCTCGGCCCCAGCTGTCGGACCAGGACGACCTGACCTTCGGCAGCTATGCTCCCACCATCGGACGCCCCCCCGCCCGCGGCTCCATCTCCGGCGGCTTCCCTTCACCCCCGCCTCCGCCCAGAGAGGGAGAAAAGGAGAGGGAGAGGAGCGCGGGGAGCGGCGAGGGTCGGAACTCCGTCAGTCTGATGGAGCAGCTGTTCGGAACGCTGGCCACGCCCCCCGCCCAGATCTCTAGCTCATCCAATAGGATGGCGGCGCTCGCTAGCGAGTCGCGCCCGCGGCGGGAGAAGCTGTTCGGCCCCGAGGCGGCGGCGCCGGGCGCCTTCCAGGGCACGCTGCACGTGGCGGAGAGCCGGCCCGCGGTCCGAGCCATCGCTTCATTCGACGACGACATCGAGGAACTCACTCTCTGATTGGTTCACAGGAAAAGAGGAGGGGAATGTACCTTTTTTATCATAAAATAGTTTGAGAGGCAACTTTTGTATGAGGAATTATTGTGCAAGTGTGTGTGTCTGTACCATTGTTCAGAATCTGGAACATCTGGATGCAGGAAGTGACATCATAGTTCCAATTAAATTTTGCTCAAGCACTGTTTAGCTACAGGCGGTTCGTTATTCTGGGATAATCGGATCGGTTCAGAATAAAAAGCAGGCGGTGAATGGTTGTGTACTCAGGTAAAAGTATTGTCAATGGAATGAATCCATTACAAAGATGTAAATTATACCAATGTATAATTTTATACATTGTCCAAATGTATAATAAATATATGTACATACATCGTCAACTTACCCTTATAGTCTGTTGGACGCTGTAAGTCTCTGATATGAATGAAATTATACATTGATATCACTTATTCTTCTGACACGATTCATAATTTCATGTATGGTGTTATTTTGTGTTTGTATGGATGTCGTTATTGTTTGTATATATTTTCTGAACTACAGTTCTGTTATCGTACTTTTTAATTCGTAAGCTCTAGTATATGTATTAAATAGTACAATTTACATTGGAGCTGGTACAATCATGCTTGTGAAGCCTTGAATTTTTAGGTAATTGAGGCAATTTACCCTATTAGATAAATGACGGAAATTTTAATTCGGTGCCAGAATGTAAAATATGATATAACATTGTCAAAAAAAGACTTGTACCACTTAACTTCAAAACAGTAAACAAGGAATGCTCATTTATACTACCTTCAAGTGCCAGTGCTCATTCAAAATATATCAAATAGTTTAATACTTAGTGTATATTTTTTAACTTTTATATTAGGAATAGGATTTTGGGGAATTTATTTATTATTTATGGATTTGGTTTGTTATTTCCGTTTTTATACAATATGTATAAATGTATTGTATTTGTATGTCAAATAGTTGTTTTATGTCAATAAACGAAGTCAACCAATTCCCAACGTATCATTTAGTCCCTGGTGCAATTGCTGAAATTTCCGTCTTTGGATGAGGGACGTGTGACAAGGGAAAGCAGTAGTTTAGTTCCAAGGGTCCGAACGTACAGTGGGCGGCACCTGTCTGCTCCCAAACAATCATCTGAGCAGTGATTGGATGGTGCTGGAGCGAGGTACCGCCTTCTGTACGTTCGGACCCTTGGATCTATGAACTACCACGGGAGATTCCTGGGAGGTATCCAAGCAACTAAACCCTGACGCTACCTTTCACTGCCCCTCCTTCGGTCCCTCCCGTTAAGAAAAAACAACAAGTGAGCAGAGATGAAGCTGTAGCGGGAATCCAGAGGATATATAAATGATGATCATTGAGAGAGTGCGTAGTCGTCGTTATACAGATCAGAGTCATTCCACAAGAGAGTTTCCGTCAGAGGGTTGAAGTAAACGCAGAGAGCCTACCGGTATGGATGCACGTATTTATTTATTCTTAAGTGTCTTGACCAACATTGCAGCAATCTGACTTATCATAGACGCATATGTCAATACCTGTAGGTTTTGCGTTTCACTGCTCACAGTTATTGACCTTATAAATACGCGAACGTGTCTTGCAATTTAAATTCCAATGAGACCCCGCTGTTCAATACGTCTGACTTCTGGCATAGGATTGGATTGTGTGTATGCTTCTTCTCACTCATTCACAAATTGTCCATGACAATTTTACGGCCTAATGAACTTGCTCCTTTTATCTGTTCTTATAATAAACAGCAACTTAGTCGTATCCTATACTCAATCGATTACGTAGCCTGGTAACGTGTGGCTGTTGGCTTGCAGGAACCCGCGTGATCAATCAATCAATCAATCAATCAATCAATCAATCAATATTGACTGCGCTGTTTATGTAATCCTCAATGTAGGACCCTCATTCAACCATCGGCATTAGTTAACTTAAGGCTCTAATAAGGTGCCTACTTTGGTCTACATTTCAATATATTTATTTAATTTATCCAATTATTATAGGCCTATCATTTGCCTATATCCCCTTCACAGGCTTACTTAAACACTTAAGGCATACGCCACATTTTCCCTCAAGTGGAGGAGATGTGTTGTGTCCACATTGACTCCATTGCATAGACAGTAGAATACCCAGACATTTATAAGCCGTTTGGCCAGACCAGATGTGATGAACTCATAGTCATAGCACCACAGAGAAATGGATTTTATTGGTATGGCATTGGCAACCCATACTACTCTGGAAGTAGCTGCTGAGCTGTCACAATCTGCAGCCAGTAGCGATTAAACCAGAGTCATAATATGGTCGGAAGGTTGGCGTTCTAGGTTGTTTATATGTCAAAAAGGACGTTTAAATCACAGAGGGCCATTTGATCTTTTATTTTTCCGAGCTCCGTTAATGCCATATCACTCTCCAAGCCACCTGGTGATATTGAGGAGGCTATGTAACTTTTGGAAGGAAACAGACGAATAACTGCCTGGTCTTGTTAGAAAGGAACTAAGTGCCTGTTAAACTACTTGTCAGCCAGCACAGAAGGAGTAGCTCATTGTTGCTGCTTTGATTCTGCCACCTTTTTCTGTTAAAATCCTCTTAGCTTATGATTCTATTATGCCGCTGTTAATATCAACCCCTGGATTAGGCAAATTATGTGAAACACACATAACCTATGTTACTGTCGTTGATGTTTCCCTTCCTCTGACTCATTATCCTATTTGCACAAACCCCACCTTTTAGTCTTTGGATTTAAAGGTCCACTTAAAGGTCCATAGGGCCTTTAAGTGGACTAGGACTTAAAGGTGGTTATGAAGAGTAACCAAATAAGTAATTAGCCTTCTGCTTTATTGGTTTTGAATGGTCTTAACACCTTGATTTGTCTATAATTCCCATCCCACAATATTGGAACCAGCTCTGTCATTCTTTTCCCATCCTGCACCGCACCGGTGTCCTGTAGAAAACCTTCAAAAGATGCATGTGGCATGGATTCTTCCTCTTTTCTCGAGCACATAATGTGATGCTATTACGATGCGTCTCAGGAGACGCATCGATTCCTTCCCATACAGATTCCACTCCCTGCGCGTTCAGAGGGGCCCGCCACTTGGCACAGCGGGGCACGTCTGCCTGCACCTTGCCAAAAACAGCCAGGCCTATCATTAGATACAAGGGCAATGACTTCACTGCTGTCCGCTCCGCGGTCCATTATGGAACAACCATAGACTGGGTAAAGGAGGGGTAACTGCTTATTGAGTGGTTAAGCTTTTTGTGCAAAGGAGCATGAGCCTTCTTCCCTTCTCACTTTGTATTGAATGAAAGCACAGTACTTGGACTATCCTTTGTAAATGCCTTCCTTGCGTAGCTCATTATTTGTTTGTTTTATTTTTTGCGAGAAAGGCAGACCTTTTGTTCTTTGTTCATCTTGGTTGTTGTTTTTCTGTCTCTGGATTTTAAGTAACGCCAATGTAATACAGTAACCACAGTAATGGGTTAAGAAGTAGCTATCATATCATAATGCTATTTATTTTAGTGTCACAGGGGATATTTTGAGTTAAGAACACTACACCCACATACACAATTTTGTTTAGCATCTTTCGCCTAACACTTAAAAACAATTGTCCTTTGAGTCAAAGAATGTGTCGGTGTAACTTAACTCCCACCAGCAGCCTACAGTGAAAAAATATCTATGTGGGGTATCTGTCAACCCACAAATTACACCCTTGGTTTGATATTGCTCCTGCGTCCATGTCAAGATTTCCGAGCCTGAGTTGACCATCATCTGGACAATGTAGTCAGTTTAAGTGCTGAAAATGCTTAGTCCTTCGGCCCATGTGGTGCTGCGCTCTTCCAACCGTACCACAGCCAGCATCGGCCAGTGATCTTTGGGCTCCTCACACAGTAGCAGGGATCGAGTATCAAGTTAACACTCCTCCTCTCTGTCAATCTGCTGCCACAGTCACAGACTGGAACTGGGCTTTTCGTCTTGGGAAACCAAGAGGAAAAACACTGAGTCATCCACAGTGGCCAGGTTGGTTGCCATGGAAACGTCTCCTTCCCCCAAAGAAAAGTTTGTCCGTTTGTGTCAGGTGTGTCTCTGTCCCATGTGCTTCCTCCTATTAACAGATGAAAGCACCCTAGCTACATTAGCACTAGCGACCTAAGAGTAGGTAGGAGTGAGGGGATCTTGCTCTTAGGATGCCTATAGGTTAGGCTGTCGATTTGGACAGTGGGGATCAAATCGAGGACCCTTCTGCTGGCAGACCCGCGTACTAACCGCCACAAACTCGTGAATGAAGTTTCAACACCCAAGTTCATATCTAGAATCCCCTTCATCTTTCCCCATGGTTTGGACAGTAATGGTTTGACGTTTTCTTTCAGGTTCGGTGTTTATGAGGCAGAACAGCGATGGAAGCGTCCACAGCTCACATGACAACGCTGTGCACCACCAGCGATCCTCAGGAAACGGAGGAAGAGGAGGAGCAGGAGGAGGCGAAAGAGAAGGACGCCGGACCCAGCGCGAGCAGTGAGGACGACCACCTCCTGTCCCTGAAGGCCCTGACGGAGAAGCTCCACCTGCAGACGCGCAGGCCCTCCTACCTGGAGTGGCAGGCCCACGTGGAGTCCCCCAGCTTCGGCTCCACGGGCCCCCTGGCTGCACCTGCGGACCGGCCAGGGACCCAGCCTGGAGACAAGGCATCCCGTCCCTTAAAGGGCCCCATGGAGGAGGAGTTGGGGGAGGAGGAGACCACCACCGCCGCTGCTACTGCTGGGGCGACGCCTAGTGATGACGGGGGGATCCAGTTTCCATCTGGGTTATTGAGGGGCTTCGGAAACATGGACGAGGCTCTCACTTGGCTCCGGAAAGAACTGGTGAGCTGCTAGGTTTAATGTTCATCCAGGGGGCTGTTAATTAAACAGAGAGTTGTTAAAGGAACACGTAGGGCTTAATTTCCCCCATTTATTACCCTGTTGTATCAACAAAGGCTTGTTTAAAGTATATTCACCTTTTACAGTTGAAACCGGTTGGCTGACGTTGGTGTTCCAGAGTGGGGGGGAGAGTATTTCAATATGGTTATGTTTACAGTGTAATCCCAGGGAGAAACTTAACAGAGTTTAGCAAAGCACATCATTTCGTGAGGGTCTGGAATCACTTCCACTCACTCTAAATGACTTATACAGGATAAGTCATTTAGAGTGAGTGGAAGTGATTAAGAGGGTTAGGGTTAGGGTTAGCCCTAACCCGAGTTAGGGAGTTGAATCTGAGTTCTTCATGCATGTATAATCAGTTGTACTTTTAGATTGCTCATTCACTCTTGGTTCACGTACTTAAACGCTGGGCAGCAGAAACCCAATACGGTTCACAGACTCAAACTACTATTGTTTAGACTTACCAAAGGCTTGTCTATAATATTTCGCACGACACCTTTTTATCACACCACACTAGACTATTTGTCTGGACAATATGCATTACCCAAGACACCCATGAACGTGAATACAGAGAAGTTTACAACTTAAATCCCTGGAAATACCATTGTGATCATGGCTATATTCGTGCCTGTCCGCATCGCATCCATTCATGGTCCTTCTCCGTCTCTTGGCATTTGGTTGCGACTGTTTCTTTAAAAAAAACAACGACAGGCTGACATGCGCGTGCAGGACCAGCAGCTGGCCAGACAGCTCATGCGTCTCCGCGCCGACATCCACCAGCTGAAGATCGAGCAGACGTGCCACCTGCACCGCCGCATGCTGAACGACGCCACCTTCGGCATGGAGGAGCGGGACGAGCTGTCCGACCTGCTGTGCGAGTGTCCGGTCACGCCGGGCCTGGGGCTCTCCGCCCCGCTCAGGCTCATCGGCGTCACCAAGATGAACATCAACTCCCGCCGCTTCTCGCTGTGCTAGCCGCGACCTCCAGGAGATCGAAAGACCTGTAGCTTGGGACGTGGGGAAGGGTTCTGTTTGGCCATGGCAGTGGCCGTTTGGTTTCCAACCAGACCATAAACACACACACACACATACACACACACTCAGTCACTCACTCACTCACTCACTCACTCACTCACTCACATGCACACACACACATACATTCACACACATTGTTTTAATATTGATGTTCGCACAAAGTGATGATTAGCAGTAGTTCACAGCAGGGTACAGTCTGTTCCATCGCTACATGACCTTTAGGAGACCTTTTAAGCCTTTTCAAAAAGCTATATTTTTCTCTATGTGTAATAGCTACAGTGTTTCTTCCAAATATCTATGGCGTATATGTCATCAGTCTCCCTTGACCCTATATGTGGACCCGCAATGGGTCCGCGACCCCTTGGTTGGGAACCACCAGGTGGTGAAAACGACACGACCGGATGGGTTCATGGATGCTAAAACGTGGCTCCAGATTTATCCAGATGATGGTGAAAGAGGGAGACATAGACATCGTAGGGTTTGATATTGTGTGGTAGGTATTTATGGAAAATAATGAAAATACATCAGATTATTTTACTCTGTTTAATTTGCAGATGGCAGCTAAAGTCTTAAATTGCTTCCGTTAAAGTTTTCATGTAGGCTTCCTACATTTGGTCTGCTTAGTATTGGTAAATAATATGGATAGATTTATAACGTGTATAATTTAGGGATAGTAGTATAAGACTATCCCCATGTACCGGAAATGAAAAATGTATTTTAAAAAGTATATATTTGTGATTATATATATTTTTTCTAATCACTCTAATTCTCTTATGATGAAATCAATGATGATTAAACTTTATTGTTTTCTTACTGGCTGAGTATCCCTATCACACTGTTGGAAAGGCATGCTGTCTTGACCCGTCCTGAACTCCTGGCTGTAGCGGTCCCTTAAATAATCCAACTCATGACATCCACACCTTTAACCCAGCCTAGCTGGGGACAAGCTGTATCGAGAACAAGGCCTGTTCGTTACACGTCAAACTAATGGGCCTCACCCCAGCGTTGCCAAACCCTAACCGCTAACCGGAACCACTAACCCGTCTGAAATATTCATATCTAAATCATAATATAAATGTATTTTTTTAATCAGTATGTTGAGAGCCGCTAGCATGCTAAATGCACAACGACACCATAGCTCAGTGTGCATTTAGGCAGAGAATGTGCACCATTTCCCATTCTCTCGGAAAGGGATCAAATGATCACACTGCCATGCTTTGTGGATACGGAGTGGCCATATTATCGTCACACACTGAGAGTCAACAATAGTTGGATGTATTTGTCTATCATACTTCTAACATAGCATTAATTCTGTTTTTGGGTGAAATGGATACAATGTCAACCACCATGAAGTGCCCTGCTCACTCCTCAACCAGCAGACAGAGAACTCGTCACACATTTTTAATTGAGGAAATTTACAGACCCAACAAAAGCTGAAAGGAACGCCAGTAACTCAACATGTAAAAAAAAACAGTGTTTGTACCCTAGTTTGTCGGTTAACGTTTCCTTTCCAATGTCATCAGGTTCACACCTCTTGTTGTTATGGGGGCCCCCTACATGTCTCCTACCCTGAGGCCCCTGCGTGCCTCTCTTGCACTGAGACAAAGACATTCGGTTAGATTCATCTTTATTGTCGTTGCGCTGTGTGAGTAGCATAAGAAGTAGGCCCAAGCTGTCAGACTGCTGGTAATGACCTAAATATATATATTAACAGTTAAAGTGGACTTGGATATGAAAATATGTTTCATATAATTCAAAGGGTGACGAAAGAGACAAAAAGTTGCATATTTTATGCAGCAAAGGGTTATCAGCGGCTTTAGGGTGTGTAAAGGCATATCGCTGGCTTTGGGAACACGACTTGGCTTTATGGTGAGTGGGGCCAAGGGGAAGGCATGCTGTAAATTCGGCTCTTTGTGAACCGACGCGTCTCCATTGATCTGTACTACAGGACCCGTGGTGGCCTGGATGGGATCAATGACTTTGCTGAGCAGGGGGATTTTCATGCATGACTTACAGCTCTATGTGAGCTTATCGTGGCTGAAAGCAAGGAGCCCCTTTCAGTGACTGGCTGCTCAAGTGTCACATCAAGTAGGTTCTTTAGTGCATGGTTTATCATTTGATTCCTCCTAAAAGTCCCAAATCCAGCCCACCCCCTAACCCCTCCTGTTTGTTGTTAAAATGAGTCATTCAAGGGATAAAACAAGAACATCTACCTTAAAAGGAAAAAAATCTTTAAGTATAAAAAGGTGAGATCTGGAATGGGAAGTTGCCCGGCAACGATTCCAACAGCATGTAATGATTGATAGAATTGCACGTCCATCCTGCACAGATTGTAACTGTGATTATTATTTCATTACACTTTAGTGTTAGTCATCTGTTGATTCTGCTCCCTGAAAACAAAAATACTGACGACGTTATGCTGCTTAACATGCAATTAAATGATGAGAGGAGACACAGGAACAGGATCAAATAGACATGTTGGCTCGAACATTAAACCTGGAACCAAAAGAGGATCTAATTGAGGGGTACACATAAAGTAGACAGTATTAACCATCCACTTTGCATTGAGCTGACCAGCAGTTCTAACCAAAAACAAATTTGTAGATCTGTAGAGAGCAGAAAAAAGTTTGACATTGGTGCCTGTGAGCAGGAACGTGTACATCATGTCTTGCCATGTTGGGTACTCACACGGAATCCTTTGCAGAACTCTTCCCAATAACTATTTTTTGTCTTCGATCGTATTTACTTTTGTTCGTGGAGTTATGCAAACATTGAAGGTTGATTTCTGAATTAAAAGCAAAGTAAGCAGACAGACAAATGTTAATTGTTAATAAATATATTTTCACGGTCACTTTTTAAATAGGATATTGATCGCAGAATCCTGGTATATAATCAGTTTTCCCTTTCAGAGTATTCAAGAGCTTGAATTTTTTTCTTTGAGTGAAAATGTCTTGGGCCAGCAGCTAGAGACACAAGACTTAAATCGCAAGGGGCTAACATGAAGATCTGTCATGGGACAGGGTGACATTTGGTGAGTAATTTAGTTTGCACTAATTCAGATGTTGACTTCATGAGCTATTGGAAGTTTTGAGCCTTTGAGTCAGTACTTTAGGACTTGGAAGTAAATCAAAGTCTTAACATTGGATCCGGGATCTTTGGCCACCAATGTTGGATTAGTTAAGGCCCAGCCAGGCCTGATATGGAGAAGTAAAAATACTTCTAGGGTGCTTGTTTTAATACGGTCGATGGTGCTCCCCTACTAATCCTTCACTTTAACAGCTTCCAACCAAAGAAGTAAGCCTAAGTAACAATTCCAGTTGTTCTCCAACACAAGGAACGCTCCAGGTAGCAAATTAAATCGTTCTTCTTAGTTACATTTTAGGATTATTCTATTAAAAACGGCTTAATTAAAACCGCTCATGCATTTTGTATGACCTTCTGTATTTATTACATGAATAGAGAAAGGGTTTGGTTTATTTTCCCACTGGATTAACCTGACATTTTCCGACAGGCCCCCCAATTAGAAGAACTCCTTCATGTAGCGTGAGAAAGCAGACATGACCGGAGCAGCATGGGGGCCCGCAAGTCACGCAATTCTCCGCCAATTTTAGCCGTTGTCTAACAATGATGTCACCTTGTCACTAAACGTTAGCTTTGATGCACAACTCTAGCATAATCTGTGCTCGGCTGTTGTTTACCCGCACTGCTAAAGATCGCAGGGTGCCTTGGCTCTCACACAGCGTGTGTCCCGGGCTGGGCTCTGCCACGTGCCAAAGCAGCCTTTTAACGACCAGATGTAGTAGCGTTCCACATCAGAGGTCCCTTGCCCTCGTCTGTTTTGTGTAACTAAACTGTAGGCATCAGCGGCAGAAGGGCAGGTAGTGAGGTCGGCCCTTCCCGTTGTCTGTGTCTGTAAGACCAGAATAAGTAATGGTGGATCTGCAAAGATAATAAGGAATAGAAAGAAAAACTAAATTCATGCCAGGCTGGGATAGTCCCAACTCACCTCTCTTCCCGAGAGAGGAGTATGTCTGCAACCATGGACAGTATTGGTCAGCGACACTGCTTGGAATAAAGGGATGAAATTTCAGAGCATCGTAAGGGCAAATGAAGGATCACTTTGCAAAGCAGCTTCAATAGCCAAGCTGCCACCTGCACTACTCCCTAGCGTTATGATGCATTCTCAAATTAATATTTTTTAATTAAGTGGCCTCCTTGCAGATGTCAACTCTATATTTGACTATCTCTGCAGACACTTTGATCATTTACATGTTACAACTCACTGTCATTACTGAGGGGAGGGGATGGGGAACCTGCTGGAGGATGCCTGTAGGCCGGGGGGCTGTCAACCTTGGGGATTGAACCCAGTTCTTCTGGCTGGGAGCACAGAACACCCTGGCCTTTACACTTTCCTGTTCTCATATGATATTTTATTATTGTTGTAATGCATTCATTGTGTCTACACTTGAGATAAATATTTATAGTTTTATTTTATCACAGACATTTGATAGATGTTATTTTCCTTACCTGACATGTTTCGACGGATATACTTCCGTCTTCATAAGAAGGTCACACGGGTGTATTAGTGTGACGCGTTCTTATCAGCTGATGTTAACGGAGATGTGATCCACCTGGCTGTTTTTTGACTGGTGAACCACACCTCCTGCTGTCAGTCCGCCGCCCCCCAGGACGGCACTCCAGGTATGGAGAGCATCGCCTTCGGGCTCCGCTTTCTTATTTCAATCGCCTCCTTTATCCAACGGTGGTATCGGTTGTTTTCCTTCCTGCTTAATGACTCTGGCATTGTCCCAATCCATGATATGGTTCTCTCTTTTGCAATGGTCCGTTATGGCTGATTTTAGGTTTTCTTGCTGGGCCTTGTCCTTTATTGCTCGTTTGTCTCTGAGCTGCCTCCTTTTCACATTCCTTTTTCTTTTTTTCGTGTGGTAAAACTCCTTCCCGTCTCCCCAATGTAGGTTTTATTGCATGATTGACATGGGAAGTATATCTGTCGAAACATGTAAGGTATGAGAAAATAACATCTACCAAAATGTGTCTAAAATAACTATAAATAGTTATTTTATTATAATTGATTCATTTAATAATTATTAATAATTGATGACAATGATCAATTAAGATCAGAACACAGCTAATGTGAAGTAATTGTTATTTAATATCCATGACATGTCCGCTGTACAGACACAGCTCATATCACCAGCTTGGCAACAGTACTGCAGAGTGAAAGGCACCATGACCGCTATATGGGAATATCACAGTAACACGACACTTCGTTACTGATCTAAACTGAATAGAGAGACTAAACATCAAACCCTGTCCATCATTGGCTCTCTGGCTTTGTCAGTTCTGGTCCTCCTCACCCAAATGGCATTTCCTTTGTTGGCAAACTAATAGTCCTTTTCACAGAGCACCGTGAAAAGGCACCGTGAAAAGGACTATTAGACGTTGTCTATTAGATTACACATTGACAATACACATATTAAAGCGATGACTCAAATATTAAATATATATGAACCATATAAGCAAAGAATAACCAAAAAGTTAATAGAAGAACACATGGAGGGAGAGGGGCGGGGGTTAAAGGGAAGTGGAAGTGGATAAAGAACAAAAAGCATCCAATAACAGTCTATAATATTCCACAGCTTGTACATCGCCCTTTGGATATTGATTTTTTAATACTCCAGTCTATAGAGGGGATATTGATTATTATAATCATAAACCCTCAAAAACCGCTGGGGTAAATCGCTACATTGTCTACACACGCGAGGCAGATACTGCCAATAAAGCTTTATAAACAATAGATACAACAAAATAATCTGTTAAACGTCATAGGCTATGGGTATCTTTAGAAATACAGCAATTAGTGAGTAGAGGACTCATCGACATCTGGTTGAAATGTTGTCGAACGAAGAGCTTACAACAATAGACGCATAGCTTGTGCTACCAGGTGCAAAGAGACCACCTGGTAGCACGTCAGAATAACCGGGAGCTGCCCTGTAGGGCCGTAAGGGTTAAGATACCATTAAAGTTTCACAGACTTGTCTCCTTCAAAGTTGGGGGGCAAAAAAAAACAACATTATGAAAGTGTCATCAAATGTCAGTGCCTCTCGTTTAGCGCCGTTGTTGTTGTTGTTATTGTTCCTCGATCCACTGTTCCAGGGATGAGGGTCTAGGGTCCCACGGGTCCCATGGGGGGGGGCGTGTCAGGGCGAGACCCCGCCGTCCTGGTCCATGCTGACGCCCAACGCCTCGATGTCGTTGCTGATGTCGGTGATCATGCGGTCCCACTCGTCGCCCTCCGAGGGGGCCGGGGCGTCGCCGGCCCCCCCGCTGTGGGTGCTGTCCCCGCCCACCGTCCCGGCCCCGTTGGCGGTGGAGTCGGAGGCGGAGCTCGCGGTGCGGCGGTAGCGGCCGAAGCTGTCGGTGATGATGCCGCGGCCGTCCTTCACGCCGATGGTCTCCAGGAAGTTCTCAAAGTGCTGGCTGTCCTTCTCGGGGATGAAGGGACGCAGGCCTGTAGCGGGGAGGGGGGGATGGGAGGAGAGCAGAGGAGAATGAGGAGCCGGACGCAAGTGGTGGTGTTTACCAAATACGTTGGACGAACGCGTCTGCTGGACCACTCAACAGGAGCTCGATAAGTACCCAGGAGGAGGAACTTCCTGCTGTCCCCGTAGAGCTGTCTCAGGTTGATGCAGAACTCGTGGATGGAGGCTCCGTTGCGGTACTCGTGGAGCAGCGTGGCGAACTGCTGGATCTCCTGAGACGACAGCTTGGTGCGTAACTGGAGGGGGACGAAGAACAGGGGAATCAATCATTCATTAGCAGTAGGAGGAAACTTCTGCTGTACAATAACGGCATGGGGCAACATAGAGAGGGAGAGAGGGAGAGAACGAGAGAGAGAGAGAGAGAGAGAGAGAGAGAGAGAGAGAGAGAGGAGAGTGAGAGAGAGAGAGAGAGAGAGAGAGAGACAGAGACGAGAGAGAGAGAGAGAGAGAGAGAGAGAGGAGAGAGAGAGAGAGAGAGAGAGAGAGAGAGAGAGAGAGAGAGAGAGAGAGAGAGAGAGAGAGAGATCCCCTGAGAGTCCCGTACCGTGGTCATGTAGTCCTGGAGCAGCTCCGCCGCGGTGGTGCTCAGCTCCCCCTCGCTGGCCGCCTTGGTCTGGGGGGAGGCGGGCGTGGAGGGGGAGCTGTCGGCCGCCTCCAGGGAGCCCTCGAAGGAACTGCAGGGGGGAGATGGTCAACGCCAGAGACACACTGGGATCAGAGACGGGTTAGGCACACTGCACCTTTTAAAATGACAGTTTTAAGATTCCATTTCTCAGGTCTGCAACCCATAAATATTGTGAATAAGGTCAAAGGTCAACATTTTGAAATAAAATATTAATAAAAAAGACAAAAGGAAAATGTAAAAAGGAAATGGATATATGCATTAAATAAATAAAACAATAAAAGCTGAATGATATCACTGCTAATGATTATCTGTGGCCCACTGTTTGGATGGTGAACCTGTGGTAACCCACAGTTCTCCTCAGGGTATTGGATTACACGCCATTCGAATGCATGAAACACTGGCTTCAAAACAGACAAGCGGTTTGCGAGTCAGCAGATTCCATTAAGGATGGCTAATGCTGGTGCAGAGTCTGGGAAAAAAGCAGCCCCTTGCTTATTCTGCGGCATGACATTTCCAATGAATTGCAACATGGTAGTGTGGGGAGGGGGGCGACAAAATTGTTGTTTGCACCATTATCAGTTATCAGTGTAAACCTTAAGGACGCGTGCTGTCTCGGCGACACTGGGTACGTACAATGTGCTGGCCTCAGCTTCGAAGGCCTCTTTTGCGTCCACCTTGCTCGAGGAGTCTGTAGGAAAAATAACCATTAGAAACATAATGAAAAGATCAGAATTTGAGCATGACATTTTTTTATATTATAGAGTTTTATACAAATCTGATTGAACTATAATCAATTGAACTTGAACAACCCAGGAAGCCTTTAGCTGGCCCAAACGGCATGATTCTTCACTCAGAGCTCCTTTTTCAAATGTACCACTCAGCAATCGCAGCAAAATGCGTCAATGGCCAGTTTATGAGGCGGCCGGGGGGGGCAAAGTCAAAGAGAGAAGTCAAGGTTGGAGCGTGACGCAGGCACGGACAGGCCCCGTCAGACCGCCCCGTGATGCTCTCCTTACCGCTGTACAGGGACAGGTGCCTGGTGGGTGTGGTGGCGCCGTCGAATATGGCCCGGTCCAGAAAGTCGATGGTGGACTCTGTGTAGACGATCTGGAACACCTGGCTGAGCAGCAGACACAGCTCCTCCGCCGTCGCCTGGAGGGAAGACATCACAAACTAAGATGCAAGGAGAGACAGGATTTTGCCATGATCTAGCTATTGCTGTTTGGTCGTTGAGTTAGTAGATGCTCCCCTTATACGGCTCTACCATCCTGCTTACTACCAATGTACTGTTAAAAAAAATAATAAGTTGGACAATCTGGACAAGCACTCAGCAGCTGTGGATGATGACGATGATGTATAAGCATCATGGGAGACATGACAAGACGCAAACGAACAACGTTTCTAAGAGAGAGGATGTAGGGAGGAGCTCAAAGCCAGTGCTAGCGTGTTTGCATCAAAGGTCTTCACCCCAGGAAGGCCCCCATCCCGGATCAAACTAGAGGAGGACGCCGCCGTGCGTCCGTGTACAGATGAGGTACCTTGTTCTCCACGGCCAGCACCAGCAGGCAGCACACCTCCACCAGCCCCGCGCCGCTCTCCGACAGGGAGCCCAGCGTCTGGGACTTGTTGAGGTCCGGACAGGAGCTGGGGCACGGAGAACCCCCGGACTCCTGGGCTGGAGACACGGGACGGGGGCGGAGGGCGGACGGAGAGCACGGGAGTGTTAAGACTTGCAGGATCGGTGTGCTAACTGCGTCTTCTACGTATGAATAAATAGACAGTAGGAGATAAACTGTGTCGACTTTTTTGGAATTTAACTTCCAGCGAAAATCTGAATCGCGCAAACACTTTTATCCATGGCATCTTACGGGTGAGATCGGGCTGAGAAGAGAAAAAGCATCCAGTGTAAATATGGCACGCTGTCACAAGTCGCCCTATGACCCTTCACCACGCCCCGACACCAAATCGACAGGGGGCACTGCCTCTGGTCGTCCGTCCCTCCCTCCCTCCCTCCCGATCGACCCCTCACCCGTCTTGAGCACCACCAGGTGCAACGAGTCGTCCCGGATGTAGGAGACGGCAGCGATGTCGTGGATGGGCACCCTGAGGATGATGTCCTCTCCGTCCCTCCACACCAGCTTGATGTTGTAGGCAGAGAGACTCACCACCGCGTCCAGCTCCGGCGTCAGCTGGCCTGCCAGCTGGTTCGTCTTCTGGGGACAACAGGACGGGTGGACCCCGTGTGTTACTATTTAGTGTTTGAGCACATGGCAGCTCAACCTTTTTTCTTACCGTTACCAATCTATCAAGTCTGTTTTCTTTGCAATTAACAGGCAGGGGATGGAATCCTGAATCCAGTCCCTGGGATTGGAACAGCCCAGCCACCACATCAGTCTGCCCTCCTATATACAGTATATGATGCGGTGCTGTCTGAGGACCTTACCCTTGCATTGTCGATGAGCTGCAGGACCTCGGTCCGACTGGAGGGGTTGAGGTAGCCTGGCACAGACGTCAGCTGGCCCAGGTACTACACGGTACACAACAAGGACTCAATATGGACTCCATATGAACTGCCTCGTTGAGAGCTTCAGTCTATTCTGAATGACCAACTACTTGAACACGTGACGCAACCATTGAGAAAATCAAGGTGTCATACCTTGAATAAAACATTCTACTTATTTAGAGCGATCAGATTTGTCGAAAATGTATTTATTTCGAAAGATCGCTCGAAAGAAAGTGTTTTCCCACCAATCAGATAATTCCATATTTAAATGTATCGTCCCTTAATCATATCGTATGTATCTAGATACGTATCGTATCGTCCTATATAGGAGAGATGCACCCCTACTTCTTCCATTAGATTTGGCGAGTATTTATTGCCTTAGAAGGTTTAGGGTTATTGGGTGTCTTAAAATGTGATCATGGCTTTATGTGAACAAAATTGACCCAACCATATTTTCCTATAGGGTTTCCAAAAGAAAAAACGTTTCTGGAGTAATGCTGTGTGACTCACTTTGACCTCCTTCTCGATGTAGTCGTTGAGTAGGATGTCAGGGTCGATGCGGTGGTCGGGCTGGGACAGGGAGAAGGTGTGGAGGGCCCGCCTCTCGGTGGTCTTCTCCGAGGTCTTCTTGTCCCGGCCACGCTCTCCCTTTAGGAACACGCGCTTGAACGGCGACACGATGCCGGGCTAACCAAGGGACGAAAGGAGAGTTTAAGGAAATTTGAAGGGTAGATGGGATGTTGGTTTGATAACGAGTTGAAGCAAAGTCTATTGTTTTTTCTCCCTTCACTTTTTATATTGCCTTTGTAACTCAATGGACAAGGCAGTGATGAGAGACTGATCATGGGTTGAAGGAGGGATGCCCTCCCACTCGGTTCCTTCTCAAGGTTTTTTTCTTGATAATGAAGGGTGTTTTTCCTTGGCCCTTTGGGGAGTTAGGGTTAAGGGGGTTTTCACAAAATGTGGCCTGTGAAGCCCTGAGAGACCTATACGTAAAATAATGGATATTTTCTAGTTTTAAGGGTAGACGGAAAGGTAGCTTGATTCCAGTTGAAATACACTCTATAGTTTTTTTTTTGTTTTTTTTTAGGGACTGTGGCTTTATGCACAGGGTAGAGACGGAAAAGGGGGAGTACTATTCTCAAGTAGTTATAATTGAGTTTAAGTACATTTTATAGTTTAAGCGCAGATATAAGAGCAGTTTAATTGTAGTTGAAAGATATTCTATAGTTTAAGGGGAGATATAAAAGTAGTTTGATTTGAGTTGAAAGATATTCTTTAGTTTAAGGGCAGATCTAAAAGTGGTTTGATCCTATCAGCCACAGCCTTGCGGTTCTTAGCACAGTACTCGCCATAGGCAGCCTGGGCGCATTTCAAAGAGTCTCTGAAACACAGACCATGGACCACATTATATACAATTAACATGAGCTTGAAAATAAAAATACACATTAAGACATCTTGTGGGAAGCACAAGCCGGAAGAACAAGATGAAGGAAAGATACAGCTCGACCCCACCCACTCTAGACAATGTAGACCCGAATTACTGCAATGTGATTTGTGTAGACAGTGGTGACTGTGAATAGTGATACTGCTAGTTTGGGTCAGTTAACACATTGTAAAAAGAAGTGGATGGTATTTAAAAGCACTTTTATAGATATGGTGATACTCAATGCGCTTCACAATTAACCCACATGGTGATTAAGTAGCTCTGAAATACATCCAAAAACCAATTCTGATGATTCTATATGCTAACATGAGGACAAGATAGGGCTTAAAAGTATCTTGCAAGTCAATATCAGATGCACATCTGATATTGCAATCAAATTAAATTGAAGATGTTCAAATTAACTTCAGATTAGCGTTCTGAAGAAATGTTCGAGAGAATCAAAGGCAGAGGATCATATCACAAAAGGTAAACGTTGAAAAAAATCCCCTCAGCAAAGAGGAACTAGTCCTCGTTTTTCTTCCTGTTCACCCAAAATACACACATTTTCAACCCTACGTGTTTCAACTTGCATATTAAATTGCACTCCTTATTATCAGCTTGCGCTCAAAAATGAAAGGATCTCAATTCCTCCATAGAAACAGCATGTAAAACAAAACATGCCTTAACATCCATAGCGTATGAAAAACAGCAAAAATTACCTCGTAATCCATGTGATCTGACTGATGTGGCTACTTAACGGGACGCAGAGTTGATGCGAGAGACGTTGTGGGTGGACGCATTCCTCCCCTCACGTCGGCCACACTACGTCTGTCACCTGTTGTCTCAAGTCACTAGCAGCCTTAGCAACGGTTGCTAACTGGGGAGGACGAGGGGCGGTGGGGGGTTCAAAAGCTATATGAACTTGGTGTATTGCTTTGTGTGTGTGTGCGGCTTCTACACACGCACAAATGCACACACTCAGAGAGGAGCACCTCTGACTCTAAAGAGAATCCAGAACAGGAAAGGGCCAACCACTTACTTCCTGTGATTACACTGGTGGTCAATATTTGCACAAGTTTAACTTGCATTGACTGCAAAAACAGAAACACATCCGACAAGATACATATGGGCTCATAATGTGGACTTCACTCAATCTGAACAATTGTATTTGTATTTATTTTCAGTGGCCTATTAGGGATTTTTTCCCTTTAAAATGTCCACACAATCTTTGATAAATGATCTCGTATTGTGGACCGGTACACCACGCAGTCCCAATACATTATTCAGCAGTTTTTCGTTTCTGGTGGCTGCTGGTGGTAACGGAGAGGTGCATTAACATTTCATGGGCCTTCTCTCGGGAACCGGCAGAGAACAGCAAGCACAGGTAGCTCTCTGGACAGTCTGGCCATTGACCAGGAAGCCCAGCACCAGTTTATTTTCTCTATGGAATTTGGCTTTGCACACTGAAGATGATGAACAGGGAGGTAACTGAAGACGTTCTAACTTTCCATCCGGAGAAAACACTGGAAATAAACTCAAAAGCACCAGGATCCCATGGTTTAGTTCTTGCCAGTGCTGGACAAAGGAAAACATAGGCAAGTGTGCTCTCATCAAATACGTGTTTTAAAAAATAACATGACTCAGAACAGCTACAGCTAAGCTAGTTATCTTAACAAAGTGAAGTCAAACTGATGATACACCAAAACTAAGGTTTTTTTCTCCCCCACATTCATGTGAAAAAAGCCTTACAAGCAGTGTGTTTAACATAACAAAGTAAGAATATTCTCTATATATGGGAGTCTGCGTCTGTATTTGAATGGCTATGAAGTATAACAAACGTTACAAATAGGTTATAAAATAGGTGTCTACATTGGCTACGATCCAATGGCGCCCCAAAGTGGTAGAGAGCAATATTGCATGAAATGCTAACAACATAAATTGATATCTCATAGTAGCCTGTTGATATCTATTGATTACAGTCATGAAACCCTCCACAAGGCTCTGCAGAGCACATTTGGCCAACCAGGTAACGCTTCATATCACCAAGCATGATGCTATATTTTATCTTGAGGTGCGCTTCCAAGTAATTTGAATGACGAGTTAAGAATTTCTCCATCATCCACAAACCATAAAACTACAGGATAACGTCAGGAAACGTCAGGATATCCCGACTACAATGTTGACAAGCAGATCTTGCAGCAGATATATGATCTGTAATGGAACAATGGTTTGTATTGTATTGTGATAATGCATGGTGTGCTTTCATAAAATGTTGACATACTCTTTAACACTTATTAAATTAAGCTATGGAGTCCAGAATGAAAGCGGAGATAGAAAACAGAGACATGCTGTGTGTTTGCTTTATGTTTCACGATAGACACTGCAAGTTTTAATAAATAATGTATATGTTATAGATGACACTAGTTTACAAAGTGAACACATAAAGTAAATTACTTATATACCTTTGACGTGTATATTTGTAAATCTGAATTAAGTTAGGATTAACTCCAAGCGCATTAATGTGTCCATTTTATAATCGATTTAGGGGGCGTAAACTGCCAAATATTTGAGATCTAATAACCTGACCTGTACAAATCATAAACAAGTTGCTACTTTCAGAAAGTAGCCTATACACCACGAGCTGAACTGTGTTTGAAGCAGCGGAGACATATATTATCGTATACACAGGTAGTACCCTGTAATAATACAGCAAGTACTGAATCCTGTTAGCAAGCTAGGAAGTCAAATAATTCATAAGGTAATCCCCTACTTACCTTTTTAACTTTTTTTACATCCTCTTCCATATCTACTACGGCAACGTTGTCCTCGTCATATTCACATCAACATAAGGAGATCTTTGGAGAGCACACATTACTGATTGTCATCCTCTGACAACTTTATGGAAAAGGGCTTGGTTAGCCTGCTGGCTAGCCTAGCATAGCTCCTGGGATGGGTTGGCTTACACGCAGGGAATTTAAGATGGAATTTGACATCGTTATTAAACAAGACACACACTTTGGTATTTAAGGAGTGGGCACACTGTGTTCAGACGGAGTATCAATATCAGCAAAACGAACTGGTGGAGAAGAATAAATAACTCGGGCGTAACATTTTTAACTTTTTAACACTATCGCCATTTTGGGCGTTGAACTACAGTGTGACCCAGCATGCTTTGCGCGTCTATTTTGGCAGTGGACACACAAATCAACAAGTGATGATGAGCACTCTCGTCGCCTATTATTATCTTATCCATGGGTCCGTGTGCCATGACGTGTGTAAGAGCATCGTACTGGTATACATCCATCTGCCCAATATTAACCTTATGCTTGTATATAGGCCTACTGCAGTTCGATTGATAGTCACAAATGAAATAATAAGGTTGATACATTTTCCAGGTTAATATCCACACCCCTTCGTTATACATATGAAGAGGCACACATGGGGGACATTTTAATTCATACATTGGTCTTTTTCTTATACTTTCGTTTGTAGACATATATCATCCATCCATTCTTTCATCCATCTGCCATTCATTTCTTGCATCAATTTATTCATTTGTATAACTAATGATAATCCTAGTTTGGAAATTGATGTAGGCTAACACCATAGCAGGGAGATTGGAGAGATAATCATTTATTAATTGGGTTGATATGATATTATATATTTTTGCCCAGAAATAATCTGAAATAAATACAATACTGGTACACATTGCACTTTCAAAGACTATATTTATTTTGTTCTCTTCTGTTTGAACAGTCTGATATAATAATCTACAGTAAGGCTTAACATTACATTTTTCGCTTAATATTTCTGTTTTCATCTAAAAACCAAAACATACAAAATAACTTTAGCACCATGTTATCAATAATATTCATATTGTTCCCAGAAATAGGGGTTAAGTACAATACTGGACATCAGTTTTGCTCTTTTTTTTTTCTTCGAAGAATGCTAGTTCTGTGGAACAATTTGCTTACATTTTATATTTAACAACAACAAAGAAATAATTCTTTATTTTATGTTCTCAATCACAACATGGTTGTATAGAGTACATTTTTATTGATATGCTACAGATTGTAGCAAATTGTTTGCGTACTGCAATTTGCCAACTGAGTAGCCCAGATAAATCATATAGTCTAGGGAGTATTAGATTTGTAAAATACACCAACAAGCTAACACAATCTAGAAATTGATTGAATATTTAACAAAGCAATATTTCCCAACACCTTTTTGCTCGAACAATTTCAAAAACCAGCAGCAATTAATATAACAACCGTACTCGCTTCATTGGAATATCAAATGCATTTTAACAAAATATTACAGCCAATTCCACAGTAACAACAAAAATAGATACACACAAGTTAAAGACATAGAGAGATGACAGGAATTTACAACACAGCAATTACGTCCTATGCTCGTCCTCAATAATAATTCCGTTCTCAGAAGCACTTTTGTGCTTCTGAGAGTTTGTGCCAAAATAATGCTTCTTTGACGCGTTACGTTTCACCCCCTCCGAAAAAAGAAGTCCTAGTGCAGATTGAATCAAAGTAAAACTAAAACAAAAGAATAATAAAAAAAGAGAAAAAAAAAAAGATCATGATTAACATCACATGAAAGATACACATCTGTTGCGTGTATGTGTATGTGTGTGTGTGTGAGTTTGTGTTTGGTTGAAAAAAAAAAAGCGGCACCATTGAGTATTTGAGTTCTGTTGTAAACAGTGTAGAATTGAGTTGCTAAATGTCCCGAGCGCGGGGTTTCTGCAAGCTTTTGGAGCCAGGGGCCTTTTCAGTCCACCTGGGGGATGGCTGCGCACCACTGGAGCCACAAAGTGGAGTCCACGGCCCACTGGTTGCAGTAGCACCTTTTTGTTTGTTTATTTTTAAATATGTGTTTATTCAGCACCAGGTTGAACCAAAAACGAAATAAACAACCGAAAAACTTGTTATCAACCAAGCATTTGCCTCCTTGCCCGGTCATAACAGATGGCATTGACAGAGAGGTATATACTTAAACAAAGACTCAAACGAGCAAACACGTCGACGCTAGCTAGATTCGCCTGCTGCTACAGTACATATGAAAAGGGGGAAACCAGAGGAAACCCTTATGTGGTTAAAAGCACCTACATGCGTAATGTCGAGGATCACGGCACAATTTTACAGGCATGCCAACGGAATGATGGGCGAACCGGGGAAATTATCTAATTGGACAATGAAAATGTGTCCGGGCTTTATTTCAATATATCGCCCCACTCCAAAGATGCAATATAACCAATAGCTTTGCCCTTTTGGAAATCTTTAAGCTCTCCATATGTATGTATATATGTTTATATATATATATATACCTTAATGCAGTCATTATTTATTTATTTGGCTAAGTATTGATGTATTGTTTACACAGGACAAACGACACACAAGTTTTACACCTTGGCACTACAAATCATTCATCATTGCAAGACGGAAGATGATGTGAAGGCATAGACAAAAGTATATAACAATCATAGACCAGAACAGTTTTCAGAATCGTCATGGCTATTTTGTCATAACTATTATTATTATTATTATTATTATTATTATTTATTCAATTAATTAAACACAATGGTTTTGAGGACTTTGTTTTTGATACTTTTACCTTTGCGTAACATTTGTGTTCACATACTGAATATTGTTGAGATAGCCTCAACCCCTCCCATCTTGAATAACTGGCGTGTTTTACACAAATACACCCATTAACCCACACCATTACTCAAGATAGTTTGTGAAATTCTGAATGAAATGTTATCCCTTATTCAAATATTTGCTTGAGGTTTAAGATGGCATAGAGAGAGAGTTTGAAGACTTGGCTTGATCAAGTTTTGGTAAGACAAACAAAGAGACACTTAGTCCCTTGGAACGTACAAATGGATGGATACAAAATATAGTGTTTATTGTTGCTATTGTTTGTGGACCTGGCTGCCATGGCGATATTGAAGCACCCAAATAAAAACAAGGCACAACAAGGAGTAGGAAGCAAACTTGCCGTTTGGAACGCTCTTGCTGTGTTTCTATATTCTATCAGGCTTGTGACTTGGTAGGAAGTATTGGTTTGTACTGCAGGCTTGCTTTTGAGGCATGTGAATTTTGTCATAAAACCAGCAGCTACTGTAGTATTTACTAGGATGCATGCTTTTAATACTGTTTTATACTGTTTCCGGTATCAGAGGAATATCGGTAAACCAATGGTAATATAAAAAGTAACTCACCCATAACCTAGTTTCTTGCAATACTGTTGATGTTGCAAAACGGTACATATACTGTATAAATGTTCAATAAATATGTTGTGCGTTGTATGTGTGCATTGTGTGTCATTAACCATCCAAACTCAACTCAGCTCGCCAGTCAGATAGTCAGACATAATAGTCCTACTATAATCAAGGCAGGCATGATAAGCACCACAAACAAAGCGAAAACTGTGCATGATGACCGAGCATACGTTATGCTGTGGCACTAAAGACCAAGCCTAGAAAAAGAAAACAAATGAGTCACAGTGTGTATCTGCCCCTGATTTTAACACGTGGCCATGTCTGAAATACTTCAGTGGTGTTTGTTCCCAGAAGGAAGGATGCACAGAATGCCGGGCAGCCAACCGCCACAGCGATTCCCCTATCCACCCTCCCTCGAAGCCTAATAATATAATGAAGATTCTTCAGTTACAAAGAAAATGAAAAGGAACCCCAAAGAAGTACCTATTGTGGTGGAGCTATCTTGGCCAACAAGTGGTCCAGAGACAACATGGAGACCCTTGAGGCCGTGCCCGTGGTGGGGAACTGAATCAAGACCCTCCCCTCCCCCCCTGAGTCAGCTGGTTCAGTGGTCTGCATCTATTGGTCCTGAGGAACCCCTTTCTTGGCTGTTTTGTGTGTTAAGTCAGTAAAATGCAATCCATTCATTTATCCACTACCTAACTAATAACTAACGTACGTGGCTGCGGAAACACCTGCCGCAGACGATGACTCGTCTGTTCGCTAAAGTCAAATGGAGATTGTTGTAGTTGTGGCTGTTGTTATTGTTGCATACTGGAGAGTATGCGACGTGTTGGAACTGAACCAACTGGTTTTCCACCCCGCGCAGGTCTAGGAAACGTCAAACGTTTCAAACTAATAAGGGCAGGCCGTGCCTTGGTGTGTAATGGCAGTATATAAATATATATATATATATATATATATATACGCAATCATTGCATTGTATTGTCATGACGGATCATCGATTGAGAGTTTAGTTCCGAGCGACCAGGGAGTTGGTGAGAGAGTGGGGGACACCTATCCCACTACCCAAGGGGGGGGGGGGGGGGGGGGGGGGTAAGAAGTCAGAGCAGCAACCAGGGATGGAGTCAAACAACCCGGCCGGAAGAACAGAGCTGTGTCCAGGCAACTGGTAGAGGGGGAGGACCCCCGCTCACACAAACATACCCACCTACTTCCATTATGCACACACATGTTGCTCTCCCCTGTTAATAGTCTATACAGTACACATAGAGAATAATGATGAGACCGCTCTTACATCAACATGCATACATCCCCCGCCACCCATATCCCTTTTTTACTCTTTTACAGAATCTGTCCCTCCCATCTTTAGTTATTTTCCTACCCCCGGCAAAAATGTAACCCTTACCCCCTCTTTTAAGCTGGGCCCACGTGGCGTTCGCCATGGGCAGAAAACCAGTGAAACCAGGAAGAAGATATCCTCCATTTTGTCTATAAGGCTCAAAGGCGTCCTTTGTTTTGCTCCTATTTTTAGATTACTAAAGCCTCGTTCTACACACTAATAATGCCATACAACGACAACAATGTAAAACAAACAAACCCACAGCAAAGTCTACAATTGTATATGCTGATGAATTGTTGAGTCAATAGAAAGAGCTGGATTCATGAAATGCATTCCCTTCTGTTCAATAGCCCTCTCGCAAAAAACAATAACAAAAAATCAAAGCCTTTAGACAAATATACGGAAGGCCTTTTTGTTTGTAATTTATGCCATTATCCTCTACTATATAAGTTCAAACAAGATATATTATGGTTAAAATCAGCAAAAACAACAGGTAAACCAGTTATAAATGGACAGTTGGCTTGATCTTGTCCCCCTGTACACTTGACTTTCTGTGGGCCAGTTCCCAGGTCTGAGGCATGAACGCGCGGCGCGTGCATAACATGGAGGATTTCTCTGCTAGTTTTGTGACGAGGATGCACTGGCGAGGGGCAGTCGTCAATACGAATACGCAACACTTAGGCTAGAGCTTCGAACAAATCATCACTTAAAGCTTCTTGTTTTTTCTTTTTTGAAGTCCATGACAAATAATATTACCAAGTAGTATATTGTATCATATCATTATCTTTTATGGGTGGAGACAGGCATGGTGTAGGTTTTTGTTAAAGGATGTCCTTATAGTACAATTAGGCCTTTCAGTGGTGTAAATTATTAGTTTGCTGACTCGCTTATTTCCACTCCTGATTAAAATGAACATTGTGACAAAATGTCATTGGAATGTTTGAAAGTGTATTCATCCTTCAATGCTAATAAAAAAAAAAGCTAACCAGCTCCAACTCTATGTCGCCTTACTCTCTTATTTTGCGTTTAGTAGGCCTACTTGACGAAAGGCTCGAGGGGTGGAGAGAGAGAGAGAGAGAGAGAGAGAGAGAGAGAGAGAGAGAGAGAGAGAGAGAGAGAGAGAGAGAGAGAGAGAGAGAGAGAGAGAGAGGGAGAGAGAGAGAGAGAGAGAGAGAGAGAGAGAGAGACCCCAATAGGTGACGGTTCCTGCTAATAATAGTTTGTGCTGTCACAGCATTGTGGACGGTGTGGCTATTAGCCTTTAGGTTTGCTGTTATATCTTCTCACCAGCAGAGGGCAGTCTGCATCTAGATAATGAACTGAATACTGGAACCGATTGAAGGTCACTGTGCTTCTTTCTTCTTTCGAAAGGACACATTTCGGATTAAGTTTTTGGAACAAAAATAGTAGCCAGGGGTACACTTTAGCCACGTTTGCTCACAGATGGAAAATATTTTGTATAAAATGTCCTCTCATGCAGACATACATGAATACGTTATTTGTGTGTGTGCGTACGTGTGTGTGCGTGTGTGTGTCGTGTGAGTGTGCGTGAGTGTGTGCTTATACATTATTGTAATTAAATGTTATTTTTTTTCACTGATGGGCTAAGGTATTAGTAAACAGCATCATACATATTATTGATTTACATCAAGAATGGCAGTAAATGTTGTGGATATCTCGGAGCCTCCCTCGTCCTTCCCATCCATATGTGCTCCAGTCTTCTGTCACGGACACTCACGTTATGATGCCCTTCACAAGTATTCACCAATACAGTATAATTATTACTTTAACACATTTCATAATGAAACATTCACACTGTATGTACACACTCATACGCACCCATCCCCCCTCTAGGAATCTAGGGGTTTATATTAGACTTTTGTCAGTGTATAACTCTTTAAATAGACTCTCTTGGTAATCTTTTTCTATGTTTACATTATCCCCCCCCCCCGTAAAATAAACCATGTCTGCTTGTTCCTAACTGTTGTTCAATATATTTTTTGAAGGATCCTGAAGGAAATGGAGAGAGAATGTCCAGTTGAAAGACAGAGAGAAACAGAGAGAGAGAGACGGAGAGAGACAGAGAGAGAGAGGGACAGAGAGAGAGGGACAGAGAGACACACAGAGAGAGAGGGACAGAGAGAGGGAGACAAAGAGAGCGAGACACAGAGAGAGAGAGAAACAGAGCGATAGAGAGACAGAAAGAGAGAGCAGAGGTAAAGAAGTTGACCAAGGTGTGTGTGTGTGTGTGTGTGTGTGTGTGTGTGTCTGACCACATGGTTGAGCGCGCTGTTGGAGAGACAGAGAGTGAGAGACAGAATGCCTTCAGAGAGACGACTCGTACTGCAGGAGTTCATACAGTAATGGGCCGTCCCTATACCTGATGCCCACCGCATTGGGGCTTATGTACTGCAGCACATTTATGGTCCTGCGCAGGCGGCGATCCACAAAGTGCGCATCCCAGGCCGGGTACCTCTTCCTGGGCATGTCTATCTTGATGAGGGGCCCCTCCAGCTGGATGGGCCGGCCGGCCGCGTCCACTGGCTCCGTGGACCTCACCTGGAACACCGGCAGACAGGTGTCGGCGGCCGACTCGTCCGACTCGGAGTACTCCCCCGCCAGGCCCCGTGTGGGCGTGGCCTGGGACCCGTGGCGCGGCCGGGGGGTGGGCGCCATGGGCTCGGCCTCGGGGGGCAAGGGCAGCCCCCACAGCAGCTCGGCGCAGCAGGAGCTGGCCAGCACCCTCAGCCGTGGGCCCATGGGGTGCAGCACCCCGTAGTAGAGGACCATGCAGGCCACGCCCGAGGCGAAGCACAGGAAGACGCCACAGAGGGCGGAGGAGGCGTAGGCGTCAGTGGTGGTGGGGTCGCGGTACGCGTACCACAGGGTGCTGAGCACGGCGTTCTCCAGCAGCACCAGCGTGTAGTAGGCCACCATGCGGAGCCGCGTCCGTCCCTCGCGCACGTTGAACCAGCAGAAGACGTAGACCACGGCCACCACCATGTTGAACAGCACCTCCTCCCACTTGGACATGCAGAAGTGGGTGCCGCCGTGCACCACCCAGAAGGCCATAGCGCACCAGTGGACCACGACGAAGATCCCAAAGTAGATGTGGAACACTGAGGCGAACAGGGCGAAGGAGAGCACCCGCGAGGAGATGGTGAAGAGGCGCCAGAAGAGGTGCACCAGGGCACCGCGGTAGCTCATGCTCTTCTGGTCGTCCCGGGAGTCTCGGAGGAGCTTGTCTGGCAGCCGCCCCCCCGGCCAGCACCCAGGCCAGGGACAGGAGGGAGGACACGGCACATACACCTGGAGATGGGAGACAGGGAACAGTTGGAGAGAGCGCCGGGACATTCAGTGGAGCACATTAGCACATTGTTTATTATGTTTTCTTTGTGGTCCTCCCTCACTTGATTGGGGAGAAATTGCACAGATATTGTAGTCTCTGGAATTTGCATAATCACGGCAAGAACGAAAAGACAAACAATCATTCAGCTAATGAAACGCAGAAAATCCAACAACGTATGGTTGATTAAATAGACGTAATACTTAGTACTATAACTGCATGAATGAACAGAAATATCAAATAACGTGGCTTGA
>NC_079432.1:8313195-8321172 GCF_026213295.1 Gadus chalcogrammus | reverse complement strand
GAGCGAGAGAGAGCGAGAGAGAGAGATAGAGAGAGAGAGAGAGAGAGAAAGAGAGAGATACTAGGAGAGAGAGAGAGAGAGAGAGAGAGAGAGGAGAGAGAGAGAGAGAGAGAGAGAGAGAGAGAGAGAGAGAGAGATAAGAGAGAAGAGATACATGGAGAGAGAGAGAGAGAGATGAGAGAGAGAGAGAGAGAGAGAGAGAGAGAGAGAGAGAAGAGAGAGAGAGAGATACATGGAGAGAGAGAGAGAGAGAGAGAGATACATGGAGAGAGAGAGAGAGAGAGAAATACAGGGAGAGAGAGAGAGCGAGAGAGAGAGATAGATACATGGAGAGAGAGAGAGACAGATGGGGAGAGAGAGAGAGATAGAGAAATAGATGGAGCGAGAGAGAGAGAGAGACAGAGAGAGAAAAGAAAGAGAGGAGATAGATTGACAGAGAGAGCTACAAAGGGAGAGAGTAAGAGTGAGGGGGGAAGTGTGAGAGAGAGATGGAGTGATAGATGGAGAGCAGGCTTAGAAAGGGAGAGGGAGAGATGGCACTAGGTGGCCCCTGGGAGCCGCTAAGTGATGGTAACCTGACTCCAACATGTTGGAGTCTGGGAAAGCGCCTGATGAATAAGGCAGGGTGGGTGAGTGTGAGGGAGGGGGTAGTGGTGAGGTGGGACCATATGGAGGGGGGGGGGGGGGGGGGCTACAGTGCAGACGGTCTTCGTGAAACACAGAGAGATGGACTGCTTGGCATGGTGCCAGGACTTTTTGATTTCATTCACAAAAACCCTTCAGACTCTATGTCCAACTGCCTCCCCCGTTAGCTGCCAGTCAGCCAATGGTGACTCTGGGACTGTTACTACTATGGAGCAAATGGTTTTATACAAAGGGATTTACATTGATTTTTTTTGGTCATTAAGAAGCACGTAGGGTTTGGGCCTGTAGCTTCAAGGACGCCTATTATGGGTTAGGCTGTGAACGTTCGGGATCGAACCCAGTAGCTTTCTGCAGGGAGTCGAACCCCCTGACCTCTCTATCTGCCTTTTCTTATTATTTTGTTATTTCTTATTTCTTACACAAACACACACACACACACACACATACACACACACGCACCCACCCTCATAAACACACACACACAATGCTAAACTGATGATTTGGCGACACAACTACAGCCTAGCAGACATGTGCGAAGAAGTCTATCGTTTACCTCCCACTCTCGCTAGTTGTTTGAGCCCAAAATGTATAAGAACTTCTCACTTTACTCACCAACATGGGCTTATGTCTGGGTAGGGGTGGCAGGGAATGTGTCTCTACCAATTCGGAGCCATGTGTGATGGAACCATGCCATAATTTTGACTCACCAGAACAACGACAAAATCCTACAAAAAAATCCCCCAAATCCCCAAAGCACACGGCCTGCTCAGCAGTGTGTAGTGACTCCTCCCGCAGCGCACCGTAACTTTACATGCACAACAATGCTTATAATCAAACCAAAGGTTGAATCTCATCATGACGACAAATCAATAACTTGGGGAGGAGAAGCGGCCGAGCTTAGCTGAACGCGAGGTGTCTCATAGCCAACCCAAGGAGCAGCCTTCCAGAAGGCATACAAATGAGAAGAATATATAAATGAAATCCAATCAAGCCAAGCCTACACTCGCATGCAAAATGTCGACGAAGGTTTGTGTAAACAGTCAATTAAATCAATTCTTCCCACATGTGGATACACACACACTCATACAGATACACAAACAAACACACACACACACACACACAGAACTAATTAGGCACCGGCACACATACATGCAGAGGGGAAAATGTGCGCCTATGGATCTTAGGTTTAGAGCGATAGTCTTCAGGTCACCACAGTGTTATACCGTAATATACACAGAACTCATCTGTTTGTGGTGTGTGTGTGTGTGTGTGTGTGTGTGTGTGTGTGTGTGTGTGTGTGTGTGTGTGTGTGTGTGTGTGTGTGTGTGTGTGTGTGTGTGTGTGTGTGTGTGTGTGTGTGTGTGTGTGTGTCGTGGGAAAATGCATGATGGCTGAGGTTTTTAATAAAAACAGGACAGAATGGTGTGGATGGAAGGAGAACATTTAGCTGTTTACATTTGGCACAGCGTAGTGTAGACAAGGCCAGAGAGAGCAAGACAGAGACAGAGAGAGAGAGCGAGAGAAAGAGAGAGAGAGAGAGAGAGAGAGAGAGACACAGAGAAAGGGAAATACAGAGAGATAGTGTCACAAGAGAGAGAGACACAGTGATATAGAAACATAGAGAGAGAGAAAGACACACAGACAGAAAGGGTCCCACAGAGAGAAAGATACAGCAATAGAGAGAAAAAGAGAGAGAGAGAGAGAAGTAGATAAAGAGAGAGAGAAATAGAAAGAGAGAGTGAAGACACACACACACACACATACACACACACACACACACACACACACACACACACCAGACACACACACAGATAGAGTCACCAAGAAGGAGAGACACAGTGCCAGGGAGACAGAGAGAGAGTGGGTTAGCAGGGGCGGTAGAGGATAGCGATGGGACTGAAACTAGGACGAGGCAGTGTGGCCCTGGCTGGGGTGGGACCCTGCTCCTAATCAGGCCTGAGCAGCTGCTGTTACCGCAGCGTCTCCCAGGGAGAGCGGGGGGAAACCGCTGCGCATCCTCTGGGACCTAGCAGGGGACCCAGACGGCGGACGCAGGGGTCTCTGGCCTGACGTTGACGGGCCCCTCACCTCATTCCCAGGCGCTCCCTTGTTCCGGTAGTCACCAAAGAACTACTGGAACACGACGCTACAAATGTGCGTTAATGTTGCGAGAGAGGGCGGGGACTTCAAGTGCATAGGTTAAAAAATGCAAGAAGCGAGAGAGAGAGAGGGGACTTTCAGTTGCATTGGTTTAGCTGCTTGAGGCGAGAGAGAGGGAGGCACGTTCAGTTTCATTGTTTTTTAGCTTTGAAAGAGAGGGAGGTACTTTCAGTTAAATGGGTTTTGATGGCTCATAGAGAGGAAGGGACTTAAGGAGGGTGGAGAGATAAAGGGCGGGACTGTCAGCTACATGGGTGTTCAGCATGGATAGTGAGGGCGGGACTGTCACTTACATGGGTTTTTAGCGGCGAGAGACGAGAAAGAGACAGTGACTACTGATAAGGGATATCCCTTTCCGTTACATGTTTCGGATATTGCTTTGTCAAATCTTTCAAAATACCCTGTATTTATTCTACTTGTCGTTGTTGCTCTCCTACTTGTCACGCTGTGATTCTTGCCGCTCTAGGGGACGGTTAACTGGCATACGCAGCACAGGAAGGATCAAAGGAAAAAAGAGAACGGAAATTGCATTGGGCTGGAATGAATTTGATTAGCCATTACAAGCTAAAAAACGACCAAATAGTGACATCCTTCATGGACGTGTCCACCCAGATTCAGGATGTAGGAAGCTACCCAGTGGACCAACCAGTCCACTGGGTAGACTGGTAGGTATCCCTATCCATTATTCATCCAGGTGCACGTGTGATGTAACTACACGGTAGTATATTGAAGGGTGAGTTTGGAGCAGAATCAGAGGGTTGGTGTAGTAGAACTGCGTTCCTCTTCCTTCTCTTGGGTTACATTTGGAAAAGAGATTGTAGTGTGAATTATTGTAAGTACAAAAAACATCCTTTTAATGACTTGAAAGGGGGCGATCGTTACACTCCACGCTGTACTTGGTTCTTACCGAACACCTGTTGGGGTTTGGTACAAAGATTTGCTCGTAAATAAAGAAAAAATCACTCAAAGAATACATAGCTCTGGCAGACTTCTTAAATCCTTCTATCCTTAAAAACGAACTTGAAAAAAAATGTCATGCGCTTCAAACCTAAATGCGTGGGTTGCCGAGTCGTTCCCATGCAAACCCCGGGAAAAACTGCCAAATAAGTTCCACAAACCCCCGGGGGATTACGGCGCTCCCGGGAGCGTTCAAACTGAAATATCATGTGGCAAATGGGATGCGACAGTCTCTTGAAAGTCAACAATCTACAGGGAAGAATAGCTGTCACCCGTCTGCACACAGCAGAAGGGCGGGGTAGACAGAACCTGCAGGGTGGCACACAGACAGACAGACACGCAGAGCAGACAGACCGACTGACAGACAGACGGATGGACACATGTACAAACAGACAGACAGACATAGAGAGACAGGCAGACAGGCAGACAGACGGGCGGACGGACGGATATACAGACAGACAGACAGACAGACAGACAGACATAGACAGACAGATCTACGTTGAAACAGAATAACAGACGTGGCACACAGACAGACTGATACGCAGAACTGACAGATAGGGAGACAGACAGGAGGACAGATATGAGTATGAGAGACGGACAGACAGACGGACGGGATGGCAGACAAAAGAAACACAATCAAACAGAGACAGAGAGAGGAAGAGAGAGAGACGGAGACAGCCAGGAGGAAACGTCTCTGTGTGTGACGTCTGTATTCACGGCTGACACTTGAAGGACCCGCGATGCAGCCGGAAGCTGTGTTGGCATCATATGTTCCCCCCCGACCCATCCACCCTTCTCCCCCACCCCCAGCCCACCCCTAGCCCTGTGGCACGGCCGAGATGCATGGATGGCAGTGTGTGCAGTCACGATGCACATCATCCTGCCAGCCGCGCATGTGATATAGATCACAGCCTGTGTGCCCTAAGTGGTGGTCTGTGCCGGTGACGTAGGGGATGCGTGAGTGACAGTTAGGAGCAGCGGGGGGGGTCCTGCGGCAGAGCTTGACCCCTGACTGAGACCTCCCTCCACTAGAGCCTGGAGCATTCCACCCTTTGGCTATTTTAGGGAGCACTCCATTGAACTGATGAACCAATGAACCCGCCACGCACACATGCACACACGCACACATGCACACGAAATCATGCGCACGCACACACATATATACTCCGGATAGCATTTTATTATTTGGTAACTTTTTACGCCCTGTTATAGAAAGGAAATAACATGGATTTCTAGCAGAAGTTTCCCGGAATTCTGTGTTTGTTTCTGGTTGGTTAGTTAATTACTTCGTTGTCAATGCATAATGTCTGTTGAAAGGACAGGAATAATGCTGGAAAGATCTATGTCAACTCACCAAAAGCCTGATACCTTTTATTTTTTATCTTTATTTAGTAAGTTATTTCAAGTGATATTCTATGCATGTTATTTTATTTCATCCTACCCCATATAATGTATATTTGTTTGTTTGAATTTCTGTCTTCACCTGTGATATCTCACACCAATATCTCCTTATAGATGTCTTTTCTCCCTCAATCTCTGCAAACTCTCTCTTCTTGTTGCCTCTTTTGAGGCACTCCTTTTAATGTGTAACTGATTGTGTTAATTGTGCATGTTAAAGCTCTTTCCAAACACTGTTATAAATGTGCCCTACAAATAGAGAATATGATTATGATAAAAATAATAATAATTTATATTATTGTAACTCAGGGAGAGTTGGACATAGTTGCCTTCCAAGGAGCAGATGCTGTGTGAAGAAGCCCTCAGCCTAACCCTGTATGGTAAATGGTATCTCTTTCTATTAGGACAGATGTGTGTACAAACACAGCTCTGAAATTTCAGCCAAGAGTCAACAGTTTACTGTACCATGACATCATACTAAATTCAGCATCTGGGCGAGGGTAATTAGCAAGCTTTGTCGTATGTGTGGCGTGTGTGTGTGTGGGGGGGGGGTGTTTGTGTGTGTTTCAATGTGATTATATGCCTGTGTTTGTGTGTGTGTGTGTGTGTGTGTGTGTGTGTGTGTGTGTGTGTGTGTGTGTGTGTGTGTGTGTGTGTGTGTGTGTGTGTGTGTGTGTGTGTGTGTGTGTGTGTGTGTGTGTGTGTGTGTGTTCAGGAAAGTGCCACCCCCCCAATTTACACTACGGCACATCAAACAGTCTCAGTGTGTGACACACTTTCATCAAAGGCAGCTCCCGGGAGTCACACACAGCTTTTTGAAGGGCGCAATATGTCATGGCTGGGTTGATATTCTCACAAACCCTGTCCTGGGTGAGCGTTACTGAAGAGCGAAACCCAAAGTACACCCTAACACAAAGCCTGTAGATCGTAACACATTCACACCAACAAACCCGCAATTCTTAACAAAAGCCTTGCAACCAGTGGCCTCTGTACTCGACACACCCAAGAGTCTGTTGAAGAGGCAGCACAACACATTGCGCACACTGTCAAACAATATAAAGGAAGAAAGAAATTGATTCCTCTAAGCAAAGAATGTGAAAGCACTCATCTATAAATAGTCCCTTGTTCTATAAATAGGTGGACAACATTTGCATCCTTGAATGAAATGTGTGTGTGTTTGTGTTAAGTGTGTGTGTGTGTGTGTGTGTGTGTGTGTGTGTGTGTGTGTGTGTGTGTGTGTGTGTATGTGTGTGTGTGTGTGTGTGTGTGTGTGTGTGTGTGTGTGTGTGTGTGTGTGTGTAGGTATTGGCCAGGGGCCTTCAAACCACCTTGGCCCAATCAGGCACAACCCCCCTCCCCCCCCCCAACGCGCCCTGAGCACGCTCAGTAGCAACCAGGTCAATAAGTCATTAGTGAGGACTCGGGCTGCGATTGGTCCAATTACGAGGATGCTGTGCTGTGAGTAGAACTCCGGACACACACACACACATAAACACACACGCACACACAAACACACACAAACACACAATCATATGCTAATATTCTAATATCATGGCAACGATGAGCTGAACGCTGTATGGAAGCGGTGCATTAGCTGTTGGGAGTCATTTGGTATTCCACTCACACACACACACGTTTCCCCTGAATAGGTCAGGACCAAGAAACCTTTGGAAAGATCAACACTGCGCCCATTCTCACACACATCAGTCTCGGTATGCATCTCCACGTCCACGAAGCAAAGGGTCATGTGACCAGCTGTAGACGGACTGCATTAGCTGTAATGCATTCTAGGGTCCAGCAGTCCCACTTTTCCTAGTATAGTGCTTCTAGAGGAGGACCGAGCACCGAGCCTGGGCCACAGACTAAAACACGACCAGTGGCCGAGTTACGCCTTGTCTCCCGTTTCGTTATGGGGATTTCATGGATGTGGATGAGGCTTCCAGAAAGGGATTCTGTGTGTTAAGTGTTTTTCTACAGCGGCCAGCCTTCACAGTTTATACAGTCTAAACACATTTATACAGTTTACAACTACAGTCTGAGTTTGTTTTGTGAATTATGCCCTTACAGATGCCCATCTCCATCAACCTGATTGGTTTAAACAATTATGAAGCCTAGAAAGTGACATGTCTTCCTTTAGACTTCTGATGTTTATCTGAAGACTTATTTCCGAGACTCCCTGTTCTTTAACTGATATAAATTCATTGATTCTATTATTCCGTTAGACCCAACGATATTATAGTAAAGCTCACATCGGTATCTTATTGGAGCGCCCATTCATAGGGCTGACGCCAGTTTCTGCCTCTACACATAGAGTGGTCAAATAAAGCTTTAGTTCTTTACCATCCCGCCCATACCAATATAGTTTGGGGTTTAATCTGTGTCTGGGAAATGCTGCATGAACCACCTCCGGAGTGCTCGTCCGTTTACCTTGTTTCTCTGGAAAAAAAAACCGTTGAACCTTTCCCACCCAATTCAAGTTATACTTAGCCCCGAAACCAGGATACCTGAGGCATCAAGTTTATGCTTAATCTTAGCCCAAACTACATTAGTTCTCGCTATTTAGCTTCTGTAATAGTTGAAAAAGAAAATAACAAATAGAACGTGAAGAAAGAAAATAGCAACATTTAGAGAGAGGGATCTCTATAACTAGGTTAAGCTGGTATTGCAGACAAACACAGAAGCCAGGTTTAAATGTCAAATGAACTCATTCTAATGTTATGCAGAATATAAATAGATAGTCTTCAGATTATGTATTTTTTTCTTTCTTCACAGATATTGTTGTAGCAATGTCGGTGCTACAACTACTATCATCGGGTT
>NC_079432.1:8303195-8308195 GCF_026213295.1 Gadus chalcogrammus | reverse complement strand
GAGAATCGTGTAGAACGATAGGGAGAGAGAAATAAAAGAGAAAACATTTCTAGATAGAAAGTGAAAATGCAATGTTGAGTTAGAAGTTGCTATGGAATCTTTTGACTACGCCTGACTGAAGCTAAAGTGTGTGTGTGTGTGTGTGTGTGTGTGTGTGTGTGTGTGTGTGTGTGTGTGTGTGTGTGTGTGTGTGTGTGTGTGTGTGTGTGTGTGTGTGTGTGTGTGTGTGTGTGTGTGTGTGTGTGTGTGTGAGTGAGTGTGTGTGTGTACCCTGGGCTTTAAAGCAAGGCAGCATCTCTCAGTTCGGCCAGTACAGCAGTGGCAGGGCTGGTCAGTGTGTGCTGGCTCCATTTTGAAAAGTAGGTCACAGTTAGCACCAGGACATGAGCTCATTACCAACCTACATCCACCACACACATATTTATATTTCAGCCCCCTTTTTGCTGTAGAAGTAGCCCAGACGATCAGGGGTTGTTGCTGCTGTTAATAGGAGCTATCGGATGATGTGCTGTCCACACACGTAGGACTGGACTATGCACACATATGCACATGCACGTACACACGCACACACACACACACATGCACATGCACACACATGCACATACACACACTAATACGCACACACACATATATACAAACACAAGACCGCCAACCATTCACATGAGAAAACTACAGGAATTGGTAAGATTTATGGAAGCTTCTAAGAATTCTCTGGTAGATTCTCTGGTTTCTAAGAATTCTCTGGTAGATTCAGGAACAGAACTAGAGGGTACAACACGGCATCAGATCCGAATCTGAGCAGGATGGCTGCTATGAATTAAGCAGCACAACTATATTTCGCACAGCAGTAGACCAGCAAACTTCAAAAACAAAGGTGACAGTTTGACAGTTTTCCCTCCTAAGCCTATTATTCAGCTCCAGCATTTATTATCGGGTTCCAGTAACCTGCAAGTGCACAGGAAGTACAATGGTACAATAAAGCATGAGTTCCGAACAAAAGGGGCGCCTCATTTGAATGGGGTCCTCCTACTGCATAACCAGGGCCCAAGTTGGCTCGCGGAGCCACAGTTCAACACCGCCCGTCCTGGGTGTACATGGTTTGCTTTTACTAGCGTGACTTCAAAGAGAGAGAGAGAGAGAGAGAGAGAGAGAGAGAGAGAGAGAGAGAGAGAGAGAGAGAGAGAGAGAGGGAGAGTGACAGAGAGAGAGATAGAGGGGGGGGGGGAGAGAGAGCGAGAGAGAGAGCGAGAGAGAGAGAGAGAGAGAGAGAGAGGGAGGGGAGAGAGTCTGTGCTGAACATTCACTTTGAGTGTCAAAGAGAAAAAATGAAAATGAAAAGAAATATTTCCCTTCCCTGTCTTTTGAACTTAAAAAGATTTCTCTCCAGACAGAGACAAGAAAACTCCTGCCACTAAAACCAATAACATGATTCCACTGTTTATATACGATTTCCCACTTATCTTTTTCCTCAGTGGCAGCAGAAAAGCACAGAATTTCCCCCATGTATTTCAGCCTGATGCCGGCGTAAATGTTAAGCTTATTTCAAAAGACAGTCATTAAACATCCAGCTAATCGCGGTGCGTTCCACATAAGAGTCCACAGAGCATACGTCCCCTTATTGGAAATTGTGGGGGAATTTCAAAACCCAACGTAGGATTTCCGTCCTTTTGGGCTTCAACATTTTAAAGTTCGGAGAAGTTGGAGAGATAAACCAGGGAACAGCCTACATTTTCATATATTGCACCCAATTTGTGCTCTACAGACATTAAATTGGTGGTCTGTCTATTTGTCTGTTTATGTCTGTTTACGTTTAGATTTAAGTGATTGCATTTTTTGTTAACCTATCACATATATCTATGCAAATTCTTGGTATGAATCCAAACTCTATGTCCCAAACCAACAGTGTAATCCACACAGGGAGCCGTCCCAAGGAGATTCTGTTAGTTTCCCTTTAAAGGAACTCTGGACTAATCCGGTCAGACACGCCGGACCAAAATATCCCACTGACTTCGCCTCATCCTTCCCTCCTAAATAGACTGTAGAGAACAGAGAAGAAGGTATAGCTACAGAGCACTATACAGGGAGAGAGTGACAGAGAGAGAGAGAGAGAGAGAGAGAGAGAGAGAGAGAGAGAGAGAGAGAGAGAGAGAGAGAGAGAGAGGGGGCGGTTTTAATGGGGCAGCACCCACAAGGTATTCAGCAGTGTTTGTCTTGCATGCATAAACACCTTTATGGATATTCTTTATAAACATGAACACATATATTCATGCACACATGCAAAAATGCATAGATAAATAGATGCTTTCACCATATTACAGCATAGCGCTAACATACCATAAAGCTTCAAGTCAACCAACTACTAACTACACTCCTGCACTCGTAAAATTAAATCACACCTCTAATGCTTGGTCACACCCCAAACAGACACACACACAGACACACACACACACACACACACAAACATACACACCCCAACATACACACACACACACGCACACACACACACACACACACACACACACACACAAACACACACAAACACACACACATATTGCCACACACATACACACACACAAACACTCACATATATGACTGACTTGCAGATGACTTGATGGCTGATGTAAAAAATAATAGTAACACATTCTTTCTGTGTAGCTTCTGACTTAGTCTTGACAGAACAGTCACAGGCCAATACAAGGATGAACCCGCCACCATTACCACGGCTAACTGAAACGCCTCCACAGGGCTTTCCCCAGGGACAGGACCCCGCTAAGCTTCCCTCCCACTGCCTTGTTGTTTGGTTTTCAGCTGTTTATGCTATTCAATATGTGTGCACCACTGCTCTGGTGGTGACGACTGTTCGAGTATAAAGTAAAGAAAGCATGTAAACAAAAACATGGAGGAGTGTAATACCACCAGGTATTTGGAATTTGCGGTAAATAGCAGGCATGTAACTACACACACACACACACACACACACACACACACACACACACACACACACACACACACACACACACACACACACACACACACACACACACACACACACACACACACACACACATACATACAAACACACACACACACACACACACACAGAGGCATTCACATGTACACACTTCCTCAATGATCTTCCTTTCAGCTCTTACCTTCTGGTAAAAGATTTAGGGTTCCCCAGTGGAGATTGAGCCATTATGACTGTGAATTCCTGCCTGTCCATCAAGCTTCTCAACACTAACTGGGAATGTATGTTATTAGCCATAGGGGCTCTGCAATATGTCGCCATTTACAGGAAGTGTGTATGTGTAGGTGCGAACTGTTACATGAAAGAAATGTGCAGTTGAGATGTCGATTTTCTTTTACTATGCTGTTTGGTTTTATCCTCTGTGGAACTGCAGGACTGAGTGCAGAATAAATTTCCCTACGGGGACATTAAACTACATCTTACCTTATATTTCCCAAGATTTTGAAATGTCTCACACAGACCCACACATACACAATACTTCTTCAAGGAACATCCATGTATCTGGAACAACCATACAAAGTCCCCTACCAAGAACCCCTCCATCTGTGTTGTTTTGTACCACTGTTGTGGCCTTTTGTGTCTCAATACACAGGACAGTGAGGACATCCGTTGGTTGTAAGAGACCCGAAGCAGAGGACTGGAGACTGAAATTCGGGGACCAGAACCGGGAGCGCTACAAGGAGTCAGGCCAATGCTGTTACTGGGTTGATTCCCCAAGCATCTCTATCGTTCTTTACTCATGACGGTGATGAACAAGTCCTGATCTCGATCGACGGCTCATGGTGTCTCTTGATCAGCATCAAGAAACACCGAAAAATCCCAATAATTAATATTGATGCATTCGCCTATTCATTGACCGCATCTCATGGAACCAGTGTCTCGTTTCTTCGGAAGTGTCAACAGCTCTCAAAGATAACACGACCTGTTCAATCATTTATGAGCAGAGATTGTCTGCTTATCATGCGGATCCCTGGAGCGCCAAGAGTGAGTATACTCCAACAATAGCGGTCTTGTGTGGGCACATTTGTTAGAACAGAGACTATACATATGAATAAAACAATGAGGCCATTTAAAACACAACTGTGATGTAAAAGGCTGTCTTCTGTGTGTGTGTGTGGAATGTGGTGTGTGGTGTGTGGTGTCTTGCGCAATCCTATGTGTGTGTGTGTGTGTGTGTGTGAGTGTGTGTATATGTGTGTGTGTGCTCCCACACAAGTGGTAGTTTCCCCCCAGTCACATGATGTAGAAAGATCCACCTACCAGTTGGAATGGTCCAAAAGCTATGCTATTTATTAAAGATCTGCAAGGAAATCCAATTATCAATGAAAAAAAGGGGCGCTTATACATTGCCTCAATCACTTATTTTGGAGGATATTATTATGACATTATTATTAAAAAAAACTATAGAAAAACGAATATCGACATTCATCCTATGTCCTCAGACCTTGGTCCACAAGATGAAACAGCATTGAATGAACAAGTGATTGAGATGAACAGGGGAGGAAGAGAGGAGAGACGATTGACAAGAGAGCACTATAGGGACTTCTAGAGACACACTGATACTGAGAATTAGTCAGAGGGAGAAAGACATAAGGAGAGGATCAAAATAGACCCGGGTAAATAGAGAGAGTGGGGGATAGAGAGAGAGACAGAGAGAGTGGGGGATAGAGAGAGAGACAGAGAGAGAGAGAGAGAGAGAGAGAGAGAGAGAGAGAGAGAGAGAGAAAGAGAGAGATAATGTAGAGATGGAGAGACAGACAGAGAGAGAGGGAGATGGAGAGGGTGAGGGAGAGACCAAAATGGTCAGTAAAGCGGGAGATGTGAACATGGGAACTCCATGGGAACCAGTGGTTGGCACGGCAGGAGGGAGGAGAGGCTGAGAGATTAGAGGGATAAACACACAGAAGAGAGGAAGAGAGATGGACAGAGAATGTAGGCACAGGTAGGAGATGAGAGAGGAGAGGGAGGGGTG
>NC_079432.1:8235695-8298195 GCF_026213295.1 Gadus chalcogrammus | reverse complement strand
GTGTGTTACAAAGTGTGTGTGTGTGTGTGTGTGTGTGTTTGTGTGTGTGTGTGTGTGTGTGTGTGTGTGTGTGTGTGTGTGTGTGTGTGTGTGTGTGTGTGTGTGTGTGTGTGTGTGTGTGTGTGTGTGTGCTCCGGCTGCTCGTCCAGCAGACGAGCAGCCAGAGCTGCTCGTCTGCTGGTCCACAAAATCGTAGCTATGCTCTGATTGGAGGGGACTGGGGAAGTGGGAGGTAATATTCAACTGTGCCCCCTTCCTACGTAGGAGGGGGCGCCAAAACTGACTCGCTCGTTTGGTAACTGTAGGCGGGGTATATATCTCTCTCAAAATATCATGTACAGACTTTCTTCAAAGTTTATATGTGTGGGAGAACCAGAGACCCAAAACAACACCCCAAATCCCAGGAAAGGTGTTGTCTTCATAATATGTCCCCTTTAAGTTGCATTATGTCTGGAGTGCATTTCTAACCATCCAATCAGGAGCTTTCTGTTATACTTCACTTCTAAATGTTGATTTCGTTCAGCACAATCCTTATTTTTTCATTTAAACGGACATGGCATTGGTGCCATCGCCTCCCATCTGAACTGGTGTGTGTTAAGCCACTCCAGACAGCAATTAGGATCAAAGCCTGTTTAAATAAACTTGACTTTGTATTTTGTAACAATGATCATATCTAGCAGTGCACAAATTTACACCATTCACACAATTAACCCAACGTCGTGTAGTACATTTGGAGATAGGATATCCCAATGAATAAATGACAGCTTACTACACCAATGCAATCATATCATATACCCTCGCTCTTGGCCAGATGATCTCTTGCATAGGCTAGTGGAACTTATGGAGCTAGCGGCCACCTCGGTTCTAACTACTAGCTCAGGGCTGCATTCAGTTCTCCAACCCAGCTATACAAGATGTAACCAAGATAGCCGCTAGGTGAATAAGGCTAATTATCGTCGTGTCCACTCCGAGGCTGCAGGCACTACGTTTTTGAGAAGAAGAAATATTTCTAGGCTTGTTAATGAATGTCCTCCAAAACCGCCTGGTCGCCTTGCTGGCTGAACTGAGCCTGTGCATACGGAGGGGGGCGGGGGTAAGTTCATTTCCACATTCAGCTACCCCAGGCTGCTACATTTTAGAACCAAGATGGTCCCTTGCTGAATAAAGAGAATCTTTCTATTTTATTCCATGGCTAGATCTCAGGTCACTTAACGGGGCCACCATATTTGACAACCAGGTGTGATACTTATCACCAGTACATGCCATTTCAAAACCTATCCTCTAGTGACATCACACAGGGGGGAGGCTCCACCCACATGTGTGATGGACAGATCAGACCAGCCAACCAGTGGGTATGTTCCCCTTGGTTGGCTTGTAAAATAGGGGACCTTTAATACGGAGGCATTTACAAGTAAAAAATCGATGGAGCTGTACAGGAGTAAATATACTTTATAATAAACTGAGATGACTGCAGCCCGTCAACATGACAGCCTACAGGTACACGGAATAAACAAATCCCATAAAGGCACTCGGAATGGACTCGGACATTCAAGGAAATGGATGATGCACCAGAAAGCACTTAGTGAGGCCGAATAGGGCTCTTAAACCCCTGTGGAAAACTGCATCTTGTTTCTGTAAGCATAGAACATAATAATAATAATAATAATAATAATATGCTAATAATCGGCAATTAACAATAGAAAAGGAGAAGAATAAGAATAATTGTGCATTTGTGGGCATACAACGTTTGTGCTTCCTGAACTGCTTGGACTGCATAAGACAGCTGTAAAACAATCGATTTGAATGACTTTGTGAGAAGGTAAAGCCAGCTAGAGGTGGCGGATCTCTCACTCTCCACATGATTTGGAAACAAAAGAAAGGAAACCAAATGCCCTCCACCCCTGGATTTCTATCCAATCAATGGTGTTTTGGAGGCAAAGTCCCGTTTGAAATGTTTGTGTCAACATTTTGATTGCACGACGACCGCGTTTGATTGGTTGACATGAGAAACTGCGTCTGGTGTGAACAGCGTGCATGCAGCCACGAGAGGAAGCAGGGTTACATCTCCACTGTCATGTCAGACAGCAGACACAAATTGGCTCGCGCAGTGTTTCATGTGCAGCCGTGCGGACATAGACTGTGCGTCTCACCATCATCAAGCCAGCCGTTCTTAAAGCTTAGGACGTCAATTGCTGATGACATCATGTGTGTGTGTGTGTGTGTGTGTGTGTGTGTGTGTGTGTGTGTGTGTGTGTGTGTGTGTGTGTGTGTGTGTGTGTGTGTGTGTGTGTGTGTGTGTGTGTGTGTGTGTGTGTGTGCGTGCGTGCGTGCGTGCGTGCGTGCGTGCGTGCGTGCGTGCGTGCGTGCGTACGTGCGTGCCTGCGTGTGTGTGTGTGTGTGTTGGGGGGAGTGGGGGGCTCGTTTTTCAGACGCTCGAACCGTGAAAAACAGATGCTGGTCTGGCCTGCAGTTGCAGAGTGTGTGGAGTATCGACGAGGGCGGGAGGGAGGGAGGGAGGGTGGGGGAAAGGAGGGAGGGAGGGAGGGATGGAGGGGAGGGCGAACTGTCGCGTCCGAATCCTCGCATGCCCTGTGAACGTGTCACCTGCGTCCTCTCTCTCTCTCTCTCTCTCTCTCTCTCTCTCTCTCTCTCTCTCTCTCTCTCCACGCACCACCCCCCCCCCTTCTTTTTTGTTTTCTGTTTCACATAAACACACACACCAGATAGATCTATCTGCCACCATTTCATTATATTTGCGCAATGGCGCACTGTTATGAAATAATTGCAGCGGTGCAATTGAACAGCTGTTGCATTGTCTTCCTTCGACCAACACACTCACAGACATGCCGAAGACTGCAACTGATGCTTTGGAAATGCACAGTGGTTTTAGGAACATACGATTGTGTGTGTGTGTGTGTGTGTGGGGGGGGGGGGGGGGGGGGGGGGCACAGAAAGTGGCATGACGTGTTGTTTTTCCCCTCTGAAGAGAAGGTTATACCAGGTGACGAACGAGAGAGAGAGAGAGAGAGAGAGAGAGAGAGAGAGAGAGAGAGAGAGAGAGAGAGAGAGAGAGAGAGAGAGAGAGAGAGAGAGAGAGAGAAGTTAATGTGCATGAAGATGGTGGAGCTGCAATGACATCGCTCGGGGCGCTGATGTGTTTTTTTTTCTCTTGCTGTTCTTTTCAACACCGGGTTTCACCAACTCATCGCGGTGGGTGCGTACGGGCTTACCTCCACACTTGTCCCATCTGAAAGATGTGGATGAAGCTCTGCCAGACCCAGACGGAGAGAAGGCAGCAGCGGTCCCTCTGGAGACTTGCCGTGGCCCGCCGGCTCAGCCCCTCCACGGAGCCCAGTCCCCCGCCCGTGTAATCCTGCACGAACCACCTGAAGCTCAGGATCTGGACCAGCACCGAGGGCACCAGCACGAAGAACAGCGTCAGGCCCGACCACAAAAAGTTCCGCTGGTGGTAGTAGTCGACGGCGAGCCACAAGTCGGTGCCCACGTCCCAGAAGAAGACCAAGAGCGCCAGGACGATCCACAGGCAGTCCAGCCACAGGCGCTGCTGCGGCGGCGGCGGCGGCTGGGGCGTCTGGCCCGGCGCGTCGCCCCCCTTCCCCTTCCCCCGGAGGTAATGCAGGCAGGCGCTCCGGCAGCCCCAGTAGCACGACGAGGTGTTGCAGCAGTGGCAGATGTGGAAGGAGCTGCCGTCCCGCCGCAGGTCGTCCTCGCCCACCACCTCGTCCAGGTTGTGCAGCTGGGCGAAGCCGGTGACCACCCCGCGACCACCATCCGATTTCGCTGCCATCTTCTTCCCCCTCTCTCCGATGTTCCCTCCTCCTCCTCCTCCCTCCTCCTCCTCCTCCTGCTGCTCCTGCTCCTCTGGCTTCCGGGGTTCGTCGTGACGACACTTCCCTGACACCTGTTTTCCGAGTGCACCCCGAATGTGGGAGCCATCTAAACGACGTTGGGAGGGGTTTACGGCGGCGGCGCGGGCACACAGTCCCCGGATCGCGCCCGGGCAGTGGCGTCACGCAGGAGGCAGCGCATCTCTCTCTCTCTCTCTCTCTCTCTCTCTCTCTCTCTCTCTCTCTCTCTCTCTCTCTCTCTCTCTCTCTCTCTCTCTCTCTCTCTCTCTCTCTCTCTCTATCTCCCCTCACTGCAGAGCTGCTGTCGAATTGTTTCCAAAATAACAACATCCAGCCCGTGCAGTTTCAATAAATGTCGTGTTTTGCGGGGAGCCCCTTCCTATCTCCAACTTTGCCCAACTGCGCCATCCCGTTTCCTTCATCCTCCTTTGGTCCTCCTCGCGTCCAGCTGCAGGAGGCAGAATCAGAAGCACTCTCGCTCTCTTTCCCGCGACGACGTAATTCATTCACACACAAACACACACCCCACACACACACCACCCCCTACCACATATATCACGTCCTCCCCTACCAACTTTCTCTTTCTCTGTCGATCGTCTCTTTCTCTGCTTCGCTCCCCCCCACTCTCTCTCTCTCTCTCTCTCTCTCTCTCTCTCTCTCTCTCTCTCTCTCTCTCTCTCTCTCTCTCTCTCTCTCTCTCTCTCTCTCTTTCTCTCTTTCTCACTGACTCGCACGCACCGACAACGACCGACAGTTGCGGTTCGTTTGGAGAACACACAGACACACAGAAACACACACACACACACACACACACACACACACACACACACACACACACACACACACACACACACACACACACACACACACACACACACTCACACACACAGACAGACAAACTTACACACACCCTCACAAACGTGAGCATATTTACAAATGATTTTATTCTGGTGTTGCCATATAGCGTCTCATAATTAATGCCCGAAACACGACATTAATAGTAATCCGTCCTTTTAGAGTATGTGCACCAAATCTACATCCGGCAGTTTAGGAGCCCAGTCTGAATAAGAGTCAGGACATTAGTGTCATTGGTTGCTAAGAAACCTCCAAGGTTTTCTCCATTCCGCGTGTTCGGCTTATGGAAATGGTTACTTATGCATGTAGGTTATTGATATGATACTGATATCGACGCTCCCCTCCCAGGATCTTGTAGCAGCAGAGTGAGCAGCGGGGAGTGAAGCTGCCGCAGGCTAGAATCTGTCTAATCCGACGTTAAGGGGATGAGGTCATGGACTGACGGGAGAGACGATGGCTCTATAGAATCAAGTCCTCCAAGGCTGCAGCTGTGGGTGTGTGGGGAGCTGTCCAGTGCTGAACATGATCTGGTCTCTCTATCTCTCTCACTCTTGCTCACACAAGCACACACACACACGCAAAGACAAACACACACACACACGCACACACACACACACACACACACACACACACACACACACACACACACACACACACACACACACACACACACACACACACACACACACACACACACACACACACACACACACACACACACACACACACACACACACACATTTTTATGAGAGCAGTAAAAACGACTTGCTATGTAGAAGCAATATATCAAGCACCAGCCAAAGCTGGCGCTATAAGGCGGGCGAGACGGGGTTGACTTTACATTTCGTGGACATAATTAATCAACTTAATAATGCACACAGTCTGCCCCTCGTGAACCTCCATAAAACATCACATCTCATTCTTTAAACATAAAAAAACATTTACTACTCGATATGCCAACCGTAAAATTTGGTAGACAAAACAACTTGAGTCAAGCTTACAACTCCTGCGATTTATCCCCATGTCTGAAAGTATCGTGGTTAAAAAAACATTGTATTCTCTGTTTTTACACGCTATTTCCTCACTTAAATAAATCAGTGTGGAGTCGATTTTATTTCACAGGAGTGAAGAACATTTCACACAGATGCAGGTGTTGACAAGGAGAATACAATTCAAGCCCGACAAACTGTTGCATTGTGATTTTTCACACTAACTCCTAAAGTCTTTCCTTTGCGTAGGTGGGGAGTCCATTTGGTCTTGGAGGGGTAAATACATTTCACGCAGATATTTGATGAGGAGAATATAATTCAAACCACATCTCTCCCCTGCTGGTCACTTGGCTGCAACCGAGTTCTGTAAATCTGTGTGTGTGTGTGTGTATGTGTGTGTGTGTGTGTGTGTGTGTGTGTGTGTGTGTGTGTGTGTGTGTGTGTGTGTGTGTGTGTGTGTGTGTGTGTGTGTGTGTGTGTGTGTGTGTGTGTGTGTGTGTGTCAGTGTGTGCATGTACGTGCAGTACTCTCTGATTTATTGTTCTTCTCCTGCCTTTTTTTTCCCTGGGAAAGACAACTTGTCTTAGAATAGAATAGAATGGAACATAATAAAATTGTATCTCGAGCAGTGCATTGCATGCCCACTCTATTCAATTTGAATATGTTATGGATATGGAAAAGGATGGGATATGGTTGGGTATTCACCGTTTCATTACAGTTAAACAAGATCCTGGGTTTGAATGCAACCCGGGCCCATTCAATTTGCTGGAGGGAGTCCAGTGTTTAGTAAGAAGAGGAATTGAATTCCCTGCAAGTTTGAATGAAATGTTCGTAAGTGTTGCTCATAAGAAATAACAATGAGCTATTATTCACTGTGCTGCTTTGGCTTTCACTGACTAATTGGAAGTCATGCGATTTGAGATTTTACACAATAGTGGCAACAGTTTCAAATTAAATCATTATATTAAATGCATTATATATAAAGTGACGGGGGGGGCAGGCTCTCCCCCTCTTCGGATAATAAACTCCTGTATCAGTGTAATTAAGCATCTACCTCAGTTACGCAGCGTAAGTTTAAACAACAAACATTTGCACAGCGATGACAAAATGTAATCCATTTAATCTCCAAGTATTTGCTTTGAAAGCTATTTTCTCTTATTTTTTTCTACTTCGCAAACCATCTTTATTTATTTTTTAGGCCAACTGCAAGGGAAAAGTCCCAGCCAAGCATCTTTTGCTCAGAAGCACTGCAGTTATTTGGTTTGTAAAGCGAGGCCACGCTTCACATTCAATGGAGCCCTGGTGTGTCTCTGTGTAGCCCTGTGTGTGATGTGGGCTAGCAGGGCCCAGAGCTCGCCATCCATCCTGGTTCCCAGACAGCCTGCAACTGAGGCAGATACTGGCCTGATCTGTAATACATCACACGCTTACACACACACACGATCACACACACACACACACACACACACACACACACACACACACACACACACACACACACACACACACACACACACACACACACACACACACACACACACACACACACACACACTTACACACACACACACACACACACACACACACACACACACACACACACACACACACACTCACACCAACACCCGCTCATGCAGACACACACATGCACGCATGCTCGAGCACACACATGCACATGCAAACACACACACACACACAAGCTAGCGCACCCACACCCACACAAACACCCACACACACAGACACACACGTACACACAAGTAAATCAAGAACCCACACGCACGCACGTGCACACAAACACACACATTCACGTCAGGCAGTGTTGCCACACTCTCACACCCAATCAAGCTACACACACGCACACCTACACACACCTGCAAAACACATACAAACCTGCCAACAAACACACACACAGACATAAATACACGAGGCAAGCCAAAAAGTTGAACTCTTATAGAAAACACTTCTTATACTCTTGTGTTTTTGTATGTGTGGGCCCATGCATGTTTGTGTGTGTGTGTGTGTGTGTGTGTGTGTGTGTGTGTGTGTGTGTGTGTGTGTGTGTGTGTGTGTGTGTGTGTGTGTGTGTGTGTGTGTGTGTGTGTGTGCGTGTGTGTGTGTGTGTGTGTGTGTGTGTGTGTATCTGTGTATGGGTGTATGTGTGTGCATCTTTGTGCGTGTGTGTGTGTGAGTCTCACGTCCAATTCAATCTGAATACCATTCATATTGTATTCCTTCTCATGTGTTTCATTCTTCCTTGTCCGCCTGGCATTCCTTCCATGGCCAGTTTCTCCATGCATCGTCAGTTATATATCACGGTGTGCTGACTCATCGCGGCATAAACTTTCTCAACTGTTTCTTCAGCAGATTTAGCAGATGATTCCTGAAGTTTCATGACAATAACTTTGCTCTTCAGTTCCAACATCGGTTCTTCTAACCATTTTGTATATTTTGATTTCTAAATAATATTTTCAATGATAGATGCTCCTTGTCGTCCTAAGTAATCCATCCTAGTGGCTACACTACTTCCATGCTTTACCCGGCCAATTCCAGATCTGCATTGATCATCTCTGACCCCACGATCTATCTTAATACATGTTGAATGATTATTCCTAATGTCATTTACACACTGGTCAGTAACCCGGACCAATGAGTCTTTATTAGATTAGACTCAGGTGGACCATCACATAGCAGCAAATATCTATTGATTATAACGCAAAGGGGATACCTCCCCCTCCAAATCAGCAGCACGCAGGGTCCAATAGATGCAACAGTCATAATATTTGACCAAATATACCTATTAAGAATATGTTTTTCAAATTATGTTTTCGTAGGTGCAAGAGTAAATAATATGAGTAGATGCAAGATTATGTTTTTGACACATGATATGTAGTTTGTATCAATTGTACCATTTTTTCCCAGTGAATCAAGGCCCTTCCAAATATGTTCCCCAAAAGAAATACTGGGCGAAGAAATAAAAGCTTCTCAATAAATGTTACGTTGTCGCCACCTAGTGTTTCGTTTTCAACACTGATTTTTCAAAACAAATGAAACCTTTGACGAATATATGAAATAGATTTAATAGAACTTTCTTCTTCCAGAAATTGTCTTCGTTTATAGAGGTTTCAATTGACAACCATATGCATCTATTTGTTATAGTTTACAGCTTTAATGTATTTAGTATTTAGACCTCGATTGGAGTCATAACATCTGGTTAGTTTATTAGTACAATTAAAAACTGGTCTGTTTGTTTGTAATTACATTTCCAGATTAGGGGATTGCATAATTGTTCATAGTAGACGCTAGAATAAAAGATGAACATGCACCAGAACGATGTTTAGTGAATGTGTTGTTCCAGTCGGAATATTTTTGTCGGCGCACCAGGGTCTTGTTCTTCAGGTAACGGAGAGGCAGTCTGGTAAATAAAGACCATTTTCTCTAATTTTCTTCTTATAATGATTATGACATTAAGGCGTTTGCACACGTTCATATATTTCAAGAAACCTGTATGGTTATTTTAAAATAAAAATCTGAAATTACTTGGATATTTAGGCCTACCCTTCCCCTGTCGGCTAGGCTATATGAGCTAATCAACCCAACGTTGCTGGTTACTTCGATGTCACCAAAATAAAGAAAACTGACAAGTCGACTTGGATTAGTAAAATGGTCCGTAGCACTGTGCTAGATGTTTCAGACTAGATATAATAACGATGTTATGTTGACAATCAACCAACTAGAGCCCCAACATAATCAAAACCAGGAAAGGTTCCGCCCAAACTGACTCTTGTTATAACATCCGTGTTTTCTACCAGCTTCAGTCAAAGAGGAAGACGTGTGATGAATATCTAGGAGAAACAGGAACACACTAATAAAAACAATGATATGCATTATTAAAAGCCTGCAGTTTGTGTTTCCTGTCTCTATTCAGTACATGCTCAAAATAAATGAGTCATTAACCAAAAATTACTAAATTTTCACCAGTCCTTTTTCGGAACATGTAATTTATTTAAGGTCATGGAGTTTGCTGAGCTGATAAAGACCCCCCGGGTGGATGGGGTGGTCCTCCATCGTCCCTTCATGCCCACCGTAGAGGGGACCCTGTGCCTCACCGGACACCACCTCATCCTCTCCTCCAGGCAGGACAATACAGAAGAGCTGTGGCTGCTTCACTCCAACATCGACTCCATAGAGAAGAGGTGACATGCTGTTAACCAGCCGACCTTTTCTAATACAGTTCTGGTTTGATGCATATGATAGTTTTTACTATTGATACAGGAGAGCTAGAAATCTACCCTAAAAAACTGGCCCCCGATGCTACCAATATAATCATAATTATCCTATGTATGCATATCACATATTCATATCACATATATCCTATGCATATCACATATTCATTCATCAGATTTTATCATATTCTTTCTTTAGTTCCCTACTATTTTGACACTGCTGCATGTTTGAGTCAGCACGTTTACTATATAAGTAATAGATGTAATTATTTATTTAATTAATCTAATTAATTTGCTGATACTAAATACATACTCCTAACATTGGCAGTGGATTCAGAATAGACTTCTTGAATCAGTGTTGGTTTGTTGTCCCTCCATCAGGTTTCTTGGGTCTCTAGGAACTATCATTGTCAAATGTAAAGACCTGAGGATGATCCAACTAGACATTCCCGGCATGGAGGAGTGTCTGAACATCGGCAGCTCCATTGAGGTTAATAGCTTGTGCTTCGATGGTTTACAACATACACACCATTGATTCCACTTCATGCATCCAGATGTTGCTCTGCGCCACCGGTGGATTAATAGGGCCACTGCAATCATCATATATATTTTTTTTTAAATCAAATGTGATTAATAACACTGCCCCTCAATAATAATTGCAAGGAAAATATTGCTGTTATATGTTATGTATCAATTTGATGATTAAGAAAAGTCAAGCACATCATAATCTCTGACCTTTTTTTCGAATCAGGCTCTCTCCACACTTGACTCCGTCTCCCTGATGTACCCCTATTTTTACCGGCCAATGTTCGAGGTGATTGAGGATGGCTGGAACTCATTCCTCCCAGAAGATGCCTTCAAAGACCTAGAGGCCATGGTAAGGGGTTATTAGACCTGGAAGAGAGTCGTTACACGCCCCTCTGCTTGTTAGGACTAGCTCTTTTTCAATTGCCTTCTTTAAAGCCTGAGTGAATGCGTTGCTGTTAATGAAAATTCATGCTTCATGGTTCAATTAATAAGGCTGTAGGGTTTGGGCCTTTTATCCAAGGACTCCTGCCGGTAGGTTGTGCAAAACCAGCCACTTGCCCCCCCCCCCTCAATTCAAACTCTGCTTTTCTAGACTGACGAGTGGCGCCTGAGCGAGGTGAACCGGGACTTCAGGGTGTGCACCACGTATCCCCCGCTGGTGGCTGTGCCCAGGGATGTAGACGACGACACTCTTAGGAAAGCGGCCGGGTTTCGCCACGGCGGTCGCTTCCCAGTGCTTAGTTACTACCACAAGAAGAACGGAATGGTGGGCTCCATGTGCAATGCTACGGTTCACATAGGTCACCGGGCCGTTTGACTGTCAAGAACATACACATTGAGTAGCCTATGCAGCGTTATGAATAACTATACACACTTTTATTTTCAATCTTAATTTTTAAAGGTATTATATTAATGTATTCCTAGAATAACGTGTATTATTCATGCCACGAAAATATTAGCTCACATTACATCCATGACAGCATGCATTGGGCTTTCATGGTTGGGCTATTCTTGCGACTTCAGTGACATGATGTTGAGGTTATGCAACTTAAAAATGTCTTCAATTAGAGACCACACAGACTTTACTATTAATATTTTGTCATTTAGTATGTGCTTTTATCTCTAGCAGCTTAGAGTGAACACAGATACAGGTCATTAAGGAACAAGTATGGGTTAGGTGCATTTGGCTAAAGGATGTGTGGCAGATGGCATCGTGATATAGATGTTGACCTAGTGATACAATTTGGTGTCTGGGGGGGGGGGGGGGGGGGGGGGTAGAGAGTCTAGTTGTTAGTGTGTTTGTCTCCCAGCCTCATATTTTTCATGTATTTCAAGACACAAGATAACGTACACTGTTTTTGTGTGAGAGCCAGTACCTGACAAAAACACACATACTTTACTTTATTACAATTTATTCATTTAGTATGTGCTTCTATCTCTAGTAGCTTATAGTGAACACAGAAACAGGTCATTAAATGTGACATATTATACCTACAGGTATGAGTGTGGTTCGCCGTTACAAGCCTTTTTGAAAATCTAGGTTGACTTGTGATGTCAGAAGAGGCAGATTTTCAAAGCGGCTTGTAACGGCTAATCCCCCTCACACCTGGTGTATAATATTTTCACCTTTTAAGGAACTAGTAGGGGTCAGGGGCCTTTGGCTCCAGGATGCCTGAAGGCAGGCCGTGGACATCGGGGATCAAACCCAATATATTTGACCACCCCCCCCACCCCCTCTCCCCAGGTGATGATGCGGTCGGGGCAGCCTCTGACCGGCACCAACGGGCGGCGCTGCAAGGAGGACGAGAGGCTGATCAACGCCACGCTGCGGCCGGGCAAGCGCGGCTACGTCATCGACACGCGCACCATCAGCGTGGCCCAGCAGGCCAAGGCGCGCGGGGGGGGCTTCGAGACGGAGGCCAACTACCCCCAGTGGAGGAGGATCCACAAGGCCATCGAAAGGTGGGTGCTCACCAGGGACAGCGACACTTTTCATTTATTTTTTTAACAGTTCTGTACACAAAGTTCTCCCTGTGTGACCACCAGATCAGCTGTCAAAATCAACCTTATTGAGACAAGGAACTATCCCCCTGAATTTGCCCCGGGAGTAGTCTAGGATGAATACATTTCGCCTGGAGACCCATGTATCATGCCCAGGCCCCCGACCTGTTGATCTGAGGGGGGTCTGTCGTCGGGCAGTGAGACAAGGGAAGGGCCATTTGGGGATGGAGACAGAAATGTGGCGGGGAGGAGGATGAGGACAAGATGAAGGTGAATACACATCCGTTTGTTTGATCAACTCCTCAAGTGTGGAGGGATGAGAGACCGGTGTCTGGCAGGGAGCGGGATTAATAACGGAATGAAGGTACACGTAAATCAACTAAAAGTGAGGTTCAGAGACGGGGATCTGACTTTGGGCTGCCAGACCAAAAAAGGCCCATTTGATGCTCGTACCAACCCTCAGTTCCTCGGTTTATCAATTGCTTTAAGAACAAAAGAGGGTTAGAAACAGACATCTGGCAGGAGGATGAAGGTGAAAACACATACGTTGTTTGATCAACTCCTTAAGAGCCGTGGGGGATAGAGACCAGATTGTTTGCAGGGAGGAGGATTATCAACTGGATGAAGGTGAAACATATTTAACAACTAAAACCTGGGGGTCAGAGGAAGGGATCCTGCTGGCAGTGGCTTAAGGGCAGGGAAATGGTGTTGTCAACTAACAGTGGGGGTCAGAGACAGGCCTCTGGCAGGGAGAAGGGAAACAGCATGGGGTGAAACCCAAACAGTTTTAACACTAAATACAATCCTCAACAATCTTCAGACTAGAATAAAGCACCCTCTTATCATGTCCTTGGTGCGTCCTTGCAGGTCCAACGTGCTCCAGGACAGCCTGGTCAAGCTGGTGGAGGCCTGCAACGACCAGTCCCACAGCATGGACCGCTGGCTCAGCAAGCTGGAGGCGTCCAACTGGCAGACCCACGTCAAGGAGATCCTGACCACCGCCTGCCTGGCCGCGCAGTGCATCGACCGGTCAGTGCAGCTTCCGTGGGGGGGCCGTGGTGGTCATGGTGGGAAAGTCCCAGCCCAGTGGTTCACTCTTATTTCTCTCTCTCTCATTTTTCGCTCGTCTGTCGGTCCCTCTCTATCTGTCTGTCTCTCTCAATGTCTGTCACTCTCTATCTGTCAGTCTGTCTCTCTCAATGTCTGTCACTCTCTATCTGTCAGTCTGTCTCTCTCAATGTCTGTCACTCTCTATCTGTCTGTCTGTCTGTCTCTCTCAATGTCTGTCACTCTCTATCTGTCTGTCTGTCTGTCTCTCTCAATGTCTGTCACTCTCTATCTGTCTGTCTGTCTGTCTCTCTCAATGTCTGTCACTCTCTATCTGTCTGTCTGTCTGTCTCTCTCAATGTATTTCACTCTAACTGCCTGTCTCTCTCACTCTCACTGTCTCTCTCTCCCGGCCCCTCTCTATCTCCTCACGACACTCTGTCTTGCTTTGGATAAAAGAATCCATCTGATGAAATCGATTTTAAATAGATGTTGTCCTTATGAATGCTGTCTTTAGAATCACCACTGATGACCATTTCATGAATTAGGGTATCTTGGGTGCCGGTGAAGGCCTCCTGGTGAGCCAACCAGGGGGGAGAGAGCGATAAGTGGCCCATTGAGAGAAGATGGCGGGCTGACGCTGTGTTTCTCCTCCTGGTCTCAGGGAGGGTGCGTCGGTGCTGGTCCATGGGACGGAGGGGACGGACTCCACCCTGCAGGTCACCTCCCTGGCCCAGATCATCCTGGACCCGGCCTGCAGAACCATACAAGGCTTCCAGGGGTTGGTGGAGAGGGAGTGGCTCCAGGTTAGTGCCCCTCAAGCCCCTTTGAAAGTAGACACCTTTTCCCTTTTTCCTTCAAAAAATGAATCCCAGTAAAGTCGGACCATTGACTTTATTCGTCAGTTTGGGAGAACGCAAAGTCCAGACCAATGATGTCAATGGTCCAAATTGATTTTCGACCTTGTTTCTTCTGCGGAAACTGAGTAGATGGTTGGTTATGTTTATATGCAAAAAATCACGTGAGTTGAAAAGCTGAGGGCGACTTTACCCCTTTAAGTTTTTCATAAAACCAAACAATCTTGGGTGAAATCCAACACGCCGTGAGGCATACGATCATGTGATGGTGTTGTCTTACCGTGCTGCTCGGGGTGTTGTTGAACTGGGGTGATTGGGGTGACTAGGGGGGAGGGGATGGACAACAAGCCATTCGTGACCATAAATGGACAAAGGAAGGTGGGGCATGACGTACCACATCATGGCTGGCTAAAGGGATCCGGTAGCAGAGGGCAATGCATGTTATGTTACTTCCCTGCCGCTCGGCGTCTATGAATAGTGTCTGGGGACGAGAGGGAGATCATGTGACGGCAAATATCACAAGAACTCAACGGGGTCTGACCCCGTGGCCGATGGATGAGTGCTGCTTCCACACACCGTCTCAATGTGCCCCTTCTGATTCTGACAGCCATCTCCGTGGATCACGTGTTTTCTTCTTTCTGTTGAGGAAAGTCTTTCACAGTATACGACGGGAAGCAAAGAACAAAAAGCTAACAAATATGAGCTCATGGGAGGATCAGTCAACCAAGGCAAATTTGCCTTTTTTTAAAGTCAAATAAACACGAAACATGAATACGATGATCGGGTTTTAACGCTCTCAGCGATTGGTGAGGTATTCCCACGGTGCCTGTGACAGAGCATGGGCCTTCTCCAACTGCACCAAATAGGATGGAGGTCATGGGCAACTAAGTCAACATTTGAACAGAATAAATGTTGTTCTATTTCTATAAGCAAACACATATTCAGGTGTGTTGAGGGGGTATAACCGTTCCCTTCATGTATGTCATGGTCATGACCACCATTGCTGAAACGGCTGCAGCATCAGGAACCACACACAGCATCACCTGATGCAAAGGTCATTCCTCAAGTCATACGTTGTGTTGCATTGCTTGTGGTAGACATGATAAGATCAACACACACAAGATGTCCCCTATTGAAACCGGGACGTAGAATACAAAATCGCACTAATCATTTAGCTAATGTGTACCTCTCTTGTTTTCTCTCTCCTTTATCACACCCCCTTTCTCTATTTCACCTCTCTCTCCTCTCTACCTACATCTCTCACCTCTCTGGCTTTCCCTTCTTCTCTTTCCTCGCCGTTCCATTCCCCACTCGACCTCCCTCATCTCTTTCTCTCCCACTGCCCCCCTCCTTGCTGCCTCACCCTCACTCCACCACCCCACCGCCACCACCTCAACTCTACCACCCCCCCCACCACTACCACTCCAACAACCATTACCACCTCACCACCCCCCCCACTACAACCACCACCACCACCTCACCACCACCACCACTTCCTCCACCATAACCACATAACACCACCATTACCACCTCAACCCCACCGCCACCGCCTCAATAACACCACTCCCACTCCCATCATCTCACCACCACTCCAACAAACATCACCGCCTCAACACCACCACCATCACCACCTCACCACCACCACCACCACTCCAACAAACATCACCGCCTCAACACCACCATCACCACCTCACCACCACCACCACCACTCCAACAAACATCACCGCCTCAACACCACCATCACCACCTCACCACCACCACCACCACTCCAACAAACATCACCGCCTCAACACCACCATCACCACCTCACCACCACCACCACCACTCCAACAAACATCACCGCCTCAACACCACCATCACCACCTCACCACCACCACCACCACTCCAACAAACATCACCGCCTCAACACCACCATCACCACCTCACCACCACCACCACCACTCCAACAAACATCACCGCCTCAACACCACCATCACCTCCTCACCACCATCACCACCTCACCACCACCACCACCTCACCACCACCACCACCACCTCACCACCACCACCACCTCACCACCACCACGCCCCCAAACGCCATCCCCACCACCACTCCAACTTCCACCAACACCAACAACACCACTTCCACCACCATTACCACCACATCTACCACTCCCACAACTACCACCACCATAACCACCACTCCCACCACCATCACCTCAACGCCACCACCACCACCGCCACCACCACCCCTAGGCGGGCCACCCCTTCGCCCAGCGCTGCTCCATGTCGGCCTACTCCAACAGCAAGCCGCGCCACGAGGCGCCGGGGTTCCTGCTGTTCCTGGACTGCGTGTGGCAGGTCCTGCGGCAGTTCCCCTGCTCCTTCCAGTTCACCGAGCAGCTGCTGGTGCTGCTCTTCGAGCACGCCTACGCCTCCCAGTTCGGCACCTTCCTGGGCAACAGTGCGGCCGAGAGGTGAGCCGTGTGTGTGTGTGTGTGTGTGTGTGTGTGTGTGTGTGTGTGTGTGTGTGTGTGTGTGTGTGTGTGTGTGTGTGTGTGTGTGTGTGTGTGTGTGTGTGTGTGTGTGTGTGTGTGTGTGTGTGGAGTAAGCACTGTCTATGTTTCTTCTTTATGTGTTTAAGACATCTTATATTTTAACCATTAGGTGGGATGTTGATTAGCCGTTACGCATAGATTTACATGAACCCTTTAGTGACATCACAGTGTCCATCCAGATGTAAAAGCTTATGTGTGTGTTCTTTACAACGTGGTGCCTCTCGGACAGCAGAGATTGACAAAGTGATAGAGATGTTGACCTAGTGATTCAATTTGGTGTCGGGAAATCCTTGTGGTCGTTAGTGTGTTTGTCCACCAGCCTCATAGTTTTCTAGTATTTCAATACAGGAGAAGGTCAACACTGTGTAAACACAGTGTTGACTTTCTCTGTACTGGCCCTTGAGATAAGATTACAACAAACTTTTTGTAATCTTATCTCAAGGGCCAGTACCTGATAAGTTAGCCACTTTCCTTTTGAAAGTAAAGACAAAGTTTTCACCAGAACTAGGGATAGGTCAGAATAATTGATTATTCGTTCCCAAGGGTCAAAGTCGATTTTAAAAATTGGACCGTTAACATTTTTTCCCAATCAAATAAACAAGAATTAACAGACAGAACTATTGTTGGACAGGTATCCAAGGGCATTATCCCGCTTATACCATGGTCACTTGCCATAGAAAATCTATAGGGGGATTATTTGTTCATCAACACGGCGGATGCGCGCGAAAATAAAATTTGTTCTACCAGTTGCCATGGTCATCTCCGTGTGGTTAATTTGCTTACTGTTACATTAAACTGTAATCAGAAAACGCGGTCATATGCTATAGACCCTATAGTATCTGTGGTATAAAGGCTGGGCTGAATTTTTGAATTATAAATATGTGCACTTTATGTTGAAAGCATAGACCGTCGCGATTCCCATTGAAACGAATGGCGCGGTGATTAATCTTCAAAAAGAGAGCTGGTAAATTGTGAAAAATGAATTAAACTGTAATCGGACAGCACAGTTATATGCTGTAGACCCTAGAGTATCTGTGGTATAAAGGCTGGGACGAATTTCGAATTATAAATATGTACACTTTATGTTGAAAGTATAGACTTTCGCGATTCAGCCTTTATACCACAGATACTATAGGGTGTATAACATATAACAGCGTATTCGGATTACAGTTTAATGCATTTTTCACAATTTACCAGCTCTCGTTTTGATGGCTGTACAGACAATTTGACTCGAACTACATAGCAGGTAGTGTTTTTTTTGCGTTTAAGATACTGTGATTTCTTGCCGACGATCCATGGCTGCCTTTGTGAAGGTCGGCACTCATTGAATAATCGATTATTCGTTCATACCACCCACCGATTATTCGACCATGTAAAATGTGAGTTATTCACATCCCTAATAAAAACTTGTGTTCTTCAGGGTCAGGCTTTCTCTGCCTGAGAAGACGGTGTCTCTCTGGTCGTGGGTGAACCGGCCCCAGGAGATCGACCACCTGAGCAACCCGCTGTACGAGCCCAACAGCCTGGTGATCTGGCCCTCGGTGGCCCCCCAGAGCCTGCTGCTGTGGGAAGGTAGGAGCCCAGCCGCCCCGTAGTAACCTTATCATCACAGTTCTGGTACATTAAATCAAAGCACTCAACTGGAACACGAGGGGAATTCAAAGCACTCAACTGGAACACTAGGAGAACCAAGACACTTTAGTGGAACGGTATGTGAAACCAAAACATAAGTCTGTTTAGTCGAACATGACGTGAATTCAAACAATTCAACTGGAACACGACGTGAAATCAAAGGGCTCAACTGGAACACTAGGTGAAACCAAAAAACTTCAGTGGAACATTAGGTGAAAACAAAACAGCTTAGTGTAACAGTAGGTGAAATCAAAGCCCTCAACTGGAACAATCGGAGAAGTGAAAGCCCAAAACTGTCCGTAGGCGAAACCCAATAGCTGTCCTGGAACACTGAGGGTGAATGCATTCGATTGTCTCTGGATCTTTTGTCAAGGTGTGCGTCCTGTGCTAAGCAACCCCAAGGCTATTGCACAAACTTGAGTTGAAGGTGTGCAGTACTTCAAAGTTTATGGTATTTAATTTCTGGTCATTTTGGAAGACACTTGTATGTATCCAATTCAGACACCGGTTGTGTTTACGAGAAGCCATGGTGGTGCACACTGTCAACAGAGTATTAGTGGTACAAGAACTGCAGAACTGATAATCGCTACTGTCATATCTGGGACGCTGCCACCCGCAGGGCAGTTAAAACCAGTTTTTAAAACCTGCCCTCAGTGTCCTTTCTCACAATGACAGAGTCAATGGCAGATGACGGGCAGCAAATGATAAACATAAAATATCAAGCAAGTCCTGTTGGAAATAAGCGGCAAAAAGTCTGTAAAATGGCTCGATAGTAAAAGTTTTTCAATTCATGTTTTAACGTGTTCAATTTATTGCCCTCATGGACTGAGTCACGCCCTAGTCTACCAGAAGGGGGCAGCCTCCACTATAGTACTGTTAATAGAGTTACAGTAACATCATTTATCAAGGACACAAAAAAATAAAAAATAATAATAATTGCATAATCCTTTGAACCAACAGCGCGCCTCTTCACACTTAGTAGTTGACAGCGATTGGCTTCCACCAACCCCCACACCGCCACCACCACCATGCGGGTGTATCTGCATTGCTCACGTAACACCCCGAAGCTGTCATGCCTTGACAGCTTTGACACATTTCTGGCATGTTCCCTCCATGCGCCTGGCCTGCATCTGGACCTGCATGGCTACGTCGTATTAGAGGGAGTCACTCACTCACTCACTCACTCACTCACTCACTCACTCACTCTCACACACGCAGTGTTCCAGGAGGTCTTGTATCTCAATGGAATCTTCCTATCTCAACTCACTACTTCTACTAGTAACTCCAGCAGCCTGTATTGTGTGGTGAGTGACAGGTGGGTGGCAATTACTAATTAGTTTTTGTAAAGGTGCCCGTTTAGGCCACACCAGATTGGATGTCATTTTGGTTAAGCAAAGACAGAGAGACAGAGAGACAGAGAGACAGAGAGACAGAGAGACAGACAGACAGACAGACAGACAGACAGACAGACACACAGACAGACAGACAGGACAGACAGACAGACAGACAGACACACAGACACACAGACAGACAGACAGACACACAGACACACAGACACACAGACACACAGACAGACAGACAGACAGACAGACAGACAGACAGACAGACAGACAGACAGACAGACAGACAGACAGACATATTGACCAATCTGGTGTACCAAAGCAGTGTTTGAGGGAACTGTTGGTGGAATTGTTTTATTTATTTTTTGGACAAATGTACATGATAATATAATTCTAAATATATTTCTTACAATTTTTGCTCAGCAAAGAAGTAGTATTATGGTTTATTATTTAACAAATAGTGTCGCTCTTTGCAGGCCATCGTGTTTTTCATTCTCATTTTTTTCATTGTTTGATAGATAAATGTTAGGGTACATAAAGCAGCATCGCTGAATTAGTCTTTCTACTGTTTCCGGACATGGGCTTCTAGCAGTAAGGATTTTGTATTAATGGTACGCCGGCCCTCTTTGCGCAGTCACTGTATGTGTATGTATTAATTTACATTGACGGTGCCACTCCGTGAAAGATCTTGAGGACAATTAAGCGGTCCACCTAAAGTCAGAGGTTGTTAACCCATCTAAAGAACATCACAGTCCGTCCAAAAAGTAATGATTTGTGTCAACGCAGAACAAATATGACTTAAGCTGTGTAGTGGATTGTGTCACATTTATTCCCGTATATGGGTGTACAGTTATTTGAAGGACCCAGGGTGATATTCATATGCACCAATATATATATATGGAGCTCATGCAGCATGATATGTAGTTATTTGAGAATGTGATGGGTTGCATTTATCTGGTCAAGGTCCTCCCGGGCAATTGGAGTCTGATCACGAGGCATTCGTACCCGTGGAAGAATTCCTTGGGGAAAACCGATGACGTCGTGTGCAGCTTGCGCACAAAATAGTTGTGAGCAGAGACGTCACTGGAATCTTTGGACTTGCAACAGGGAGCACCACCGCTGAGATAGATGGTGAATATAAAACAATGGAAACGAATAAGGTCTGGTTTGAATTCAGGCTTAACAAACCACAGCTGCCGACGGATATATATTCAGTGATTTTTGTCATTTAAGCTAGCTAGGTTGTCGTACAGTATTTGGTTCGGAGAAAACCACGGAAAACGCACGGTCGAAGTGACCGGGTTTGACTTTGAAAACGGGCTGCGGAAGCAGGCAATTCTTTTCCCCTGACGTGTCCCTCTGACGGGGCAGAAAGTTCTGCTGAATCTTGCGTCAGTCAGACACACAAAGGCTGTGCGTAGAAACAGAGCACGGATGGATTAGGGGTTAGTGGGTTCATGTGTGCGTGTGTGTGGGGAGGCCCTCTCATTAAGCTTGGCTGGACACAGGCCACACCCACATTCCATATGGCACGGAACACATGAGGCTCCTTTTGACAGAAGAAAGAAAAAAAACACAACCACCACACATCTCATTTGCCCGGTCAGCACTGGTTGTGAATATGTTTGGGTGTGTCTGTAAAGACAACCAAGAACGGGTCACTTGAATGTTGAAAAGCGAAACTTCAGTAATGGTTGGATGTATCCCAATGCTTTTCTTTCTTTTCCTTTAACAAAGTGAGGCGGATCTCTTCACTGAACTCCTAATGTAATGATAGTTACATCACATCATGTCCAAGATCTGAGAAAAAAAAACATGTATTTGTATACATAGTACAGTTTAACCAAAATACATTAATTCACTTCGCCTCTTTCGCGGGTGTCTGTGTTCAAATGCTGTGCTATCTTTAGCCCTCCATTGGCTCAGATTGTGGCCAGGTACTATATTTGTGAGCCTGGGCAACACCCGAGAACTCTAGTCTCGCCTAACTAGAGCTGACTCACTTTGACAAAGCCTTTGAGGTATGCAATATGGGCTTCTGAAGTTCATTTCTGATGAGACATACAGTCTGATTATCTGATTACTTTTCAGGGTACGCGTGTTCTAACCTTAACATCAGATTCAACCGTGAGAACTTAACGGCGATCCGTATTGCCTAAAATCCTTAATGTATTCTTGCAGCTTACTAATTAGGCATTATCCAAAGCGACTAATTGCGTTGGTTACATATCTTTGATGAGAAGAAATTAACGTGCATGTCTGATGAGAAACGCTTTGTAGTCTGTTTGAATTTTTGTTTCGATTCAGTCGCATTTATTCGCACATTGAATATTGACTGCAGAAAATGCAAGGCAGCCATTCATGCACACATTCATACACTGACGATGGCTTCAACCCTGCAAGGCCTCAGCCCTGCCCAGCACATCCGGAGCAATTAGCTGTGAACTCAACGACACCTTGACACTTGGCTAGGAGGAACCGAACCAGCCACCTTTCGGTTGCCAGCCAACGCGCTCGTCCCCAGCGGTTTCGCCCTGATGATGAAAGGATCAGAATGCAATTAAAAACATAAGGGCAGAAGAGGCCTCGAAGCCTCCTTCCCCTCTAGAGATGAACAAAGAGAATCTCCCAGCCCAATGCCAACTTCTAAAACCCGATTTTATTTTTTTCTCTTCCCGCTGTGTCATCGCAGGGGTGTTCCTCCGCTGGAACCGCTCGCCCCGCTGCCAGGAGGAGGCCCACGAGGAGATGGTGCACATCATAGAGTACAACAAGGAGCTGCAGAACAAGGTGAACAGCCTCCGCAGACAGCTGGCCCAGCTGGAGACCCAGGAGCCCCCGTTGCAGACCCCCTGAGGGGGAGACCGTGATTGAGGCCACGGGCCTTATATTATAAGGGGGAGGGCAATTATTTTTCCTATTTCCGTGTATACCAATTAAGGGAAATGCCATTGTAATGCGTAAATATTTGTGTTATGCCTTATGGAAAGCCTTATGTAATTGTTTACGAGGTCGTATGACAACGTGATAAGAATTTACGTTTTCTGTTGACATACTTTTCCCATGTGGAATATGTGCACTGGAATTTTGTGTTGAAGCTTAATTTTCCTTTCCATAAACACAACTGAGTTGTTATTAATAACAGATTTGTTTAGCTTACACTTTTTTTTTTATGCTACAGCAAAATCACCGTGGGTGTAAAGCATGAGCGAATCATTCCAAATATGCTTGTTTATTCTGCTTGATTTACCAAATCAGACTGAATGCGTACATGCACAGACAGACACGCTTAGAAAACGCATACATCCTCTGCCAGATTGCCAATTTTTTAAGTCTGCCAGGAGTATGAAAAAGCCATCACACTAAAAATAGCATACAGTCCTAAGTAAATAAAAAGCTGCTTTGTTCTAGCTTGTAGCGTTTAGACAGTCTAGCAGCGCTGTGGGAGAATATAGCTGATACTGGTCTTATGTATTTCAGGGGACTGAAAAACCTTTAACAATTGCACATTTTATGCTATTATTGGGGTACATTGTGGGGGTAGGGGGAGATGAAAGATATCTTCTTTTTCTTATTATTTCAATCATGAAACTCTGACTTCGTCAGAAATCTCTAATGTTAATATATATATCCTCATAAAAGACTGCTTTATGCAAGGTCAAAGAATTGTCCTTTAAATGGCTATGTTTACTCAATGAAATCATTTTGCATTATTAAAACAATCTATTTCAAACATGACCTGTTCAGGTGTTGAATCCTTTGAAAAGCATTCCACCTTCTAGCTAAGCACAGCTTGTAAACATTACAAGTAGAGCGAGGCTTTTTCTGACCTCAATTGTAACATCTTAAATCCACCGGTAGTTCGAATAGAATTCTGGGAAGTAATTTATTTAGGAGAAGTAACAGTGAACCAGCAAACATTATCTGATGCAGCCATTAAGGTCAGAAAGCCGGATATTGGTTCTGCTTGCATAACGCCCATGGAGACGGTTACGAAACACATTTTTGGCACTGCCGATAGGTCCTGCTGGCATCTCACAGACCTTGGTGACCTTGGTGACCTTGGGTGTCTTGAAAGGCGCCTCTAAATTAAATGTATTATTATTATTATTATTATTATTATTATTATCTCTGCTCTTTGACGGACATAGGAGCTGTAGGTCGTCCAGACCTCCAGTTTCCAGGAAAGCAGAGCATGTGATAGAAATAAAAAAAAATCAAGCCCGATAAATTATAGTTTTGTTTGTTGTCTTTGAGACTGAACCACCCCCCCCCCCCCCCCCCCTCCACAGGGCTGTGGGGGTAACCTAACATATGTCTTTGTTTAATGTGTCCTTATCAGCATTTGTACCCAATTTCCTCCTACCCAGATTCCCTTGCGTTCTTGTTTTCACCTTTTGGTGTGACGGGGAGTGTGGGGTGTGTGCTCCTCTCCACCACTCACATCACTCGGCTCTGACGTATCTGAGCCCACCCCCCTCCTGCCTACTCGCTTCCACCGGGAGATAAGGTAACTCAACAAACCTCAAAGTCAAAGGAAGGGTCGACCAATGTAAACAATAAATGTTTTTTTTCAAATATAGGTTATTACCCATGTCAAATGGAGTCTGTTGACATCGTACTTTAACTATATTAATTAAAGAACATGGATATAAAATGTATTGAAAATTATTGACAAAAAAATGATTATTTTCCATAGGGCTCCGCACTACCCAAAAATAGTTGTGGTAATGTATTTTATTTGTGTTTTTTTTTTCCATTGTTTTAAAACCATCCCAATAAATGTACCCCAAATAACTGCTGACATCCACCTTGACACTAGGGCTTCACTTTCAACACACAAATCAGTTACCACAAGCAATAAATAAGTAGCTGGCGGGTTGTGGGAGTGGCCACGGAGGGGAGCCGCACCTCCGAAGTTCCTCCAATCAGAGCGCACGGCGGGTTTCCTTGGGACCAGATGGCCGGCGATATATAACTTGAAGACTGCTGATGCAATTTCACAGAAGGATACCACGTGTAAAACGGCGAGCACTTTAGTATAGCCTGTCAAGGACCCCCGAGAAATACCACTGATCTCATCATCGCACACGAAAAAAAGTAGGCCAAACTGGGCGACTGCGTATTTAATTCGTGACACTGAAATTCGATTTATTGGTGAGTACAAAATTAAACTATAATCATAAGGGCTTACTATTTCATAGTTAAGTCAGTTTTTATGATTATTTAAATGTATTATGGAATAACGAGGAAATATAAATTTCTTGCACAAGGGTTTAAATTGTAGAGGTTGAGAGGAGTCCCGGTGACGTGCCGGGGTGATTTGTTGGCCGACTGCCCCGACAGGATTCGGGTTATTCTCAGTCAGTGCTATGTGGCATGGAAAGTCAATGGGCTTTCATGGGGTCGTCTAACGTGGTCATGATGATGTATAGCCCAACCGTTTGGGCATGATAATGTTGAAGGAAAGCTATAGCAGACCATTCAAATATATGGACAATTCTGATGTAGATAACCCACAAACAATGCATATTTTGGAACCCCAAAACATAAATTAAATGTCTCGAAATGAGTTGAATAACGTGTCTGCTTAATGCAAACATACACAGCGATACGACGCATTGCAAAACAGACTACCAGCTCTACATGAGACACGACATTTAGATGCGGCTCTCTGAATAGATTTTGCAGTAGATCGTTGGTTAGAGATGCCGATTTGGTAGAGATTTTAAAAACCTTCCATATAATATGTCTGTATGTAGTAGGCCTACCCGTATCTGCGCCCGCTTGCCCCCCACTGTGATCCCTGAACGTGGCTTTGTTAAGGAGCCAGAGCCGCAGGGGATGCGTATGCTAGGTTGGCCTATGCTAGGTAGGCCTGCAGTAGTAGATCAGATCTCTAGTGGATCAGATCTCTAGTGGCTCACGGTTTCCCCCCGTCGTCCTCTCCGCCCTCTGCTCATGATTGGTTCACGATGAAAGCAGGGCAGTATAAATTCTCAAAACTTACTTTACGCGTTCCTTTCGGAAGCACCTCCGCTGTTGGTAAGTACAGATAGATAATATACATCTACTTTTTTCGCATGTTACGCATAGTCAGCGGACGCATAGATATTCATATTTGCATTGTATCCCGATCAGCTACGAGTAAAAATGCTCTCCGTAATGCCGCCATCAAATTCATCGTCTTAAGACTTATCTGAAACCGGTTTTGTGTTTACGCTATGTTACCTTGGATGGCGCCCTCATCAATGTGCAGAATGTCTCCGCTTGGAGTCGGTGCTGCAATACAAACCACCCACCAGATGGCAATATTAATACTCAAAAGTGGTCTTGGCGACCAAATGTGTTAAATTTGCGCATCCTATTTTTTGCGCAATAAATGTGTAGTAGGTCCACTCATAAATCATTGCAATATAACCTCATAAAATGCAGTTGTGACCTCTTGATATTCAACACCGAATGGCTCCTAAATCTCTGCACCTCTTTGTCTGCAGCAGAGCCAACGTCAACATGCCTGTCCTCAGAACTCTGAGCAAGGTCGCCAAGCAGGCACTGCTGGCTTCCCCAGGCTGTGGCTGCCTGCCCCTGACCGTGGCCGTGCGCAACATAAGCTTCTCCCCGCGGCAGGTTACATCCGACGCCAGCTTCCACTCTGTGTCCTTCTCGGAAACCGACCACCCCAAAGTCCTCATCACGGGTAAGGTGGCGTCAGCAGCTAATCTCATGCTCTTGGAAATGGGTTTATGGGAGTTCAACCTAAGGTCAACCGTGCTGCGTTACCGAATTACCGTAAGACGGTGGCAAGGCGCAGGTTGTAGGCGGCTAGTGCCCCGACCTACACCTCCATCGGGTGTAGTGTATCCCACTCGATGTGTGCGTTTACTGGGTCACCATGGCAACTGGTGATGCTGGCACTTTGCTTCAGCTGCTTTAATGTCTGCAACGTCCTACAATGTCCCCTGATCTATTCCCTATTCTCTAACTCGTCCTCTCTCTGCCGCCCTTCTGCAGGAGGACTGGGACAGCTTGGTGTGGGGCTGGCCAAGGTGTTGAGGTAAGAATTCTCCACAGTCTAGTAGCTCTGGCCCGAATTATTCGAATACTCGTTCGGAAAATTAGTATTCAAAGCTTAAATCAGTATTCTGAGCTTCGTTGTTGTTTTTTCCACGTACGTGACGTTACCAGAGCAAGGGAGCCAAACAGAGCGTGAGCGTCTTGGGAATACCCGGTCAATATATGGATATAATATGGACACATAAGACAAACAATAGTCGGTATTTGTTATGGAATTAGTGTACACATTCCCTGAAAAGATGCACTTTCAGGATGAATTGAAAAGCTCCCGAAGGGCTGACATGGCAAGCGAACAGCTGATTTGGAACGGAGCACAGCTGTTCGCTTCCGGGGAAAAACTAAGAACTTCAACCCTAGGCCTATTAATTAACGTTCAAAAGCTATTAAATCTTAACAAAATATGCAGATACTGTCAAAATCGGTTCCAGGAGCTATATAGGGATCATTAATGTTGTTTTTGATGGTGTTTTTTTTCTGGAACGAGTATTCGAATATCGCTCGGAAAAAACCAACGAGTATTCGAAGCCTGAAAAATGGCATTCGGGCCAGCACTACGTCTAGACTGAACTACCTTCATGATTTACTATTTGAGGTTTAGTCTAGTCACTTGCGAAATGCACCAACTATTTAAACAGGCTTTTGCAACAGCAGATTAAATCTGTGACACAATTGCTGGCTCTGACAAATGTTTATTTCTCGGCTTACAGGAAGAAGTTTGGAAACAACAACGTCATTCTGTCAGATATTAGGAAACCCCCTAGCCACGTCTTCCACAGTGGTGATGAGTAATTCAGCCTTTTTACCTCTCTGTCTGGTTTTTACCATCTGGAAGGGGATGTGTGGGTGTGACAACAGCTTCAACATTTCCAGGCATTAGGGCAGTCATCCACCCATCCCCAGGTTAAGGAATGTACCAATGCAATTTCAACAACGTCCCCAAACAGTCAATGCAGGCAAACGCAGCACTCTTACTAGGGTTGTCGCGGTGTACGGTATTACCGATGTTGAGGCCAACACAGATTACCGGTACTCGGTGTTGCACACCGCTAAGAGTTTTTAGTTTTTTTTTTTTTTTCTGTTATAAAAAACAAATTCAGCAAAAAAATGAATAACATAATTATAATTAAGAAAATTAAAATGTGAGAATAGGCCACAGTTCGCTCTGTGCGGGGAATTGGCGCTCCTTACAAGACCGATAACCATAGCAACGACGGTAAACCAACTCCGCGATGCCCAATCACTACGTGAGCTCCCCGCGCTAGTGCCATCCGGAGCCACACAGAGCTTTTGGCCTTGATATTATGAGGCATAAAATTATATTTACCTATTATATATAGAACGTTATCAGACGCGAGAATTGGCGCGCTGTCAACGACCTGTGCGAGAGGAGAGTTGACGGAGAAGATGGCGGTTTGACCTTAGTGTCAAAGTTAATACAGTTATAAGGTGTGAAAAAGCGTATTACTCGGTGTGAGCATGTCCACACCGCGGCAACCCTAACTGTTACCTTTTAATGGAAGTTGTTTGGTCGTTCCCAGAGGAGCAAAGGGACCAGGGGGGTCAGTGGGGATAAACGACAAGAAATGTTGTTACCCGTGATGATGATGAAGTCAGTAGGATAATGTTCCCTTCTCCCCGTCAGGCCCGTTCATCTACTCGGACATCTTGGACTACAAGAATCTCCGCGAGATCGTGGTGAACAACCGCATCACCTGGCTGGTTCACTACAGCGCCCTGCTCAGTGCCGTCGGGGAGGCCAACGTGCCCCTGGCCCGGGCCGTCAACATCACTGGTGAATACACTGGACACTATTCACTTTCAACAGATGGAGCGCTTCTCATGCTAAACGTAGTGAAAGTGAAACGACACGGCGAGAAAGAAACGATCTGGCTGGTATAGGACCAGCGTCAGGGAGATACATTTGAACCAAAGATAATACAAGGTGTTTTAAGAAAAGAAATAACATGACAAGAACCACAAATTGTTACGGTCACGTGCAAAGCAAATTCTTAAAGACACTTCAGAGGAGCAATACGATACTAGGCTGCCAAGAGATGGACTGACCAGGATAAGAAACCGTCTGGTGATTAATGGGTGCGAGTCAGGGTTTAAGTAAAGCAGGATGATGATGATGATGATGTGATGAACCAGAGGTGTGTAGACTCAGCATTAGGAGTGGAAGAGGAACTGGATGGCTGGCCTCCACAAACACACTAACATAGACAGGGACTTACAAGGGGAGGACGTGGGATAGGTGACAGTGGAGGGTGTGGCACAAATTGGTTTAAAATGGGAAAACGCCCAAATCAGGTTAAGCTACTTTAGGGTGCTTAATTTGTATCTGAAGGTAGATTTTTTTGTAGTGATAAAGAAAGGGATTGAGCATCTATCACAATGGCAAACTCAAAATAATACATGGACGTCCAGATAAAGTGAGCATACATAATCAAATAAAGGGTAACAATACAAACTGCTTTGCAAGGGGAAACGACACAAACCAGTTAAAAATGAATGCACATGAGTTGTGTTTGGCAAGGAAAACCACACGTGTGTTTATCTAATTTGTTCCTTTTTTCTTTGGTCTGCTTCTATGTTAGGTCTTCACAACATTCTGGACATTGCGGCGGAACACGGCCTGCGTCTCTTTGTCCCCAGCACCATCGGTGCCTTCGGGCCCACCTCACCCCGCAACCCAACGCCAGACCTGTGCATCCAGCGGCCTCGCACCATCTACGGTGTCTCCAAGGTCCACGCAGAGCTCATGGGCGAGGTGAGATGCTTCAGTCCTCTTTGAGGGCAAGCGATCCCATGGCATTATCATTCGATTTTGCCCCACAACTTGACTTGTACCATCGGTGGTAATCGTTTTTTTTTTTTTTTTTGCAGTACTACCACCATCGCTATGGCCTGGACTTCCGCTGTCTCCGCTACCCAGGAATCATCTCTGCTGACTCCCAGCCCGGCGGTGGAACGACAGGTGAGCAGAGGGTGGAGGGGACAGAATATCGTGTGAATTGATCGAACCCGTATTCCTGTAGCACTTGGGCAATTTCAAAACTGGCTAGTGTAAATGTATTTAATGAGCAGTGGGAGAGGTATTTGAGACCTCCTTATGAGGCACCAAGATAGTACAACACCCCTTTTTAGGAGTGAGAAACCAATGAATGCCGCTTCTATCTTTGTAATTGAGTAACGCCTCATCGTCGTGCCCCTCTTTCGCCAGACTACGCCGTCCAGATCTTCCACGACGCCATCAAGACAGGAAAGTTTGAGTGCAACCTGAGACCGGATACGAGGCTTCCCATGATGTACATCGACGACTGCCTCCGCGCCACCGTGGAGATCATGGAGTCCCCTGTAGACACGCTGTCCATGAGGACGTACAACATCATCAACGCCATGAGCTTCACCCCAGAGGAACTGGCCCAGGAGGTCATGAAGCAGCTCCCTGACCTGGAGGTCTCCTACGACGTCGACCAAGTGCGGCAAGCCATCGGTAAATACAAATCCTCCACCTTTATGGGATTGTTTATTGAAAAAAACTATTGGTTCGTCGCTGCGGGAAACTAATGTTATTGACCATTCCTTTAAACCTGATTGTATATTTTACACAATTACCTCATTGACTCTTTTATCCAAAGCAAGATGCAGTTAGTACATTTGTCATAAGAGAGTAAAACAATGCATCGATGTCGGTACAATATGTACATAGAACCAAGTGCAAAGCCCCAACAATTGCTAGGTTAACCCATTACCCTTACACTATAACAACTAAGTACTACAACAATGTATCCTCACTATTGAGCGTCAACCATGCTTGATCTGAGCTGCGCCGATGCCAAACGCCGCTCCTGTGTTCCTCCACAGCGGACAGCTGGCCGATGAACTTTGACGACGACAACGCGCGGAGGGACTGGGGCTGGAAGCACGACTACGACCTTCCCGAGCTCGTCCAGACCATGTTCAACTACATTGGCTCGGAAACGCGCCTCGCCCAAGTCAACTGAGTTCTGTGTGTCGCTGCGTGCAACGTTTAGTACTTGTGCTAGAGACTGATCTCAAAGAAGAGCGCGGAGAAGGCCCGGCCTGTACATACTCTTTATTCTCTTCTCCGTGTGCTTTGGGATGTGGCTCTGCGTGTCTCCGACGAGGCGCCTGCTCTGTCTGGAATCAGAAGGTTCTGCCACAGAGCGGGTTAGTCGACTGACGGCGCCAAACGCCTCCTATTTTAATGCTCTACTCAGGTTCTTCGCCAGCCTAGTTTTGCATATAGCCCCTCATATAGGTGGAATCTCAGGTTCAGGTTGTCAAGAGGCGGGTATAAAGCAGGGCTATTTTAACAATACAAAATGAACATTGATGAGATTTGACTGCATTGGCACGAAAATTTCAGAAAAGTTTATTTAAGGAATGATGATAAATGGGGTAGGGGAAGGAGGGACAAGTGGATTTATTACACACATGTTGCTATGCATAACGCTTTGGATAATCTCTTTCTCTTTGGCCGCGAATATGGAGGACGAATTATCTATTGAATTGATCTTCTAAAAACATGGAATATTGGGGTAATCTGGGCGGAAGTAATTAAAATGAGGATCTATTGAGCCTCTTCAGAAAGATAAATAATCTGGAACTTAGACATCATGTCTGTCTATTAAGTGCAACCGGGAGCATCGGGAATCTTTTTTACTAGGCCACTTGCTTGTGCATACATTATTTATTGTCGGTGCCTCTAGTAGATGATGGGAGTAAAGTTGCATACTTGTTACAGTTCATTGTTAGACCTGGACCATGAACCTCTTTTTATCTTATTTAATTTTTTTTCCCTAATGATTCCATAAGCCAACAACATGAAATATTGTTTGTTTTGTTTTCCAGATGTCTTGTTTCCCAAAAAATTGACAATATGGCATTGTCATTCGCTTGAAATTCTGTCCAAATGAATGCATCGCTTTCCATGTGAAAGTCTTGTTCTGTTATTTCACAAAGACTGATCATAAAAAACAAACATTTTACAAATACTGCTGTGTCATGCTTTTTTCCTAATCTATTTTGTTTAATAATGATTGTTATCCAGGTGCCTGGCTCAAAACTCTTAGGTTCAATAGACAAACGTGTCAAAAGCAGTTTTGTGAGAAAACTGCACAATAAGCCGAGGGGAGTGCATGTCTCAACGATGAAAATGCGGTATGGAATGTATCATTCCATACCGCACCGTAAATACCACTTTGCGATTGCAGAAGTGTGTTTTCTTCCCTGCGTGAAGGGACACCACCAACTCGAGAGAAAAGGTTGGCTGTGTTTAGCTCTAGATACGTCATGAAAGCTAGAGTTTATGAAGGCTACAATAAACTAGGATGCAAAAAGCAGAGGGGAACGGACAAGAGGAGGAAAGCATGTATTCTGAGATCTCAACAGTGAAGAGCCAGTTGACACCGGAGTTGACCTATTGATCTGGATGCAGGATTCAGCATTGGAGCTACGGAGGTTAGGGATTTATGTTGTGTCCTTCGAGGGTCATTTTACACTGCTGTAATGGCACAGATGCCTGGTGTGAAGGATTTGCTGCATTGCAATAAAAATAAAATGCAGGGGCATGAAGAGGCTTCTCTATGTGTATGATTTGTCACCTTGTCATTGGGGAGTCACAGACGTGAATGAAGGGCCATTGGTAGATTTAACAAGTCAAACAGGATGTGGTGCAACTCAGGTTTGTTGAACCATTTCACAAACGCATACGAACCAAACCAGTCCAGAAATTGTTTTTTATAATTTCTTCAGGATTTGTAAGAAAAGCAAATCAGCCTGGATAATACACATCCTATTAATTCTTTTCTTCAAGTTGATACACTGAGACACATTTTTGTGGCTCAGCTTAGTTTGAAAAGCCACACCTTGGCTTATCAAACTATGCAATCCCCTTGAGTTGTCAAGAACCAAATTGTTTATATGGTTTGTTTTGGTTCTGAACAGATTTCTCTAGTCAAAGCTATTTGCTAGCCATTTTGCTGAGAATCCTTTTCAAGACGCAATATTTTGGGTTTAAAATAAAAAAACAATACAATTCACAACTATCGCTCTGGCTATCGCTATCCTCCATATACCATGGTTAAATCAAATAATGACTTAACTTATGTGCAAGAAAAGTAAACTTTTAACCAGATTGATTCAGATAATCACCGCCAACAAGACTTTTCTTATGCAACACTGACCCACTAATAATAATGTGTGGAAAAACCGGTCTCACACTTGCAGTCGATACTGCAGAGAATCTTAACCTGTCTTATTTAAAGGGAGTCATAAACTGCCATGCCCAGAAAAGTTATCTGGAAGCACAAAACAGAAAAACCACCGCCCCCCCCGATTTCGTTCACTAATCGCCTTGTCTTTCACACTATATTGGCATGTCAGTAATTACTGTTCCCTACAATGACCTTTTTTGTGGTTTATTATGTTCCTGCAAATGTGTGGCAGGATGGTGGGGGCCTGGAAGCTCTGGGCCTATAGGAATCACAGTCCACTGAGAGCGGAGTCAAACCCGCAACCCTGACCTGCTACACCTCTGCTGATACCTATCAACCCCGATACCCTAAAACCTTGAGGTGAGACCCATACATGAAATGGCCTCAGTCAACACACAATTTAATCCAAACAAGGTAGGGCAAGCAAATATTGCTGATAGCAGCTTTAAATAAATACTATTGCATTTTGAGTTATGAAAAATGAATGCCCTATTGTAACCCCTGCCTGCCTTTTGTATTCGAAAAGCTCTCTGTGTGAACTAAATAGGCCTATGGTTTGTCAAATAATATGAATAATTTATAAAATAAATATGATCATACAGCCACTACACTTTCTACCCACAGTATTCTCATTTCATCCTTCTTTGGAAAGGTTATGAAGTTAGAAAACGAAATCTTCGTAGACTCGCCTAAAGAAGGCCTTGCCCCCTCCCTCCCTATCCAGAACTCTGTGCGAACCTCTTCGCACTTCTGCCGACCCTTTCTTTGGCACCACACCCACTCCATCCCCACACAGTCACATACAGACAGCTGTACCCACCACTTTCGTTGAAAAACATCTCTCCTTCCATGAACTCCGGCTGCTTTCTGGGAGAGCAGAATGTCTCGCCTGCTGCGTACTACAGCGCAGCATTTCCACCCTGGATGACGACCTGAGTAGCAATGCATGACTCTGTCTATATGTGGAACTCTCAAGGACATAGTAGGGTTTTCCATAGCGGTGTTGTTATACATTATTGGGAACTTTCCTGGTATATAACTGGCCTCCTGGTATGTGTGCATTGCACGTTGGCATGCCTCTCTGCCGCCAACCAATCACAGGCTATCAGCCGGGCTCAGTGTTTTTGTCCTCGAGTGTAATGAGATTCATGGGAGGAGTGCGTCGAGTGGAGGTATCAAGTGGTGGGAACAAAACATAGGCTGCCCGGGACACATGGACACTCCGGCTGGTGTACTGAGGAAAGGGAGGTGGGTGGGAGGAGTGTGTGTGTGTGTGTGTGTGTGTGTGTGTGTGTGTGTGTGTGTGTGTGTGTGTGTGTGTGTGTGTGCCTGTGTGTGAGAGAGAGTGTGTGTGTGTGTGTGTGTGTGTGTGTGTGTGTGTGTGTGTGTGTGTGTGTGTGTGTGTGTGTGTGTGTGTGTGTGTGTGTGTGTGTGTTGTGTGCATGGTGTGTGTGTGTGTGTGTGCGTGTGTGTGTGTGTTTGAAAGGGTCCTTGTTGCTATGGCCACGTCATATCCCTTCCTACGCAGCATTTACCGCCAGCCCTCCCTCCTCCTCCTTCCTGTGGAAATGTAAAGAGGCCAATGCCTGGGTTTTGAGAGCTAGCTCCTGATTACTACTCTACAATTATTTTTGGTCCCTGCATGCCGGTGCTGCAGCTGGTCTTTTTTTATGGCTGTAGGTAATTGCCTTTTTCAGCAGTGAGCCGGAACCAGATGAATCTTACTATTGATCTGTGAATACATTGAATCGATTGAATGTACACCAGCCATTCTGTTAACCGTGGTGTAAGCCATCAATCTACAGTGAAGACTCTGACCCGACCTCACCCCTACACCACTGACCAAGCCCCATGCACACACAGTGTAAAGAAAACCACAATCAAAAACAAACCTCACTACGTTGCTAATCTCCCTGACCCAGTATCAACATAATACTTTATTTTATTTCTTTTTATTAGAAAATAGACCACTCAGGGCTACTCAGAAAAGAGGAGTACGTCTGCAGACAACATTTTTCTCGAGGAAAGATATAATAAAAACAATTGGCATGTCGCATGATCCCCTATTTCCTTTTAAATGAACACGAACAGCTTATGTCAGAAAAAGAAACACATGCTTTTTGCTAATTTGACTCGCACTTATTGAGAAGGGAGGCTGTAGCCACACCAGCTGACGGTTTGTCAAGGATCTTTATCAAGCCTCCTACACAATGATGTAACGGCAGCTTTGGAGGTCAGCTTAACCCTACACAAATCCTTCAACGTTAAAACACAACCACAGTATGCAGGCTACCATTCCGGCATTATGAGCAAACAACAGATGCATAAGCTATGAACCTAATTTCATTGCCATTAATTATATTACAATTGTACAGCGCCGGTATCGGTTGTATCGGTTGACTATATAGTCCTTCCTATATTTGCCTAATAATGATGTCCTGTCTGAATGTTAGTGCAAATTCTAATTCCATCAATGGTGTGATTAAGACAACAATTTGTACCTTCCTCCATAGAACTTTGGCAAGAATGAAAACCAATGTAGCAAGGGAGTGAGTGAACACACGTTCAACAGATGAACTCCGACGGAGGGCACCAGACAGGATTGTACTCATCCCCACCATAAGCCCATGCTCATCCAAGTAATTCAAATCTGGCATGTGTTCGCTCCTGAGAGACTGTGGGTTTGTGGGATAGTGTGGGTTTTTGGACCACGTTCTTTCATTCAATATTGGCCTGAATATAGACAGACAAGCTCGCCGCAGAGAGACAGTGGGAGCGACGCCATCTTGGACTAACGCCTACTTGTAATTGGATTGGATCGGTGGTCGCCCAGTATCTACAAGAACACTGGCAGAAGGAAATACTGGGAGATGACTGCAACTGCTTTTGTCTTAATGAAAAATGCAGGATATTATAATGAGTGGCAGTCTTCCAGCTTTTCCACTCTGCTTTTTATCCACAGTTAGCCCCAGACAAATATTTAACAACGATGTAGACTTAAATATATATTGTAAAAAATAAAAATATATTAATTTTATTTTTTTATACTTCTCATACTGAGTTATTTTTTTGGAATCATTACCGGTCCTGCTATCTAATGTTGCTCTTCTTCCCAGTAGCATACGCACATAATGTTAGTGCTCGATTTAGCGTTCTAAAAATACATAGATAAGTGTTACGTGTCACAGGCATGGTACACGTATTGCATGAGCGTCCACCTGCAGCGAGTTGCATAACCGGCTGCTTGAGCCACGCCTCGGTTACCGCTTATAACAAGAGGATCACTTAAGAAATAGGCTAGAACAATCGTCCATTAAATCATATGAACGGCACAGCTGTTTTGAGATAGGTATTTTTAACAATCGATAACACGACGTTTCCAAAGGACACCCATATGACCTGGCTGGGAGAAGCCATCCATCCATGGAGAAAAGTGAAAGTACGCCGAACTTTTGCAAACGATATGGTTTGGGCGCCCTCGTTTGGTCATTAGAGTTACTACAATGATGTTAATATATATATATGTTTTTTCAAGATCAAAGATTCCAGGGTAGACATAAACGTTTGCACCAAAAATTAATTCTTACATTTTAATTCAAGATATCCCAACATGAAATTCTGACATGATATATCTTTAAAAAATTAAACTAGAATAAAAACCGCATAGCGGCGTTGTGTTCAGGCATGTTGAGAGACACCCACATTGCTTCCGTCCACGTGTCTAAAGACCCCGAGGATGTCCATGCTTGCCGAGCGTGAGTGTTTTTCTGTCACTTTTTACTAATATATACGATCTGTACCAACAATAACGCAAATTATCCGTCTGATATGTTGACGTTATATTTACCCCATTATCTAATTTGGAAATGTTGCCTTTAGAATGGCAGAACAAGTTGTCATTTACGATACACACCAATCTAACCGCTAACATTTTCAACAGACTTTGGTTTACGCCTTGTTCATTTGTTGTGACATCTTCTTACTTAACTTTTTATCACAATTGTATTTAAACTCTGGCGTGTACACGACCACCATATAATCATCGAAAAATAAACTCAATAAGCTGATATGTTATGTTTACCCTTTAGCCCGTAAAAAACAAAAGTGGTCCATAGATCCCAGAAACAGTGCCTGGAGTAAAGATGAAAGCAAGTTTGGACAGAAGATGCTGGAGCGGATGGGCTGGTCCAAGGGCAAGGTATTGTGTATTACTAGTTGCAAATTACAATCTGATTTTATTTTCTGACCGAGTGTTGTCTTTTCCTAGTTTGAACGATTATTAATTGCGACTGTATATTCCTTCGAAACAGGGTCTTGGTAGAAGCCAGCAGGGCTCCACAGAACACATCAAAGTAAAAGTGAAAAATAACAACCTGGGCCTTGGAACCAACGCAAGCTATGAGGTTTTTACATGCAGCCATTTTTCTAACTTTATTTACGTTGACATGAAGATAAGATACAGTAATCCTGTTATTTTAATATAGGTCACAATGGTAAAGTTGTGACCTCTTGTGAGCTGCTTGTCTCTTGTTTCTGGATTTGTTTGATGAACTGTGACTCACTTTAGGACAATTGGATTGCCCACCAAGATGATTTTAATCAACTTCTCGCAGACCTAAACACTTGCCACAGTCAACCCAATGAGAAAAGTAAGTAAACACTCCATATTGAATAACGTGCCATGATCTACTGTGCAGGAAAGTGTTATGTTAAAATAAATATGAAATATTACTGCATAGCCTGCCTCAGGATTTTATCTTCCCCAGTAGAGGGCACTATACTGCAACTCTTGGAGCTTAGTTAAAGGCTCCAGAGATGATTATATTGATGAGCCCAGACAATGCTATAGTATCTAATATATATTGAAGTATTAAAAAGCATTGGATTGAATAAAACATGACTAAATACATTGTAAGCAGTTTCTGGCTTGTGATGCTTCTATTCAGAAACCCCATCGGAAGATCAGAAGAGTTTCAGCCTGGAGGAAAAGTCCAAGACCTCCAAAAAGAGGGTTCACTACATGAAGTTCACTAAAGGTATGTTCCCTTCCTGTGTGCGTGGCTTGGTAACCAACAGCCATGCTGTCTCGGGTATACTTGACTCACTTTGTATTTTTAAGTAGGGAGCTGGACAGTGTAGTCATTGGGGAAAGCGAGTCCCATTCAAAGACTCTCGGTTTGATTCCCAAATGTCTGAACATTTCTTCAAGACGACTTGCTGCTAAAGCTGTCTCTATTTCGCTTTGGGTAAAAGCATATTTTAAATCAACTAAAATGAAAAGCAAGTACAAAGAAAAATACATTAGTGAGGTTTAGTTTTTGTTTTAAAAAAATTCAAACGTCCATTTACACGCATGCGCACTCGCACAGGTTTTCCTCTAGTCCGCTTCGGGCCCCATGTCCTGGGACGGGTCAGAGACATGGACCTGGCCCGCAGCGGTCTTATCAGCCAGCGCTGGGTCAGGTGCTAGGGTGAATGTTAAGGGGGGGAAGAGTTATAAATATATATTTTATTACACATCAGGAAGTGGAGACCTGGAGCTCAAGGTCAGCGCACTGATGGCAATGGGAAAGCGTTGGCTAAAAAGAAATGCAATTAATGCACAGTATCATGCCATATTTTGTCGGAAAACTTCCGTTCATTAATTGGTGGGAAATGCAGACAATTCAACACAATTGTATGATACGTTGTACCGGATATTTTTCAGCAAGGAATCTTTTTTTTTCTTTTTTTTTAATCCATTACCCTTTATATCCATATAGTCATCTGTAACTGCAATCATCATCGACACTCAAATGTACATCGATGGGTTGGGAAAAAACACAAACGTCCAAACCATAACCTCACCTGGAAAATCTTTCTTCCTTACGTCATTAGTAGCAACTTCCTGTTTCCTGTTTGGGGCATCTGGAATGTCCATTTACTTTTGCCCCCCGAAAAACGCCTTCTAGCGGCTGTGGGACCTATCAGACAACCCATCCAGTCAACACTTGGGTCTCTGTCGCTCCCCTTGATGGAGAGAAAACACTCATGCCAAATGGTGAAATGTGGGACAGACCACTTAACCTCTAGATTGGGGTAATTCTGGTCCCCTACAGCCAACATGTGTCTCCGTTCTTCGGTTGTTGTCTATCCAAAACAAACCTCATTGATTTGTCCTGTAGATTGTACATTTTCAACATAAATTCTGACAACTTGAATGGCAACAAATTCGGTCAACTTTAAGCCCCATAGGCTTCCTTGCCCATGATGCCTAACCCTTACCTGCTCCTAACATGCATGTATCTGCTTTAAGTGTAAGTGGCTTTAGATAAAAGTGAAAACGTCTGAGAGCTCTGTGTATACTTTTCTTCACCAGGGTATTTGGGTTCATTCATGTTCAGTAAAGCCAACCTGCCTTTCTGGTGACGGTCTTGATCTTACCAAGGCTCCTAAATCTTCTATCTCCATCCCTGGCAGTTGGGATTAACCTGTCTCGTCACGACGAGCGGCCGTTTAACCGTGTTTTCGGTTACTCGCACCGGCTTTGCATGTTTCCATGCAACATGAAAGACGCGGTTCTCCTTGACGATTACAACAAACCGCCAATTTGAAATATGAGCATCTTCTCCACTTTTTAAGTGGGCTGGCCGGCATTAAGCCGCCCCTGTACAGCGACAGGATTAACCAAATGTGAGAAAGGTAAACTAACTGCTGTTTGGTCGTGTCACAAGTTCACAACAGCGGGGGGGCAGTTGCAGAGCTATCCAGTTCTCTTAACCTTATCTAACTAAAGAGTTGCTAGGCAACCCCCAGCCTGCCACACGCTTCGCATGCGTCCAATCTCTACGCTCCGAGTCCGGCCGTTTCAAGGCCAAGTCTTCGTAATGGTTTTACAGTTGCTAAGCTCTTTACATGAGCTCAGTGAGTTGACGGTGGTGCGCCACTTGTCTAGTTCCCCATGTGCGATGACATTTATTCACATCCTCTACTTCTTTTTTTAAATGTAAGTCGCTCCATGCCTTCCCACTTTCCTCCTCTACATTTATCGTGTGCAGGCTGGCTCTCATTGCCCGCATTGAGGATTGATGGCTTTCGATTTTGGAGGAAGGCACCGAAGTCTCCCCTCTTTAGGTCCACGGCCAGAGAGCGGAAACCAGTAAACCAATCTTAATTGTCCTATATAACTATCACCTCTCAGTTGGCAGTATGCAAAATGTTATTTCACTCTAGTCATTTTAGTTTCAGTGGCAGTGTTTAAGCTTAATTCATAAGGGGTCATATTTTTTATCAAAGATTGGTTAAAATGAAATGGGACGACATAGTGTTGGTGCTACCTGTGTAATCAGACAGCAGCCATATATGAAACATGGATCTTATGGTGACCTCCGTTGATCATATGTACATTTGAATAGCCACAGTGTGTAGTGTTGCCAATGCCCAAAGTAAAAAAAAATAAAACACGACACATACTTGTCCACTGCCCTAGTTGGCTTGGGATATGCGATCTGGCTACTCCCAGAGGAAGTTGGACAGTAAATCAGTTTAAGGACTTAAACTCTATTTCAGCTCCCACAATAAACAAACCCATGCCACATGTATGTTTTTAAGGGAGTGGTAGGTTTCCATGACAATATAGCCTTGTGAATGATCAGATTCTTAAAAGCTTTATTCTGAAATTGTGTCGTTGGACTTATGGGCTTTCACAATACATTGGGGTCATTATTACTCATACATTATTAGGATAATTGATCGTGATTTCTCAGTCGCACGTTACTGGGAATCGCTAATCTTGTTTCAGTAGCTGTCAGCACTGTCAACCGTTGCCATATCGACTGTGCCCTTGGAAACCAGCAGGTATTTGGTAACACCAGCCGATGTTGCACGTTTGCAATGCCCCAGCCCATATCCTGCCTGATGGCGTTCGGCCACATTGGCATATTCAACAGGAACCGAATGAGGCTCGGCTGCCTCTTTCTAGTCCCACATTGTTGCCATGCACTTTCACCTGAAAGCTTAAGCTTCTGCATTTTGACAGGTACTTCCTGAGCCAAACATTTAAAAAGTTCATATTGGGCATAGCGGCTACCTTCGCCCAGGGATCAATAGGCCTCCTGCACCGCGGCCTCCCTCCCCTATGGCGTGTTTGTTTTAGTGAGCATAACTGCTCGGCTTTTGCTCCTGAGACCTGCTTGTGCAGTCACTTTGAAAGCGGCAAGGAGGGGAGATAGAGGTTTAAAAGCAATAAATAACCTAATGTTATCTGGGCTCCTGCTGGAGGAAGAGGATGCAGCTGTACGCACAGGGCCCAGGCCTGAGACAGATGACGGAGCTCTCCAGTAGTCTTTGAGGCCCGACTTGAAAAACTGGAGTACGGGGGCGTGGCATCGGAGGCCCCGTTGTTAGTTTATTTTTCTTTGGCGTTTTATCCCCAAAGCGAAGAGTAAACTGTGCAACGCCGGCCTTTCTTCACTTCAAGAACCCCCCACCCACCACCCTTCATTCCCACCCCACCATCTATTTCAGCACACTTGGCCCAAGTTAAAAACACTGTAAGAGTATCCACTGTGGTTTGGTTTCCGAAGCTTAGCGATTTGATGATTGATTTTCGCTTTGTATGTTGGATGAAGTCTGTGTTGAAGTGTCCTTAAATTCATTTCTTTCTTTTTTTTTTGCTTGGATCCGGTATTTCATGTCCCAACAACAGAATCCCCCCCCCCCCCCCCCCCCCTGTTATTAGGTTAGGGTTAATGGTGTCTGTATGTTTTGGTGTTAGTGACAATCTTTTATCTGCTTTCATTGGTCATATGCTGTCACCTAGGCCTTTTGTTTTCAAAAGCCCCTTTTTCTAGTTCTATTGGACTTTCAGCACATGAGACAATGCATCCAAATACCTTTGTCGCAGCAACAGTAAAAATTACCGTACCTAATAGACGATATCGTAAGATATAATAACCGGCCTAATCATTGCTCTCAGGAAGAGGCTTTGATGATTTAGATACCACATAGGTGACTTAAGTGGTTCATTTTGATTAGCAACTTTACGTTAAGAAATTTCGTCAAATTAAAGGTAAAAGCAATATTGTGTATCGGTGTATATATCATTACAGATTCATATTGCCTGCATTTCTTGCACTGTTTTTTAAGCGTTGATACTTTCACCCCATTAGGGAAGGACCTTTCTAACCGCAGTAAAACTGACCTCAACTGTATTTTCGGCAGAAGGGCTAAACATGCCAGCGCCCCAATCAAAGAGGTAAGACTAATGTACCCACAATTCATCCTGCTGCATGCACATCCGAAAATATCGTTGCGTTTCCTATTGAACCTTATTAACTCATTAACATGGCAAGTAAGTTCTAATGAAGAATCTCTATTTGGTCGTACCGGTTAAATGGATAATTATTAAAATGGCGGTTGTAACCTCAACCAGTCCCGTCGACCCCCTGTGGCCCTCTCTGGCCAGTCGGTGGACACTGCGGTGCAGCTTTGGCTATGCTGCTGTGGCACCGGCTTACCTGCCACCCTCCGGCTAATTAAGGATGACCACGGCTAATGCCTCCCATCAGCCGCCCCAGTGTCACGTGAACCCCGTAGCTTCTGCCAGGCCCTGCCCCGCCGCGCCCTCCGGACTCAGATTAGCCGTGTCATGGCGTGCTGCTTTGACACCGCCAGCAGGCCGCTGCCGGCAGCAAAGCCAGCCAAATCCAGTTAAGGGATTTGTACCCTCGCCCCCTTCTCCTCTCCTGCACACTCCTTCCTGCCGCTCCTTGCTTCTCGTCTCGGAGCGGTCACCTCCGCACCGAAGGGCAGTATTACAGGAATCGGGATGAGGTTCGCAGGAACCTCGAATGATGACGATTGCAAAAAGGAAAGTTTTATTTTAATGCTTTTTTTTTAATCTTCAAGGTTACTTCATGGCCAACTTCTCCACTTTAGCGATAGGGGCCCTGTGTGTTTCAAACATTTATTGGGTGGACTAGGGACATGTTTTCCATGCCAATAGAAGATTGAGCCAATTAGTGGATTGACGGTTACCCTTTTCCTATTTAATCAGATTAACTTATATTTTTTCATGACAATGACCATTAATTGCAGGTTAACTACAGGTTGAAACCTTGGCTACCATCCACAAGGATGCATAACTACAGAGATTAAGAAACTCTGTTGGTATTGGTAGAAGGGTCACTTGGCAACGGTGTTTGTTTAGCCATCGGTAGAACACCTGAGCTGTTAAATACCTTATCCATAAACCCTTACCCAAGACCGATTTTTAATGGTATATAAATGTCTGTCTATAATCCTCAAGATTATACATTTTCGTTAGATTGGCCACAAGATATCTTTGGTTGACAAAAAATAAAAATAAACAGGACTTCAAGACAAGCAGACACAGGAATCGGTTGTAGGCATCTTTCATGAACATGGAAGACATTTGCATTTTTTTAATCCATAAATTGCAAGAAGCAGCCCTCTGCCTATCCCCCTGACAGGGCCCTTGCTCCGGCATCACAATGGCCGACACCTCCCAGCTGATCGCCATTGGAAACAAAAGGCTGTGCATGGCGCTTGTTTTCCCCATAATCGTTTGGTTATGGGCTTGTTGCCTGAGCCAGATGTGACACAATTGACCGTATCGGACACGGGACACGATGACAATAGCGTCCCACAAGACATTACGTGTTGGCCCTAGAAACACCCAAGTGTTCTGGGTGGAGGTGAAGATGCTGACCGTTAACTGAAACGCCAACAGATTATTTTTTTGTTGGTATTTACCATTGTTACCACGTCATTACTGTACCACTTTAGACTGTTTCCGGTCTTCCATTTATCCGAATGTAGGCAACTTTAACTGCTACATGACGGCTTTACTGGTCCGGTGATTGTGGACACCACTACCATCACACACACCACACACACACACATCACACACACACACACCCACACACAACACACACCACACACCACACACACACACAACACACACACCAACACCACACACACACACACACACACACACACACACACACACACACACGTTATCCTTCCTCTGTGGAGATGCGCTTCCTGCTAACCCCTTATCACTGAACACAACACACTCTGTAAACCAGACAGACCCTCACGTGTGTGTATTTATAAACTCCCTGACATTCCCTCCCCCCTCCCGGTGTGGGGGACACCTTTTTGAGACAAACAAGCCAGGGTTGTTGAGTTTCATTCTCCCTAATTACCATGTCTAATCCCATGGGGCCCAGAACTGTTATCTTCATTTAGGTTGCATGCCCCTCCTCTTTCTGCCGCGTTATTGGCTGAAGTCATGTATCAAAGTCATTTAATCCCGCTGCCTTTTGGCATGGAAAATGTAAAGCAAAAACAATCGTGACCATCAATAACGGCGGTGCCATTACGCACCCCGGCTGGCCAGTGTGCGTTATCTCCTCGTGTTGGAGCACCTGTCCATCTGCACCCCTCTCCGCCATCCATCACACGTCCCACGCCCGCGCGCGCTCGCCCCCCCCCCTCGCCCCGCCTCCTCCGCCGGCCCCTCGGCACAATTACTCACCGCAAGACAAATGACGGGGCCACTCTGCCGAGATATCAAACGGCCCCGGCCACTTCCAGAGCGATGGCACTCTGGCAGCCTCTGGTGCTCCCTGGGCTTATCGGCGGGCGAGCACTGCCCCTGGCCGTCCCCGTGTCCCTCTCTAGTTCTCACCTCCTCCTCCGCCACCGCCTACCCCTTCAGCACAGCTCCTCTCTGCCCCCCTCTGGGGGTTTAGTTAGGGGAGCCACAGGGAGGGCCAGCCCGGCTTGATTTATCTCCCTTGCCCCTCTGCCCGGCCGCTCAGGCAGGCCGAAAGAGCCGACGAGGCTCCAGCGGGCCGGTGCTGGGAAGCCCGGCATTAGCTGAAATAAACCATCCTGCCGCCCAGTGAAAAATGTCCTCTGATTGGCTAATTAATCAGTCAAAGGGGAGCGACGCGGCCGGTGACTTGAGGGACCCAACCGGGCGACCGCAGAGGGCCCGCTGATAAATAGACTCCCCGCCGATTCATACATCAACCAAAGTTAGTCATTTTTTAAAGCCACAAGCGCTTGTGAAGGGTGGAAACACAAGCCTGTGGGTTTGTTTTTTTTGTCGCCGAGTTTTGTGTGTGCCTGGGCGTACGCATGCACTGTCAGATAATTGAGATATATGGTCTTTAATGTCAACTTTGGATCATTTTGAATCTTTCCAAAAAAGATTTTGAACAACAAAGGACACAAATTTAATTTATATTAACTATTATTTGACCCCAATCAATTATCTGGCAAATACATTGCTTTTGGGTAGAAGGAACATTTAAAACACAAATTCTTTAAAAAGATCCAATTATCTCTGTAGACAGTAAAACCACATTAATCATATTAATTGTATTCTCTGTACAGTTCATCGTGTGTGTGTGTGACACGCATTCATTCTTCAGTCAAAACACTGATAACAGACAGCCTTGTGGTTCATAACGGCTTTTAATCATCAAAACCTTAGACAAATATTAACGAAGCGAGTAGAAAAGAAAAAGACCCGATGCGATTTATTGCTTGCTGGCTTGTTTTGATGTCTGCAGCACGCCACTGAGGCGGTGGTAGCGCACCCTGCTCCTGGGGTCAGTCTGACCCCGTGGCCTCTCGCACTCCCACTCCTGCTCAGGCACAAAGGGCCAAACATCAAGCCTCCTCGGCTGGCACCTGTTGCGTCCGCTTCCCTGCCCACGCCTCGTCCACATGAAGGATCACACGTCAGTGGGGGGGGGGGGTCCCTTGACACCGCCGTCCGAAGGAATATGGGCCAGGGCCCGGGTTTGATAGGGGCTCTGGCATTTGGCAGATGTGTCTGCAAGGCGCCGGGGAGTTGGTGGGCGGAGACAGCGGCAACTTGTGCTGACAACGCAGGAGCACAGTGTATTTAATATATTTTTTATTCCTATAAAAGCAACGCTGCGGCACTTTGGTACCCAGTTCTCAGAGTTTGGGAATGACGGCCGTAAACAAAAGTGAAGAGGGGACCGGGATGTTGCGATACAGCTTCCAGCCTCTTCTGGTTTAGGAGTTATCTTTGAATAAGTGGTATTTTTGAGTAGTTTGAATCATTATTTTAAAGGCTTTTCCGAACATACTTGCAATAAATAATAATTGTTCCTTTTTTTTTTTGTATTTTCACAGTACTATAGTTTTCAAGTTGCCTTTATTTATTGGCTTGACATTCTGTAATGTAAAAAAATAAATAATAATAAACAAAAAAAAAAAGTTATTTTGAATTGTCCTTAAAGTGTGTTATTTTAAGAGGGTCGGTTGAGGTAGGGGCCATCGTCTACGTTCCCAACCCACTTTAAAACATCCCAACGTGCTCATGATGAAACGGCGGCATTTCAAGATAACATCGGGTCTTGACTCCCTCTCAGATAACATCTAATGGCCTCAAGGAAACACGTTTCACAAAACATACGCCAGTTGACGAGGCCGCCGTATCGGGCCTACCGCCAAAATGACAAAAGGCACCCGCCAAGGCGACACAGTTTGCCACTCCTCCAACCGGCAAACCCACCTTCTTACCTGTCTATCTGGTTGCAGTGTTCATGGCTCCCTCTAGGCCCTGCCAGCGCGCTGACACTTACAGATTAGTGTGGAGTAAAAAAACACTGTCTGTCTCTTAGTTACAGGCTTAAGCAGTAATGCACAGGGCCAGGGTAATTACAGCCTTGTGAAGCTAACTGCCTGAAGATAACGGCGCCCTCGGCTGTTTACGGCCACCGAGAACCGTTTAATCACTGACTTTTTAATCTAATTAATCACAACGGGCGCTAAATAATTGCAATGTCCTCCATTTTTGGGTGGTGTAGGGCGGGGGGGAGGGAGCGCACTGGCGGTAGGTTTTGACTACAAGCGCATTCAATTTAAAGCATATGCGTAAGGCAGTCACACTGCATGCATAATACCCTCTTCATTTGTTATGATAAACGTTCCTGCACCGGAGTCTTTTCTTTTCGTAAGCATATTAGTTTAAGAGCCTGTCCTACACCAAAGTATTCTGGTAGACGATGTTCCATGTGTGGCATTTGGATCTACTTTTTTTTTTTTTTGGGAAAGGTTTTCCTGTTAAAATCGTATATGCCTCCTCCAAAAAAAATGGTGCCCCCCCCCCCCCCCCCCCCTGGTAACTGATGGAGGCAGACCCCATATGTAATTACTCTGAATAAGCAAGGAGTATCCACCTGTTTTTGCTGTCCACCCACGTCATGTTCATGAAGGATGGGCTAGTGGACTCCTGCAGCTCATCAGGGAGAGAGAACTGGGTAATCCACGCCTGATCCATAGACTTTTGCTATCGCCAAATTTATTATTATGGCAGGACAATGAGGACCCGTTCACACAATTAGAGGAACCCACCAATATTGTCCGGATTGTATTGGGGAAAAATGGCGGGTACCGCAGATAAGCATTTCTTTCTCCGAGAGATGAATTGGTAGCGGCAGTTTTTGTCAAATACTAACGAACACGGGTCGAATATGGGTGATCCGTAACGCATTTAACGCCTTCATTTATATATAGTTTTTAAAGAAGTATGGTGTTTATTATTTAGTATGATCATTATCTCACTACTGTTGCTTCCATTCTCTAGCTATTCGCTAACATTCTGTCAAACTGCAAACTTGTAATTATAATTAATATTTTCAATTCCACTGGACTCAGTAATGCGCAGTGGGGTAAAAATACCATTCAAAATAAACTAATCTTATATTCTGGGGCAAATGCATTTTTCTTTTCTTTTTTTTTTTGTCCTTCATTTTTTAGTAATTTAAAATATTGATCTTAAGAATCTGACACGAAATCTGACCCTCACTCTTCCTCTGCAAAACTTGCAAACATGGCAATAACCTTTGTATTAACATCTATCCTTGTGGATGCTCTTTCCTGGAAGAAAGTTTCTCATGGAGTGAAGCTTGTGCATGCTCTCCTCCTGGCCCCGGTGTCTTGGCACCGTGGCCGGCAGAGAGCCTCCGTTGGCCACAGTAACGGTGGGGAGAGATGCAGCTGGAGTGTATTGAAGGAGGCGGCCTGTTGAATGCCTTCCCAGCCTCCTCTTTTCCGTGGGGCCCTCCCTGTGTTCCCTGCCCAACCCCGGCCCCCACCAGGGACGAGAGTGGAGCAGGAAGGGTCCGATAGCCAGGCCGTTCCTCTGCCGAAGGAGTCTTATCTCAGCGCTGCACACGGTGCACTGAACGCATCCTCTTCCTGGGGTGCTGGGCCTGGGTGGTGGTGGGGAGGAGAAGGAGGAGGTGGAGGAGGAATGGTTGACTCAAGGTGCATTTTCCAGCCTCCCTCCAACTCCTCAACCTTCCCTTGGTAGTGCTGCTCTGTTAATCTTCAGCCGTAGAAATTGTACACGCGCGCTCTCCTTTAAAAGTTGCCTTCCTCTTTTAATCTCTATGCAATCATACCAGTTGTATTTTTGCAATTATTTTTTTATGTTTGACTATAAATTTCCTACAATGGTTGTTATTTAACTTAAGTTAATTAACCTTAGGAAGTTGACATGTATCAGGCAATGTGCACAGTTTGTAGGTTAACAATGGAACCTGACAAAATTGATGCATTCCTTCAGTTTTTGTTTTAAGGATCATCCATCTTGGATACATAACGGCTTAAATTATGGATTTACTTAATTTGCCTACAACATAAGTTCATATGATTATGAAACGTCAAGCTATTATTTCCTGGGAGAGGGAATCCTTGAATGCCGATGCTGAAATAAATGTCCAGCAGTGTCAACTTGTTTACTTGTTTTGTAGATAAATATATATGTTGGTCTGTGTCCTTCCTTTTGCTCAGCACAGCACTTCTTCTCTGTCATATCAGAGAGTGGTCTAATGGGCTTCCCCAGGCAGTGAAAGGATGAAATCCCCCCCGCCCCTGACACGAAGTTCCAGCCACTAGTCCTGGTCAAGGGGGAGGTCTTCCTCTGCATCCCTCTCCCACCATCTCCTCTCATTTTCTGCTCCTCTCCTCTTTGCCACTCTCTCATCCACCATCTCTCCCTCTCTTGAGAGTAATTTCACAGGCAGTGGGAAAGTAGCCCCCAGCCACCGTCCTAAATCCCACATGTTGTTCAATGCTGTCAGCGTTAAGAAGACCCATCCCCGGTCTCCCAAGCAGAGAGGACACCATTGTGCAGTAACTGGGAATATAGATTTTATTCCCTCTTGGAACTTAGAAAGTTTTGTTTAATGGCATCTCACCTAAAGGGGCCCTCTTGTTGGAAGTTGAGACTAATTCCAGGTGAAGTCTGAGGTTGCAAAAAATGTTATAACTTCACTGCTATTTGGATCATCTGCCACATTTTCTTCGTAATCAAGCTGGCGTTTAAGTTTGTAAATATAACTGGTTGGAGCACAACTGATTCCACCTCTTCCACTGTTGACATGAACAGTGATTACAATTTTTCCTTGATGTTGGGATATTCCTGCATAAAATCTAAAGAATACTTTAGATTTCCCATATCTTTTGATTGTTTTAAACTCATTCATGTTGTAAATTGTGAATCATCCCTCTTTTATCCGTATTGTTAATTTTTTTTATTCCCTGGGGGCTTTTTACCTACCGCTCTAGATATTTTGGATTACATACTGCTTGTGGAAATTGGCTTTTAAGTGTTTATGCCGAAGCAGTCTCAATCCCACAAGGTTCAATCCACATCTACATGCTCACTGTTTCAACTGCCTATGCATTAACTTGTTGTTCTGGATCGCGGTCCGGGGTCAAACCAGTGTAATCTGGATGTAGAAGCATAAAGGCCAACGCAGGACGGGAAACACCCCATCTGTATCATTCACATATCTTTAATCCGTAGGGTCAGTGAGCAGGAAAAAATATATGCAATCCACGTTTCCATCTGCGTAAATACACAGCGAGAGCCGTGGCATTGTTTAGTGTAATCCTCCAGAGGTGGCTTGGTATTCTTCAGAGCAAATCATTATGCATTGAGTAGGCCATTAGGAAAATGAAGACGAATGGCCCACCGATGGGCTTTGACAAAACGCTCCAACTGCACGGTCACAATTGAGACTGTCGTGGCCCGTTTTTAAAACGCTATAGGTTAAACTCAAGAGAATGAGAGATGAGTTTTTGGCCAGGTTGACTCCATTCCCATGACTCTCCTGGATAGTTAAGCGGGAGGAAAGTGAATGAGTGCCGCTGCCTTCCTGTAAATGTTGTAAACTGTCCCCTGAAGCCAGGTAGATGGCTCATAGGAGCTGTACTAGATCTGCTCGGTCGACTATAGCCGAAGCAGGGATTTCACTCTTGAGTTGTCCAAATTGTTCATGATCAAACTGGAAGTTTCACGGTAACAGCTTCCAATAAAATCACCTTTCTTTCCATTTCTTTTTCAACTGATTGAAATATTAGATCTAGTTCATGAACTGATCTTAATCCCTGGTAGGCATACCTGTGGAAAAACCTGTTTTGACTGGAGCTCGTTCTTGATTGACATCTAACTGTTGCAGAGGGAGGAAGGCGGTTGATGAAGCTGGTAACGCATGTTCTCAACATGCTCTCAAAAGATCATGCGCATTAGGGTACTTCTGTGTCAGCCGACAAATCCTAACATGACGAGTGAAGCGTTGTTATAAAAGGTGACCTTTTCTTTGTCTTGTGTTGCCTTTGTAATGGCTTCCATCAACGAATCAATTTACACCTACATTGTCTTCAAACAAATTAGCGTTTGCTTCTGTACGTTGATTGACGAAACCCCCCTCCAAGTTTTGGGAGTCTATTTTTAACCGGGGTGCAAAATAATGTCTGAAATCCTGACACCATCCTCTCCTTAATGTCTGTTCCTATCTCTAGGAGAACAATGGCTGTGACTCCCTCGGGGTGCAGGAGGTGAAGACGGAGGTAAAGGAGGAGGAAGAGGAGAAGCCCATCTCGGCTGGGCCTCAGCCGGATCTGGATGTGGAGGGGATCACCAAGACGGTGACCAGCACGCTCACCATGCAGGAGTACTTTGCCCAGAGGATGGCTCGGCTAAAGGGGTCCCGAGGCCAGGCCCAGGACCCGGTCTACTCGTTAGCCTCAGTAGTCACCACGGAGGCCACTGAGACCTCAGATCCGGATCCCCCCAGCACCCCCACCACGCCAGAGCCCGATGACGTCAACCGCACCACCGAGAAAAATTCAGACGAGGAGCCCAAGAAGAAGAGGAAGAAGAGCAAGAAAAATAAGGAGAGGGAGGTTTCTGATGTAGAGGTGGAGGAGCCTGAGGTGTTAGTGGCGTCCGCCGAAGTGGAAGAAGATGCAAACCAGGAGCAGGTCTGTCCGGAGAAAACTAAGAAAAAGAAGAACAAGAAGAACAAGAGAAAAGCGGATGAGGTAGAGGAAGCGGTTCCAGGCAACTCCAGCGTCACAGAGGAGAACCCCGGCAAGAAAAAGAAGAAAGCGGAGGAACTTTGTATTGAATCAAATCTAGAGGGTGGACACGCCATGGAAGATCAAACGGCCCAGTCCGACGCTACAAACACGAAGAAGAAGAGGAAACGCAGAAAGCAGATGGACAGTGAAGTGGCAGAAGAGGAGATAGTAGTGCCGGAGAGGAAATCCAAAAAAGATAAAAAGAAACGAGAATAAAGTTCCACCGAAACGATTCTTTAGCCTCATCCTACAGTCACACAGACTACTTCAATGTGTCTTCTGTTGGGTGATTTTATACAGGTGACTGCAAAGGCATGAACCGGCAGATCATGATCCTTTGTATAAGATACCCCTCAATGTAATTGTATCCGTTTTATGGACATTACTCGCTGTGCTAGTATCTGTTACGGATGTAGATATTTGTATTCTCCTGGGTGAAGCACAGCGTCGGTCCTCGGCTGTTTGCTACTGGGCAGCACCACTGCAACAGTGGTTATGAAATGCCTTGCTCAGGGGCACTATTCAATCAAGGATCGAAATCTAGCTTGTAAATCACTGCTCCTTTTTTGGTATATTTAAACTTTTACAAGTGATGATGAAAATGACTTGGTATTAACTGGTAATTGCATTCCTAAAGCTTAGCCTACCATTTGGATGCAGTTGTTTATTTTATTGTTGAAAGGTTTCATTCTTACAATGCTTTGTTCTTCAGGAAGACTGCTTGCGTGACCTGAACTTTCTCGAACACATCAAACAATGTTCATTCTTAACATCACTTTGGTCATCTATGAAATGGTGGAATACCTGTTTTCCTTGAATCCCCTTTGGGGAAACAAACATCCATGATCCAACTTTTTCTTAATCAAGTCGGCCCCCGTGTGAATAAATCGAAGTCAAAAATGAAACTTTTTTCCGTTCTGTTATTTCTACTGTAAACTATGGCAAAGTAGGCCTAGGTTAAATATCCTGCACATATTCCTAATTATATTCGGCCTAGACAAAATGAACAACTTTGGTCGACCAGGAAACGCAGTTGCCACTATACTGCAAAAATAATTCTGTTTGTGATGAGCAGTACTGAAACAAATAAATTAAATGTATGATGGAGGCATTCATGGTAAATGACAGTCTACCCTGTTGGCCAACAAATTTGATTTATAGCATATATTCCTGGTGCTTGGAAGCAACTGCAGATTCCCTAACAAGCTGGTCTTGTTTTGAGATGAGGGTTGCTGTCGTGAGTCTATGGAGGAAAAAGGAAACCGACACTTTCTAACATTGCTTTTCAAAACAGAATATTAGGAAATGGTATATTTTGGTCACCATATTGCCTGTCCAAAAACCTAATTTTCTAAATTATAATGTAGACCTTAAGCCAAGGCATCGAAGCCTATGTGTCATAATATATTTTAATTAAACAATTTGGGCTTAAATACTGTAAGTAGGCCTTAATTAAAAACATGAGTTGACATGGCTGTGGGAATTCTGCTAATGTTAGCATATTCAAAGCAGATGTCTACGTATACATTTGTGACATTCACATTTTGGTTAAAATTTCACCCAAAGTCTCGATTGTTATATCTTAAGTGATGCATTTTGATTCAAAGGTTTTTCTATGGAAATCAAAATCTAACCTGCAGGAAGAGTTTACTTTAAATTATGAGTGTGCTTATCTTCGGAACCCGCAAAACATTTCCCGCCACTTCACGTGAGAGAATAGTCGCATTCCTCTAATGGTGATGGGCTACTATCACCCACGCGAATGGACCAAACATACCCATTATTAATACATCCTTTCTCTAATATTTATTCCCATTTAGTCCCGAGTTCAGTTGTTCTCAACATTGGGATCGGGTTCACACTCCGGGTGCGCATGCAAAAAGGTTTCACTTCTAGACATGGGGTCAAGGGCCACAAAATGTGCGGAACCACCCTAACTGTAATATGCAGGCATATTCGATTTATTAAAAATTCTCCAAAATGCAAAGTCATGCTGCAGTGCACGTTCATGATTACAGTCGTGCTTCCCGGCCGGATTGTTTTGTGGGTGTCACGATTACACGCGCTCCCCTCCGAAACACCTATGCATCACGCGTGCATGTTGTGCCCGCGACAGAAAAGGAGGAGGAGGAAGTACGGTCCTATACATCACGGACGTGTCCGCCGTGGGCAATCTGTAGTTTCAGGTGCCGTGTATCCTCTTCCTGTGGGGGTAAAAGTCCCCGTCGTCCACAGATCATGAGGCTGACACCTCGCTGCCGAGATTGGTGATAAAGAGGGCTATAGCTCTACTTTATTTTATGACATTCAAGACACAATCCACTTCCGTAGGACCCTTTCGGTCGAGGAACGGTTTTTTGATGCTATGAATGTGGCCTGTATAGATTGAGCATTTATTATATTATTTTTGTTTCTGTGTTTTTGTTTCACCCCGTTGCTATTATTATCTTATAGCTGTTGCACCTGCAGTATGCCCTCTGAAACTTAGACCATTGTGTGTGTGTGTGTGTGTGTGTGTGTGTGTGTGTGTGTGTGTGTGTGTGTGTGTGTGTGTGTGTGTGTGTGTGTGTGTGTGTGTGTGTGTGGGTGGGTGGGTGGGTGGGTGGGTGGGTGTGCACGCATGCTTGTGGACGTGTGAGCGCGCCATTTGGCCACTGCCCAAGAGGATCCTGTCAACAGGAACCCCAGATTCTGACACGCACCCCCCGCCTCCCCCCTGCAGCCACTGAAGGAAACTGATTTCCTCTCGTCCACATGGCTTGGCTTTGCTTTAAATGCCCCAAATCACTTCATCCCAAATTATTGACAACATTGGCCATTTAATAACCCTTCCTCGCCCCATATCCATTGCCCCCCTTCGACCTAGAACTATTAAAAAGTGACGTTTAACTTATTTAACGTGCAACAGAAAATATCACTTCAAATCATTAACGCCTCCATACATCCGGTGTTGAGAAATCAAGTCACCACGTCATGGATCAGTTGTGGTAGCCTATCCCGCACAACGAGTTCGGTGAGTTGTTGGAGGAAACCTGCAGGTGAGGAAGATTGTGTTGCAGCCAAAGTTGCAAGTTCAAGTTGCTGCCAAAGTAGTCTTTCCTCCCACGTTATTTCAATAAGCACTGCAATATTAAATACAAAGTCAAGGGTTCATTAATTATTTGTTTTGGTTTTATTATGATTGTTATTATCCAATGATTGATATGGAACCTGAATAACGGACGTTTTAGAAAGAAAAAATAGCAATTTAGTGGATTCATCCTAATTAAAAAATTAACTTTGCAGAAGGTAGGTCTAAGAAAAAAAGAGTTATCCTTTAATGCATAGGCCTACACAAATAATTAGTTGTAATAATGTGTGTTATTGGAAGCATTGTTTTGTTGTGAGGGGGTGTTTTGAAGTAAAGAGTGTATTTGTTTACTCCTCTCCTTACTTTTACGGAGCTCAGGTTGCAACCAAGGAGGAGCTGTGCGGAGGGTGGGTGTAGTGGTGGGGGTGTGTGTGTGTGTGTGGTGGGGGGGGGTAGCCTTCTCCCTGGAATCTGCTCCTCAAATATAAAGCGCTTCCCCATATACGAGGAAGAAGTGAATCATAACTCACGAGGAGGAGTCGCAGCCTACAGCCACATCCAGTGTGTGAACGCCGACAACAGAGCACCCACACCTGAGTGCAGCTTCATCCTCTAGTTTGAGATTCTATATCACAGTTCGTTTAGCGCTTCCGCTTGTTTCTTGATTTTTTTTTTGCTAGTTTTTTTTCCCTGGATGATACTTTAATAAGAAAAATAGATACTTTTTTCAACTGAGGTGAGAAAAAGAGCGCGTGGTTAACTTTGAGGTACAAGCACGCGCGTAGATGGCTGCCCTGATCAGCGCGTACTCGTCGTGGCCGGAGTCCTTCGAGTGTTCCGCGGGGGACGCCGACGACGGCTCGGCCGACGGACACGGCGCCCACAACAGGACTCCGGCGGAGAAGGCGTCGGAGCCGCGCATCAGACGGCCCATGAACGCTTTCATGGTGTGGGCGAAAGATGAGCGCAAACGCCTGGCTGTCCAGAACCCGGATCTGCACAACGCAGAGCTCAGCAAGATGTTAGGTGAGATAAAAAAAGAAAAATTAAATCAAGGAAACGGACAAACGAATTAACAATAGGCCTTTTAATTACACTAAATAGCCTGATAATAATGAAATAATCAACTTCATAATAGTTAATAAAGAGAAGACAAATAGTTTTGGTTGTCTGTCGCTCAAGTGGATTCCAATACGCGTCAACTTAATCAAAAAACTTTAAAAAGTTCCCAATTATCGCGAACTAATTCGAATTTATTTAAACGAATTGCCTAATAAATAAACGACATATTCATACGTTTATATGTCGAGAGAGTTTATTTTATCTTTCAAAGGATATGTTTTTGCAATATTTTAATAAGGGGAATATGCACTGATTTTGGTTTTCATTGTGTTAGTGCAAGATATAGCACAAAAAAAGTTACAATGAAGACATAAAATACAATATTCTCATATTCTAACCAACATGTAGTAATTGGGTCGTCCCACATTTATTAATACTGGACTAGAAGTAACCCTGAAGTATTAGTATAGCCTATATAAGTATAATTAGTATTCGGTAGTAACATTGAAAAGTAGGGACCTTGAGAATTGGAGATTCGTTTTAATTGGATATTATGATATAGGCCTAAGTAAAAACAATTAGATCTTAAGTGTAATTATGATACATTTAAACAATTAAAACGTGAGCTTCTTCGGATTTGAAAGAAATATAACAGTAGGCCTAAAGGAAGTTGTCTCTTTCTAATTCACGCTCACTCCATAATTTTCAATAGTGTATTCCAACATAATTATGCTCTCAAAAGCACAATAGTAGCCCCTTAGACCAATTATTTCAATGGAAAAAATCAATAACTTATTGAACTGAGTTTGATACTGATAAGACATTCTATTCTATTATATCTATTATTACAGTAAGGCTCATTATAGCCTATCAAATCGGTTCTTACCATTGGCAGAATAGTAGCAATAGCATTTGCAATGCTACAGTCTTTAAATCACTCTTACATCGTTTTTAATGATAGAGTACAAGACATTAGATAGGCCTAATGACAACTCTTGAATCTAATCTCCTGTATTCCTTCAAATATTTTATTTTTCGAATCTTTTTTGAAAAGTCTCCCCCCGGGTGCGAACAAAGGGAGGATCTCAGGACTACATCCATGAAAATCAAAAAAATAAAGACATGGAGAAGACACATCCATCCGTGCGGGAGAGATGTAAAATAACTAAACGTTGTCGTGATCCCGCAGGCAAGTCGTGGAAGGCCCTGACCCCTCTGGAGAAGAGGCCGTACGTGGAGGAGGCCGAGCGGCTGCGGGTGCAGCACATGCAGGACTACCCCAACTACAAGTACCGGCCGCGGCGCAAGAAGCAGCTGAAGAGGATCTGCAAGCGCGTGGACCCCGGCTTCCTGCTGAGCGGCCTGGCTCCCGACCAGAACGCCCTGCCGGACCACCGGCTGCTCTGCCACCCGCACCAGGACAAGGACGATGGGGGACTTCACGGCGGCGCGGGGGGCTTCCCGTCCCAGGGCTCGGTGCTGCCCGGGGTGCGCTCCTTCAGGGACGCGGCCGGGAGCAGCAGCAGCAGCAGCTTCGACACCTACCCCTACGGCCTGCCCACCCCTCCGGAGATGTCCCCCCTGGACGCCATGGAGCACGAGCAGCACCTCCCCCTGTCGTACTACCCGGCGCCCGGCCGCCAGGGCTCCTCCTCCTCCGGCGGCGACGACCGGAGGCAGAACCCGAACCAGGCCCCCTCCCACATGGGCAGCCCGCCCCCCTACCACACCGACTACACCCAGGCCCAGTACCACTGCGGGGGGCCGCACCTGAGCCACCTGCCCCCCCACCACATGTCCCAAACGAGCGGCGGCGGTGGTTCCACCCTCCTCACCGGACCCCCGTTGTCCTACTACACCACCACCTCCCCCCCCCCCTCCTCCTCCTCCTCCGCCTCCTCCCCTTCCTCTTCCTCCTCCTCCACTTTCTCCCAGCTGCACCACCAGGGGCACCCCCACCACCAGGGGCAACCCCACCTCCACCAGCTCCACCACCACCACCACCACCACCTCCAGCACCACCAGCACCACCAGCACCACACCCTGGGACAGTTGTCCCCGCCGCCCGAGTCCCACGGCGGGAACCTAGAGACCCTGGACCAGCTGAGCCAGGTGGAGCTGCTGGGCGAGGTGGACCGGGACGAGTTCGACCAGTACCTCAACTCCAACGGCGGCGGCTTCCTCCACCTTGAGCACCCGGGCGCCACCATGACGGTGACGGGACACATTCAGCTGGCGCCGTCCTCCGTCGCCGCGGCCGCCGTGGTCGCCGTGTGTCCCAGCAACGGCGGTGGCGGCGGCAGCGGCAGCAGCAGCAGCAGCAGCAGCAGCAGCAGTAGCAGTAGTAGCGGCAGCATCGTCACGGAAACCAGCCTCATATCGGTGCTCGCCGATGCCACGGCGGCGTACTATAACAACTACGGGATCTCGTGATCTGTCGTTGATGATGCGGTAACCATGGCTACCCCTTGTGTGACCGGCTGACAGACAGTTGAGAAGATGGGAGGGGTTTAGGACACTGCCGGCCGGGGATGCTGGTAGGATGAAGTTGCTCTTCAATGTTGCTGTTCAGAAGCTCTTCTTCTTCTTCTTCTTCTTCTTCTTCTTCTTCTTCTTCTTCTTCTTCTTCTTCTTCTTCTTAATCTTCTTCTTCTTCTTCTTCTCCTTCTCCTTCTCCTTCTCCTTCTCCTTCTCCTTCTTCTTCCTCTTCTACTTCCTCTTCTTCTAATTTTTCATCATAGAGAAGTAAGAGAAGTTTCATGGTAATTCCAGTCGGCCTATCTATGGGCCACTTCATCCTACCGACACCAAAGACCAGAGCCCGGGTGAGCTACATGGGAACCGAGGAGAACGAAGGTCGAGGACAACGAAAGAACGTACAAAGAGACACGTATGTGGACACCTCAGGGATGAACACACTGAACACTACAGCATGTCGCTTTCAATTGTCTTGAAACTTTCAAAAATCTGAACCACAATCTGTAGGACCTGCTGGTAAAATAAATTTAATGTACAATTCCTTATCCTTACTGTTTCCACGGAGGCATGTAAAGATGCTGTTTGAAAAAAAAAAAAGATGTTGTATTTAAGTACTTTGATGTTCCACATAATGCTTACTGTAATGCTATAATCAGTTCTTTCTGTTTGGTTGTTTGTTGCGGGATGTTCCTGCTCTTGTTGTGGGAGTCTTACCTCAGTAGTTTGTAATTTAACGAGGGATTAGCCGGACACTTCTTATGCAATTCTTCGCCCCCCCAAAAAATCGTCTATAATGAGGAAAAAAGGCATTTATACTACTTAATAATATATAATCAAATTATTTGCAATGGAAAAAAATAATAATGTCTATAAATGTATGCTTATTTAGGTTTGTAAAAGAAACTTAATTTAAAATAAAGTTCCACTTTTATTTTGATGTACTTCCCACGTGATTAATGTCGGCACTCAGACACAAAGGCATCCGTCAAAACATTTATTGGTGGCTTGTCCTTAATTCACACTCGTCTGTATATCAGTAGAAGATAAAGTCATCTGGTTTTGTCATGAGGCAACGCAATTCAGAATAAAGACAAAAGGTAAAATACAAAAATAACTTCCTTGTTTGTATAATTTTTTACACTGCAGCTTTTCAGTGGTTCCGTCTAGAAAAACAGAATAGTAAAAGACTCCGGAGTCTGTTGGTCTCTAACCGTAAAACACGTGCGTGAGGTTATTTAGGTGTGCCATTACTAACCGTTCTATTTCGGGTGTTTTTACAGAACATGTCACAGTGAGCGGCCCTTTACCGGCACCCACTCCCTATACTACACCCGTCTTTTCCACTCATCCTCCCTTCATCGTCGCCCTTCTCCATCCGTCTCCTCTCGCTTTCATTCCGTCCCCGGCAACGAGGATTAGCAACAGAACAGGCGCAGCCCTCGCCTCCCCTCTCCCTCCCCCTCCACCCTCCTTTGTTTTCCCAGAGTCTTATTCTGGATGCCATACTTAGGCACGTTGGACCGACACCCTCCCCCAGCCCCAACCGAACCAGCTCCCACTCCCACCTTCTATCTTGCTGATGCAGACCTTTCGTAATCTGCGTTAAAAAATAAAAAAATAAATCCCCGGGCCTTTTTTTTCAACTTTGTTTGCATGTTGACACTTATTTCTACGCCCTGCTCTCGCCCCTCTCTTTCTCTTGGTTTGCGTTACATTTTTCTTTCTTCCTGTTGCGATAAAAAGGAATTTGTGGAGCTTTTGACAAATCCAGGAGTCTGGCGGCTTCTTCCTGGTATTTTTTTGGGAATGGTTGAGTCGCGCTGCTTGTAAAGAGGATGTGGCGAGGAGCTGTGTTTCCTGGCTGATAAGGGAAAAAAGCCTCTCTTGGTCAGGATGTTTGGGGCCCCTGGCTTGGGGCCTTGCGTTCACGCGCCAACTGAAGGGGAAGGGGAGCCCGCTGGTGGGCCCTAACGGGGGGGAAACACTGGCTCGCTGATTAGCATCTGACTCCGACCCTTCCACTCATTTTCTCGGGCGAAGGATTTTTTGTCGACCTGACCCCGTTGTACCTTGACCGCACACACACACGCGCACAAACGCACGCACCTCACGCACATGTATTTACGCACGCAAGCACACACACACACACATCGCACGCACACACAAACACGCACCCGCACACACACAATGCTAACCCTATGTTATAAATCTAACTTGGCCAGAAATTAGAGAGCACCCAGATGACATCAACATTTCATCATGAGCGCTTTGATCCAGGCGTGACCCTCTTCATTACCCCTATCCTTCATAACCCGGTTGTGATTCTAGACACACACACACACACACACACACATATACACACACACACACACACACACACACACACACACACACACACACACACACACACACACACACACACACACACACACAGCCCACAGCAGCCAAACATTGGCAGCAGAGAACGTGTTTAAAAGAAGCTGAATGACAACATCCATCATGTGTGTGTGAGTGCTTGTAGCTCATTTCTTTAGGGTTATGCCATTACCCTTTGTACCTGGGGGGGTTTCCACAAAAATTAAAGGTCCGTTTGAGAAGTGTGACAATATTTTGCCATGGGGGGGGGGGGACGGGGGACACTCCCCCAACCCCAGGCCATGAACAACGAGGAAGGGGCTCTTTATATGAGGACAAGTCAGGGTCCCCATCACAGCAGACCCCCCCACCCCCCACTCCCCCCCCCACTCTCCCCAACCCGTTGGTATGTCTCACAACAATCACAGAGACTCTAGCTTGAGGGCAGGCCACCCTTTGGCACAGACAAGGACAAAGACACGACGGTCAGCTGAGCATTGGTACAGGGCGGTTGGTACATGAGAGATCCACGATATGAAATGAATGCAAAATGCTCAGAGGTTTATGCACTTCAACATGTCGGCTTGACCACAGATCGAACCCTTTTCCTTGAGTATATTGAACATAGTAAAGAAATATATTTTCCAACAGACATATCTTTTATATTTTATTTTTCCACAGTCTACATGGGGATACGTATCCTTACTGAACTATACATAAAACCTATTTATGTAATAATTCATTCTGAATAGTCATTATATGTTATGATACTTTTAAAAAACAGGAATAATAATGGCATGTAAACGAAATTGTCCCGGCATTTCGTTGACCCTTTTTTGCAAAGTGCAGTAGAAATGTTTGCAACCCCCAATTTCTTTTGTTTTTATGAATCTGGTTCTACACCCATCGTTTTACCCAATCAATAACTGCCTGTAATATCAATGTCCCGAACGTATTTGTATCAGAAAAACTGGTAGTAGTTTGTTCGTGGCCACGAATCATTAGGTCTGTTTCAATATTCAGGAATTTTTACGAGAGCTTCAAACCCTGTTAGTATTTGTTGAATTAAAAATGAATCTATGTTGGTAATCACTGGCTTGTTGCGTTAAAAACACTTAATAGGACTGGGTCATGATCTTAACGGAAAGAAAACTGGCCAGCTTCAGAGTCAGGATCCGTTGATCTTGTTTCTGTTAACATTTTGGGAAGTGAGGGCAAAACACTCAACCTGTGAGCTACCATCTCTTCCCCTCCTCACTTTTTCCTCATTAAAATGTTAAAACTCCCAAACCTAATTGAAGATATGAAAAACAGAAGAACCGAGATCTCATCAATATAAGAGGCCAGAACCAAATGCAATATATGAACAAGGAATAGGTCCAAGAACGGAATACACTGGTATACTTTATGTAAAGACACATCAATCCAAACATGACCCTAAACAATTGCATACATTTTGAAGCCTCAATTAGTGGCCCTGTAGATAGCAGACCCTTACATAATCAATGTATCTATATGAACACATACTGTATATGCATCTGCGCTACTATGCGCTTAAGATTTATAGCGTTTTATGATTACGGGGATATAAGCTGAACAAACACAACGCGTGGTCCTCTCCTTGTTATTTCTCTCTAATTGCCGGCTGGCGGGCTTCCAGGCGAAGGTCATGGAGGTGGAACGAAGTTGACAGGTAGTCTGTTATGTTTCCTGTTTCCCCTTCGCTGCAGTCATGTCACATCCCTGGCCAAACAAACAACGTAGCACAGCACCGCCATCTTAAACCCAGACTGAGAGAGAGAGAGACTAGGGGGAGAGAGAGAGAGACTGAGGGAGAGAGAGAGAGAAAGATACAGAGGGAGCGGGGGAGAGAGAGAGAGAGGGAGAGAGACATACAGAGGGAGCAAGGGAGC